>NC_058133.1:15994767-15997621 GCF_016433145.1 Gracilinanus agilis | reverse complement strand
GGAAGGAAGGAAGGAAGGAAGGAAGGAAGGAAGGAAGGAAGGAAGGAAGGAAGGAAGGAAGGAAGGAAGGGACGGAGGGAGGGAGGGAGGGAGGGAGGGAGGGAGGTACCAATTTCTGAAAACTTTACTTGAATATCATTCTTTGGAAGCTTAAGCACTTTTAAAAATCTAGTATTTTACTGGCTAATATATATCTATATCTGTCTGTCTATATCTTTAAAGTTCAAAAAGCATTTTACAAATATTTTATCATTCTATACTTACAACAACTCTGGAATGTTGGTACTCTTATTGTTCCCATTTTAGAGTTGAGGAAACTAAGGCAGATAGAGGTTGAATTGCCTGAAGCCATATAGCTAGTAGTGTCTAAGACCAGATTTGAATTCTTAAACTTCAATGCACTTGCTCTTTTTTTAAATCTCCTTGTGTATATTCTTTCTCTCTCTCTCTCTCTCTCTCTCTCTCTCTCTCCCTGCACCACCTAGTTTTAAATGTATCCCAATGTTAATAGCTGAAGTCCTTTTCTTATGAAATAGAAACACAGAGGGGAAGATTCATTAGTGTTTTTTCTTCAGTGCTGTAGGCAAAGAAAAGGATGCTGAACTTGGCATCTCTGGACAAGAATCAAATGCTGGTTCCTGCACTCTCTCCCTTTTTGACTTTGGGGCTATCACTTCACTTTCAGTGGTTTCATTGAGATTCCTTCTAGCTTTCTGTCCTCTCATTGGCAATGCCAGAAAATGCTTTTCCACATTAGGATCTCCATTGTTTGTCCCTAGGAGTTCCTATGGTGATGTGTCCCGTTTGGTGCAATAGAAGTGATACCTTCTGTACAGTTTGAGCCTGCAAACAAAAGGAGAAATGATGGAAAGAGTCACGGCCATAATATTAGTCCTCAATACATCTATTCCAACCTGTTATATGGCTAATAGCTCCATGTATATGCCCACCCAAGCTTAGAAACCATCTGTATTTGTTGTGTCCTATATATAATTATAAAATTAATCATAGATATAAGAGCAGCATAGCTTAATGCCAGCAATATCATAACATCTCAGACTTGGAAGAGACTTTAGAGGTCTTCTGAACTGGCCCTGATCTGACGAGATTCCCCTTTACAAAATAGACTCTTCAGTTTTACCTTATTAAATCTGGTCCAGGGTTCTAGTCTGCTGAGATCTTTGAATTTTGACCATGAAATTGTCACATGGTATGTAGACATGGGAACTACTGAGCATGCCATCTATTGTCCAATGATAATTGCACCATTTATACATTCCAGGCAGTTATTGCACAGCTTTCAATGAAGGCATTAGCCTTGATTTATGTTAACTTTAGGAGTTTGTTAACAAAAGCACTCAAGCTTTAGCAAAAATCATTTGATTAAATTAGAGCCTTTGCTGTTGGGGAAAGAAAATGATTTTCTGTTTAGTTTGTGATGTTTTCATGTAAATAAGTTTTTTTTAAAAAAATTACAGCATCTGCTCCTTCTCATCTCTGACTCATCTATCTTCTCCATAGGTCAATGGTGTTCAGCTCTCTGGAAAATCCCGCAGAGAAGCAGTGTCATTTCTAAGAGAAGTGCCCCCTCCCTTCACTTTAGTCTGCTGCCGGCGTCTCTTCGATGAGGAGGCCTTTGGGGATGAGGCGAGTGTCACCGACATTGTCATCGATGAGCCAAAGGTATTCATGAAATAGTCCATCGCTGAGGTAGCCATGCCCATGGTATCCTTAAGATACCTTGTTCCTAAAATTTCTACTTCTCGTCTCATAGCAATTAGCACTTTGTCCTAGTATTCCAAGTCTACATCGGTGTAATTGCTGTGTACTTTTATTTCAAGAAAAGCTCAAATCATCAAGCATTTATAAATTTATTAAGCACCTACTATGTGCCAGGCATTGTGCTAAACACTGGGATAAAAGAAGCCACTGAGCCTTATTAAGTACCTACTATGTGCCAGGCATTATACTAAACACTGGGATAAAAGAAGCCACCAGCATTCATTAAGTACCTACTATGTGCCAGGCATTATACTAAACACTGGGATAAAAGAAGCCACCAGCATTCATTAAGTACCTACTATGTGCCAGGCATTATACTAAACACTGGGATAAAAGAAGCCACTGATCCTTTATTAAGTACCTACTATGTGCCAGGATTGTGCTAAGCATTCTAATAGCAGAGGCAACATGCACACAGTTTGCCCAGCCAAGCTCTACAGAAGGTAGATGGGAAATTCTTTCAAAGGGGAGGCAATAGCACTAATGGAGGTCAGGAAAGGCATCTTGCTGAAGGCTGGCTTTTAGGTTATCCTCGAAGCGAATCCGAGAAGTCAGGACAGACAAAGATGGATAGACAAGGAGAGGAATACTGGCATGTGACGGAGCTGAGCGAAGTATAAAAACAATGGAAAGCTGGAGAAGTTGCCATGGGAAAAAGGACTTTGAAAGCCAAACAGACGACTTTGTATTTGATCCGAGTGGCAGGAGGCACCTGCCTGAATAGATTAAACAAGGGTGAGGGAACAGGATACACTCACATCATTACATGGACTCAGAGGGACCCTCATTACTTCCCAGTGAATTCTCTTAGACTAAGTGTAAGATGTTTGTCGAGAGTCAACAGGACATTTTGGATAGAGCGCCAAGCTCAGTCAGGAAGACCTGGGCTCATCTCTCCTCTAGCACAAATGACTGTGTGACCCTGGACAAGTCACTTAACCTTCTGCGCCCCAGACAATTCTCCAAGTCTCCAAGTTAGAGCCGAGTGCCCTGTTTTCTTCTGTGGAAGGGGTTCCCCCCAAAAGACAATATTGATGAGTTGTAGGCATTGTAAGGATATTTTTTTCCAGGA
>NC_058133.1:15787267-15989767 GCF_016433145.1 Gracilinanus agilis | reverse complement strand
GTTTAGTTATATTAACCAAGAAAAGCAAGATGCCATGCCTATGTTGGCATGTTACATGACTACACACATTCACACATGCATGTAATTGCATGTTTCCCTAACCACATATAACTTGCTGATAGGAACCATTTCCCACAATGCTGGTGGGAAATAAGGGAGATTCCATTATCATCGTGTGCTCTGAGTTGTTTGAACTCAGGTTTGGGGAAACAATATCGTATACCTATAGTGTCTAATATACAGACTGCGAGGGCTTGACATTGGGGCCAAAATTGGGCTAGGAGAACCCGGATCTCCTTAGTTTCCTCTTTGAAACAAATGGGATTCCATAGTCATGAACGCCTTTTGTCAACACAGATCCAATTTGTATAAAGTGACGAGGTTTTATAGTAGACTCCAGAGAGAGAAGTTTCCAAGTATTTTCTGTTGAGTTTCTTTCTAACATGGAACTAATTCCCTTAATGAGGTAGGAACCAATGCTCATCCTATTTTGTTTCCCAAATTAAATCAGCATGTACCAGTAGCACAGAAACTCCCTGAAATCAAGAAATGGTTTCATACCAGTCAGCCAAGGAAGCATTTGTTAAGCACTTAATGTGTAGGAATCACTATGGTAATAAGGATAGAAAAGTAAGCAAAACCCATTTCCAGTCTCATATTCTAATGGGAGAACATTTAAATAACTTTACTGATAAGATAGGGTAAATGGGGGATAATCCTAGTGGGAATGTACTAGGTTTTTTTGTTGTGGTGGTGCTGGTTATTGTTTCTAAAATTCTTAACTTCTGTCCTACTGGCAACTTTAAGACAGAAGGGCAAGGGCTAGGCCATGGGGGTTAAGTGACTTGTCCAAGGTCATACAGCTAGGAAGTGTCTGAGGCCAGATGTGAACCCAGGAACTACCAATTCCAGATCTGGCACTCTATCCACTGAACCATATATATATATATATCTGTCTCTCTCTCTCTCAATGGAGATATTTATATACATGCATATATAGAATATAGGTATACACACACACACACACACACACACATATATATATATGTGTATATATATATATATATAACATACATAACACACATATACAGAGAGAGAAAGAGAGAGGGAGGGAGGGAGAGAGAGAGTTTCAGGTACACCTTTCCTCTTTTTTTTTTGTTTGTTTTTGTTTTAATTTTAAACCCTTAACTTCTGTGTATTGACTTATAGGTGGAAGATTGGCAAGGGTAGGCAATGGGGGTCAAGTGACTTGCCCAGGGTCACACAGCTGGGAAGTGTCTGAGGCCGGATTTGAACCTAGGACCTACCTGTCTCTAGGCCTGGCTCTCAATCCACTGAGCTACCCAGCTGCCCTACACCTTTCCTCTTGAAGAGAATCAGGAAGCTATGACCATGACTTACACTGAAAAGCAGCACAAAATATGAAATGTGTATTGAAAGAGAGGAAACGATTGGCTACCATGATTAGCATCATTTTCAAATCTACTGTCTGTGCACCAATTTGTTAAAACTAAGATCCAAAATCTCTACCCAATCAAAGGGAAAAGATAAAGTGGAGACTGAGATCCTAGGAATAGCTAAAAGCCTTATCAGGACCCCAATTGCAATAACTATCACTTCCAGCTTCAGTGTCTCCAACAGGATGATTAAGCTGTAGAGATTTATCCTGTCAATAAATTCTAGGTGGTGAAGGAAGGAGGGCACTTGCCAATTGGATTAAGTGAGGGTGGAATGGGGTTGATCATCTTTCACTGCCAATTTAAAGTTAGAGGAACCCACTGATTCACATGACAACTCCTTTCATTTAAGGATAGCACAATTCTTTATGAGGTCTTTCATTACATGAAGCCTAAATTTACCTCTTTCCAAATCCTTTCTCCTATCCTCCATTTGTCTTTTGTGCTCTCCAGAAATCTGCTCTCTTCTACTTCTATTTTAAGACAACCCTTAAAATATTTTAAAACAGCTATCATGTCCTCTCTGAGTCTTCTCTTTTTCACTTTAAATATCTCTTCGCACAAACTATCAATGTCCACATGAGGGAAATGAATAAAGGAACAGATATGGACTTGAATTATGATCAATTTAATGGAAACAATTTATATCAGTTAATGAAGCTTAAAATCCACTGAACCATAAAATACCTAACCTCCTCACTAAATTAAAGTATCAAATTTAAGAAACAAGAAGACAAGTAAAATGATAATCCTAACATATTAGAATAGGGTTTGGATTTGTCTCTCTTAGTACTGATACATACTTTACTTCTTCCATTATGGACTCAAAGTACTCATCATTATTAAGGGGTGTGTGTGTGTGTGTGTGTGTGTGTGTGTGTGTGTGTGTGTGTGTGTGTGTGTAAGTGTGTGAGAGAGAGAGAGAGAGAGAGAAAGAGAGAGAGAGAGAGAGAGAGAGAGAGAGAGATCTGCCTTTGCAAATACACTATCCCATTCATCTAGCTCATTTAGGTTGTGTGTTATGGAAAAGATGATGAGGAATATAGGAGTCTGGAAATATTTAGAGAATTAATGGTGTGGTATTTGGGGAGAATGGGGAATATCTTGGTAAGATGCCTCTTGAATTTTACCAGTCAATGGGCTCTGTTTAAATGTGTATGTTTGATTATCACAGGGAATTAAAGCTCTTGGCAAGAATGCTCTTTTCTGTAATGTGCATATTTTAATATGCTAGTGTAGCCTTAGCTCACTGTGGTTTAATAAAGCAAAATGTACTCTCTCTTCTAAACACATAAAATGCCTACCGATGTAAAAATCAATTCTTCCCTCATAGAAGAAGACAATCGGGAACAGATGAAAAGACAAATACTTTTAAAGCATTATGTAAGAACATAAAATCCCAAATTTCGCTGGTGCAATTTAAGACAACCAAAAATAGATCCTCGGTTAGTCATTTTTGCTGGCACGTTAGTTGGCATTGACAGCTGCCCCTCTCAACCATTGGAACATTTCTTCAGAAGGTTGTTAAGCAGATTGGCTTCTGAGTTGTTGATCCAAATTAATGAATGCTTTTTCATAATCATCTCTCTTTAGTTTAATCTCAGTTTTGGAGTTTTCAGAATTCCTTCATGCTAATTAGTTCTCTAGAGGCAGTATGACCTAATGGATAGAGTGCTGGCCTCAAAACCAGTGAGTCTTGGGTTCAGATCTTCTCTGGGCAAATTCCTTTATTTATCAATGTCCTAGCCAATTCTGGAAGACTGACTGAAAGTTACAGAAGAGATTACAATGCAGGTTACAACCAGCATTGGTTGACACCAAGGAGCTTCCTAACTGAGAAGGCCCTGTTTCAATGTAATTGTAGATCTAGTCCAGAAAAAATTAGATTTCAAGGAGTAAATGAACCCATATTTTCAATTTTTGACTCCCCTGGACCAAGTTGGCTTGACTTATTAGTAAACTGGTTATTGTGGTTTTTGATTAGACAAAGAGACATCACAAATAAACTAGCTGATAAATGGGGAGTCATTCCAAATATTCAATTCTGCAATGTGGGGGCTGATAATAATAATAACAACTAATTTTTGTAGCCCTCTACATATAAACCATTTGATTTTAGCACAATCCTCTGAAGTAGGTACTCTCATCTACTTTTTACAGATGAGGAAACTGAGACTCACATTGGGGTCACATGGCTAGGAAGTATTTGAGGCAGGTTTTAAACCTCCTTTTTTTTTTTTCTTTTTTTTTAAAACCCTTACCTTCTGTCTTAGAATCAATACTGTGTATTGGTTCAAAGCAGAAGAGAGTAAAGGCTGGGCAATGGCGGTTAAGTGACTTGCCCAGTTAAATGACACAGCCAGAAAGTGTCTGAGGCCAGAACTGAACCCAGGACCCTCCATCTCCAGGCCTGACTCTCTATCCAGTGAGCCACCTAGCCACCCCATCCATTAACTTTTGAATCTATCATTTCTTGGTGTTTTATAAACGCTTCTTCATCTGTGTTTTCTTTCCTCCCTTTCCCTGTATTGACACACTGGAATTCACTTCTCTGCAGATTTCATTATCTCATTTTTAAGGGGAGTTGAATATTTCTTTGCTATAGAACAATTTCTAGGAAATAGATTTTTTGGAAAATCCTCAGTATTAGAAATCTTGCTTTTTTGGTCTAAGGGTTCAGGCTGTCCCCCTCTGCAGTTAAGCCTGCGAGGAAAAACATTGACTCTTAAAATACCTCGGTGCTGTGTACATCACGTCTTTGTTGTTTATCAGCCGAGCGTGTGTCACTGTCACCTACTGTGACATTTAGATGACAGGGTATCTCAATTTAAAGTTTGGTGTTGGGCAAGTTAATTAATTGGTTAGGTTATCACTTGCTGTAATTAGGTAATAAACACTAATGAGGAGAAATAACTTTTGCCAGGCCAGGTGAAGGTTTAAAACAGAGCCTCGAAGGCCATTTTCTGATCTGGAGTACATCATGTTTCAGTTTGTGAGATTCTCTTCAAGTGGCTTCTCCCCATTGTCTGAGGCTCAGTCTGAGTGATGCTGTTGGAAAAACTTGGGAAGGGGCAGTTCAGTTGCTCAGTGGATTGAGAGTCAGGGCTAGAGAGGAGAGGTCCTGGGTTTAAATCTGGCCTCAGATATGTCCTAGCTGTGTGACCCTGGGCAAGTCACTTAGCCCCCATTACCTACCCTTAGCACTCTTCTGCTTTGGAACCAATACATAGTATTGATTCTAAGATGAAAAAAAAAAAAAAAGAAAAGGCTTAGAAATGCTAAAGCAGTATTTAGGTACATAGCTCTGTGTTCTAGGAGTTAGCTTTTGGGGATATTAATTTTAATGAAACACATTTTTTTCTACCAAGTTTCTTTTATCACTAAAGTAGTGAGAACTTATTAGAAATCAGCAGAACTAATTTTAGTTATTCATTATATATTTTATGAAATTATTATAGTTACATATTTTTATTAATAGTTATTAATTTAGCAATAAATTTTAGTTATTCATTATATATTCATTAAATTATTATAGTTATATATTTATTTTGTTTACTAATAGCTTAGCAATAAATTTTAGTTATTTATTATGTGTTATTAAATTAGAGTTACATATTTATTTTGTTTATTAATTGTTATTAATTTAGCAATAAATTTTAGTTATTCATTATAAATTTTATTAAATTATTATAGTTATATATTTATTTTCTTAATAGTTTAGCAATACATTTTGGTTATTTATTGTATATTTTATTAAATTATAGTTACATATTTATTTTATTAATAATTATTAAATTAGCAATACATTTTGGTTATTATATGTTGTATTCAATTATGACAATATGTAATATATAAATAATATGATAATATAAATTTAATTATATAAATTTAATCTAGTCTAGGGATATCACACAGTCTGTGGCTAGATTTTATGGGGTTTGTCAACTTGTTTTTATCTTTGTAATGTGTGTTTCATTTTCTTCACACAATTCTGATAAGGGGTCCTTAGGTTTCAGCAGAGGCCCCATGGGGCGGTGACCTGTAAAAAGGTTAAGACTCACCCTAGTCTAGTCTCATTGCACAGCAGAAAATAATAAGACTACAAATCCAGGGGAGCATATTCTCAAGGATGCTCTGCTAGTAGGTTACACTTTAAAGAATCCTGGTGGATACTCTGTAGATGATAGTGTATGGAGGAAGTGAGATTGTAACAACAGCCTCATGTGGTGTAAATTTGCGTCATGGACCTGGAATTGGAGAATGAAGCTTTGGAGCCTCCTGTCTTGGCCTCTGGGCCCCAGGCACGTAGACATAGGCATCTTCTGACCCTAAGGATGTCATTCAAATCCTCTTGACTTCTCTATTTTTTTTTTCATGCTCTTCCCTACCTAGCATTGACCTCTTGCTTTTAACAAACTGAAACAATGACTTGCAAATGGAACCAATACCATGAGTTTTTCTGATGATCTGTGCTCTACAAACACCTTTCTTTTAAGAAAGACATTTGGTTTTCTCCTCTCTGGGACTAGGAATGGTCAAACAAATACTCTGAGGTCCTAATTTTTTGCTTTCATTTAGGCTAGAATTATTGTGTGTCTTTCTCTCTTAGTTCCAAGGAACCAATAATAAATCTTGTCCTTCATTCCATTTATTTCATTCACTCTGCTAACATTTATGCAGGTTTTCCCAGACTCCTCTGAATTCCTCATATCAGTTGTTTGTAAGCTCTTATTGAAATGAAATGTTCAAATTATTTAGGGAAATAGAAGCAATCTAAGTGAATTGCATGTGAATCAGCAGACTCTCTGCATTCCATTTGTGTCTGGGCTGCCAGCTCTCATGGTCTGCTTGCTGAGGGCATTTGTGGAGTGACCTCACAGAGAGGCAACCCCTGCCCTTCTCAGGTCTTCTTGTGGCCACTCCAAGGGCCATCTTTGATTTGTGTGGCCTTCCAGAACCTGCTGATGTATTTTGTACGCTTAAAGAAGTCTCATTTTAGGAGGGAGACCTTTGCACGGAAGCTGCCCTGCATCGTAGCGAATGTGGCCATTTTACTGTTAGGTTAAGCAAATTGAGAAGGAAATCTGCCCCAAAGTGGACTTCTTGTGGACTCAGAGCTAGATGGTGGTTCCCATATGCTCCATAAGTCCTGTTTCCAGTAGAGGTGGGGGACCTAATTCTATTCCTTCTGCCCTAGAAGTGGATTAACTTAGTTGAATTGGATTGAACATTTGTAGAGATGATTCAGCCTTCTGGATGGTATCAGACAGTGATCTGGACTAATGAATGAAGCTCTTCCTCAGGCCCTCTTTGGCATTTTATCTTCCCCAAATATGTTTCTATTGTATACAGCGTCTGATCGATGTGAACATGGTTGTGTTTTTTTCTTTTTAAATTATTCATAAATAAAAATAAAGCTTCCTTCCTGACCTTAAAAAAAATTGCTAGCAGAATGGCTAGCACACGGCACTTGAGGGTAGATTCCTGACTTGGAATTCCATCTGTCACTTTCTACTTAGGTGACCTGGGGTGAGTTTATTAATCTCTCAAGGCCTTGGTTTTCTTGTTCATTAAATAAGGAGTTGTTCTCTGAGGCCCCCCTAGTGATAAATCCTATGATCTTATGACTGTTCTTAGAAAAGCAAGCATTTTGACATATTTTAATTTTATATATTTTCTATATATATTAATATATTAAATATTCATATAAATAGATCATCTCTTGGGTAAAGCAGTGGACTTGGAAAAACCTGATTTCAAATCCTTCCTTAGACACTTAGTCGCCGTGTGATTCTAAACAAGTCATTTATCATCTCTCAGCCTTAGTTTCCCCCATTCTATTTAATGTAATTAAAATAATTTATTTTACATTTTGTAATATTCTCTAACTCTTGCTTGGTTTTAAAATCTTTCCTTTCCCAGAGATCTGACAGGTAAACTATTCTATGTTCACTTAGTTTCCTCATTTCCAAAGTGGGAGCCATCATCATACCACCTTCCTTCGAGAGTTAGTCAATCAGCCAGTAAACATTTATCAGGTATTTTTCTAAGCACTAGAAATTTTTTTTTTTAATGACATGGACATTCCCTGCTCTTGAGGAGCTCACAGTCTAATGAGGAGACTATTTACAAACTACTAACTCTAAAGATTAGAGAATTAAGGGGTGTCAGGAATGGCTTCCCAGGAGAAGGTGGGATTTTAAGTGGGACTTGAGAAAAGCCAAGAAAGTCAGCTAGTGGAGAGGGAAGACTATTCCTGGTACAGGGGGATGGACAGCCTATGAAAATGCCCAGAGCTGGGTGATGGAGGGTCTTGTTTGAGAAACAGCCTAGATATAGGAAAGGTAGGATGGATGCCAGGTTATGAAGGGCTTGAATTCAAAACAAGATTTGATATTTGTTCCTGGGATCCATAGGGAGCCACTGGAGAATAATGAGTAGAGGGGTGACAAGGTTAGATTTGTACCTTAGGAAAATCACTTGACAACTGGGTGGCAAATGGACTAGAGGGGCAAGATTTGTAGTGAGGAGCCAGTGAAATAATAGTATAAAGCACTTTATAATTCTTAAGCATTATCTAAATGTTGTTTGTTACTGCTCTGTGTTAGAGCGAATGTCCAACAACAGGCTAAATTCTTACCATGTGTTTGATGCTCTTTTTGCTTCACATTTTTGATAAATCAGAACACTGGGAAATCACCTGATGATTCCAGTGTTTACATGTGAATAATTAAAATGTCAAGTGACCCCGAGATGACTCATTTGGGCTATCTGGAGTACAGGTAGACACTACACAGAGATTTCTTTGCATTTGAGGTTTCAGTGAGTGCTATTATTATATATTATTTTATATTATATTATATTATATTATATTATATTATATTATATTATATTATATTATATTATATTATATTACTTATTCCTGAAACTAACATTAGCCTTTTTTTTTCTTTTAAAACTCTAACCTTCTATCTTAGTATTTATATAAGTATCAGTTCTAAGACAGAAGAGCTGTAAAGGTTGGGAACTGGAGTTAAGTGACTTACCCAGGGTCACACAGATAGAAGGAGTTTGAGTTCAGTTTTGAACCCAGAACCTCCCATCTCTAAGGCCTGGCTCTCTATCCACTGGGCCACTTAGCTACCTTTAACATTAGCTGTTAAGTCATTGAATAATACCTATGACACTAATGACTGATAAAGAAAAAATTTTACCTTAATCTAAAGCTGATGCTAGTTTTTTCCCCATTAATTGGGTTCTGCCTGAGCTTACACAGTTGAGGACAGTCATTTGTTCAAGAAGAAAATCCTTTACCTTAATTATAGTTTCTGTTGTTGTTGATGCAGAAAAGAATTTTCCCCTGAACTGAGGGGAAAATTCGAGCCTATTTTTATTATTAATGGGCATATAAACTAATGAAGGATAAGTGTGTTAATTAAGAACACAGACTCCCAGATGAGGAAACTTCCTGTGCTCTGAATGCTGGCACCTCTGTGATGTATAATTGTTAGAGAGCTGCCTGGACCCAGGGCAGATTCAATGACTTACCCAGCAGCGCCCAGCCAGTGGTCTGACATGAACCCGTGGCTTCTTGCCTTCAAGGTCATCTCTCTGTTCACTGCCTCTAGGAAAATGATTAGCCTGGAAGGGAAAAATAAACAGGGGCCCTAATTTATGAATGGTCTATTTAGTTATTTATACTCTAATTAACCCTTCCACAAGAATAATTAGCCTTTAGCTAGAATAATTCATTTAAATAACAAGCTACCTGGAAAGACCTTTTCTCTGCCTCTGGCTTGCTCCTCCCTAGGCTAACCTCACCCTGTTCCTTCTCTCTGAGGACTGTCTGGCAGTTCTTGGATGGTATTTGGTGGTTTGGAACCCAGGGAATGGGATTCCAAGGTCTCTATCTCTTCCTGTAATCTCCACCTCCCCAGGCCCACCCCACTTTGTGGGCACTTAGTGTCCCAGGCTCCTCCTGGAGGAGTCTTGTTCTCTGAGATCTTTTCCTGTGACTGGTTCCTCTAGGAGATACAATGAGTTTCTCTTCAGATCTAAAGGCATTCCTCCAACTTCTTTACTAGGTCAATATTTAACAGGCATTTATTAGCCACCTACCAGGTGCTTGACACTGAAAGGGGGGGAGATTACCAAGGGGGACAGTATGGGGGAACCAGATGTTTGCCCGCAGGAAGTTGTGGCAGAAGATGGACTTCTATAGGAAGAGATACTTAGACATCAAGTCATTCTCCTATTGATCAAATGATCAAGGGATAGGAATAGGCAGTTTTCAGATGAAGAAATCAAAACTTGAGCTGAGTTTTGAAGAAAGCCTGGGATTCTTTGAGACTGAGGTGAGGAAGGAATGTTTTCTGGGTTTGTGTGAAAAAACATGGTGATGGCCGATAAAATATTAGCAAACTATATGTTCGCCCATTTGGCCAGAACATGGAGTATTTTAACAGAGAAGAATGTCAAATAAATCTAGAAATATTGATTCATAATAGACTTTAAAGGGCCTTACATGCCAAACAGAGGAGTATGATATTTTTTTCTAAAGGTAAGCGGTAGCTATTGGAAGTTCTTGAGCAGAGGCTCTACATGGTGCCATTCAAATGAGGGATTTGTTTGTGGCTTCTCTGGGTTCTAGTATTGCTTGTTATGACATGGGCATTGTAACCCCAAAACCCAGGCAAACTGTAAACAGGGAAATTCCTTTGCTCCCTTCTGTCCTTGTGAGTCCTAACCCAATAACATCTGATAACTTCTGTAAGACCCTGAGAGAATTGTCATCCTTGGACCGACCTTTAGATTTGAGATGGACATAGAGATGCGCCTCCAGGCTACACCTTGATACCATCATGTTGTATCTAAGACATCTACCTGTCATGTCCCCTAAGCTATGAGGGTCACCCCCTATGTCTTCAGGCAGATCCGGTCAGATGGCCAACCCATCCCTCCCCTGCCCATGCCTCAGTGTAAACCACTCTAAAGTCACGTCTTCACTGTGGGAAAGAGTATAAAAACCCCAGAAATCGTGTCATTTGGGAGCGCAGCTTTCTCCCTGTGCTGTCCCACCTAGGAGGCAGTCTTCCACCTATGCTGTCCTCCTGGCCAGATTCAACATTACCTTCTAAATGAATAAATTTCTCTTTTTATTTTTAAGCTAAGTTTCGGAGTCTTGCATCCTTGCAAAAGGTACCCTTCCCGAACCCCTGGGGCTCACCTCAAGCCCCCACAACAGTTATAATTCTGCCATTTTGAGATTCATCAACTAATCAACAGATATTTATTTATTTATGTCTTATATGTGTCATGCATTGGCAATATGGATAAAAAAGAATGAAATGATCTTCTTTCTCTCTCTCTCTCTCTCTCTCTCTCTCTCTCTCTCTCTCTCTCTCTCTCTCTCTGTCTGTCTCTTTCTCTCTCTGTCTCTGTCTGTCTCTCTCTCTCTCTTTCTCTCTCTCTCTCTCTCTCTCTCTGTCTCTCTCTGTCTCTCTCTCTTTTAAACCTTTATCTTCTTTCTTAGAATTAATACTAAGTATTGGTTCCCAGGTAGAAAAACGGTAAGGGCTAGGCAATTGGGGTTAAGTGACTTGCTCAGGGTCACACAGCTGGGAAGTATCTGAGACCAGTTTTTATATCTCTCCCAAGTCTCCTTTTTTCCATTATCTCCTTTCCTCCCTTCTTTCCTTCTCTTCTCATCCCCTTTCCCCTCTGTCCTCCTCTTCCTTCTTTGTCTAACCTCTTGCTGCTCTCCACTTGTAACTTTCCTCCTTATTTCCTTCTACTCCCCTTCCCTTCCTTGGATCAGAAGGACATCTTTATAGAATTCTCCATCCCTGATCAGCAACTTTCTTATTCCTCCTTATGAACCAGTCCTTATGGGAAACACTTTCTTTTGTCATTTTGTAATCATCCCCAGTTCCTAGTAAGATCCTTTGCGTGACAGACAAACGAATGAATGGATGGGTGAGTCCGCTCCATAAATATCTGAGTGGGAGGCTACATGGCTTCCTTTCAAGGTCTCTTCTCTGCCAGCCCTTGTTCCAGATTCCTCCTGACATGTAGAGACCTTGGTCTTACTTTCCCCCAATGCAGGACAAGTTTAGGTATTTCTAAAGAATAATTAGTACCATGTGCTTATAGGTATTGCCAAAGATGTGGTATTGATGGGTTTGGAGACAAGCGCTCATGAAAAGAAGTATTCCAAGTGAACAGAAATCATTTGTTCCTGGTTTTTCTTCGGTGCTTGAGCAATATTGCACATTAGCTCTAGGGACTGTATCCTTTCCAGTTGAAAAGGAAAATAGGCCCAGCAGGCCCCTGGGGACTTTGACTTTGACCATAAAAACTGAATTTCCAGGGTATCTGCTTGATACAGAATATTAAATGCCCCATGCCCCACCCCTGGCTTCTGATAAGACACTTCATTTATTTATTTATTTGTTCATTTGTTTATTTATTTGTTTTTAGTTTTGTTTTATTTTGAATATTTTCCCATAGTTACATATTTCATGTTCTTTCCTTCTTCCCCAACCCTGCTCACCCCCCTGTAGCCGATGCACAATTCCACTGGATTTTACATGTGTCATTGATTAAGATCTAATTCCATATTATTGATGGTTGGACTAGGGTTATCATTTAGTGTCTACATCCCCAATAATATCCCCATCAGCCCATATGTTCAAGCAGTTGTTTTTCTCCCTGATAAGATTCTTGCTGGAAAATAGCCAGAGACCAAGAGCCCATCATCTGGTCATCTGGTTCATGTTCAACTCCTTTCCAGCTTTAGCTTGTGTCATAGTGGTTTAGGCCTTCAGGAACCCAAGGGCATCCCAGTGGCATGATGAAACGTCAGAGAAGGAGGAGCATTTGTGTAATTAATAAATAAGTAACTCAAATTTGTATTGAGTTAAGTGCTATAGGAGATAGTTGATTGGACTTGGATTCAGGAAGATTTGATTTCAAATCCTGCCTCAGGTACTTAGTGTGACCAGAGGCAAATCATTTAACCTCTGCCTGCCTCAGTTTGCTCCTCTCCATAAAACAGGAATAATAATATCCTGTCCCTCAAAGCAACTGAGGCTCAGAAAAGCAGTGACTTGCTCATGCTTACAAAGTTCAAAGGAGTAAGGACTGCCATGATTCCAACTCTTTGGGTTGTAGTCACTTTTAAACATTTATCGCATAAAGTTGTAATTTATAATACCATGACATAGTTGCTAGGGTTTTAGCCTTAAAATGAGTAAATCAGGATTTGAATCCTGCCTCAGATGTTTGCTAGCCGCATGATACTGGACAATTCACTTAACCTTTCTCAGCCTCAGTTTCCACCTGTGTAAAATGAAGCAGTTAGACTCTGTGCCCTTTAAAATTCCTGCCAGCTCTCTATCTCTGATGCTACCAGATAGTAAGAGATATTTCTTTATTTCTCATAAATGCTATCCTTGGATAGCATTTATCTCATTGTTGTACATTTGGATCTGGTGGCCCTGGGTTCAAATCTCATCTCTGTCACTTTCTGTGTGACATTGGGCCAGTTCCTTTAACTGTCTTAGCCTCAGTTTTCAAATATAAAACCAAGAACTCTAGGACTAGATGGCCTGGAAGTCTCTTACTCTAAATCTATAAACCTGTGATCTAATGACCATGTATTTATTTGTCTGTGGATGCTACATTCTCTCTCCTTGTATCCTGAAATAGAACACAACAAAAAAGTGAAATGGAGTGTTCTTGGCTTGGAGTCAGGAAGACCTGAGTTCAGTTGTGGCTTTAAACACTCATTAGCTGTATGTTCCTGAGCAAGTCACTTAAGTGTTGTCTGTCTCAGTTGTCTGTAAAGCAGAGATAATAAAATTAGGTAATATTTTTAAAACATGTTGTCATTTTTAAAGCACTACATCCATGCTGCTGTTCTTGTTATTCCTCTTTGAGGATAGGAACTGGTTTCTTTGTGTCTTTGTAATCTCAAAGGTCTCCCATTTGCCTTACTCATAAAAAGTGCCTAATGAATGTTTCTTGATTGAATCTCTAACAGTGTATGTTTTCTGGGAATGTCTTGGGTTTGTTTGTCAATCACACAACCAAGGGATAGAAACAGAGATAATAGAGTCAGGTGGATTCTGTTATCTCACATGGAATGATTTTGCCATGCCCTGCTTTCTAACATTCTGTATCAAAAGGGGTGAATATCTTCTTGTACTGTAAGTGATATTGAACTTATTTTATTCAATGATATTTCCTTAAAAATGAAAAGACTCCTTAGTTCTGCAAATGCCATCCGGTGATTCAAACCTTCTAGTGAATGTTACTGCCATTTTGACCACTGTGGCTTAGAAACTTGTAAGATTGAAATTAAATGTCCAATACTTCAAGTATTATTTTTTAAGTCTATTATCTGACAAAATAGAACCATGCGACTAAATTTTTCTGCCTGCTCAAAAATTCCTGCTCCACGATAGGAAGGAAAGAGAGAGAGACCCGGAACTCCACCGAATTTATATTTTGTCTACATCAGCACATACGACAGGAAGTGAGTGGAGTGCTAGGGATCGTAGTTTTGCTGGGGATCGTAGTTTTGCTGGGGATCGTAGTTTTTAAGGTAACAGATTCTAATTATACAATCCCCCCTGGGATCCTTTGGGAAACTAGTCTCCCCAGTGGATCATGTAAACATAACCAACTTATAAATTATAATAATTTGGGAATAAAAAGGAAAGAGAACAAAACCAATAAAAACTCAAAGGATGATTAATTGAGTTCAATATAGTTCTCCCCAAGGTTGACTATAGGATTATGTTATCATTTTATCCAATGGGACAAGAAGCTTCCTGCTCATAACCAGATTGGCTCTAGGAAGGGTGGAACTTCTTGGTTACAGCAACTCTATTGTGATGAGGCAGGGAAAGACAAGCCCATGTAGAAATCCTGTCTTTGTCACTTACTGCATGATTTTGGGCATGTGCTGTGACCTCTGTAGACCTCTTTTTTCTCATCCTTAAATGAAGGGCTTAGACTAGCTGGCCAATAAGGTGGTTCCTATGATTTTGAAGTTTTATGATCTATGTAGCAGAATAATTACAAGTTTGTAGATGAAGGGTTAGAAGTGACCTTGGAGATCTCCTTATATAATCCTCTCATTTTGTAGATGAGGAAATGGAGTTCCAGAGAAATTAAATGACTAATCCAAAGTCACACAGGTAGACTAATCCCTGACATAAAAAAGTATTATGATTCATAAATACGTTCTATTTTTATATTAGTTTTATGAGAATTCACATAAATGCCCTGCTCAAATGGCTGCTTCTGTCCATTTGATTTCAGCTTTGCAAATATTCATTGTCAACCACATATATAATATTTCAATGACTTATGGTTTTATTGCTGCATACTGATGTAGAAAGCACTTCTCCTGCCACTTAAGAGAATGAGTAAGAGTTAGTGCCAAAGAACTGACGATTCCACGGCCAATCCAGTGGTCTGCTTTCCCACTTTTTCTAAACTGCTTATCAGGAGAAGGTAAACATCACCAGCTCCATATGCAAAGTTTTTCCAGTTCAATGGGGCCAGATCTCATGGTCCATTTTCAGAGTCTTCCCCACTGCCACAGTGGAGCATTGGAATAAGACTTTAATGGAGGTGATAATGCTATTTGGGGAATGCTCATGGCAGGAAAGAACCATGAGCTAATTCCAAGCAAGGTTGGAAGAACTTTTCATCTACATTAAGTTATTTGATCAAGAACAGTGTGAAGTAAGTGTTACAACTAGCTTCCCTTGACAGATGAGGAAAGTGCCTGGTCAAGGGACTACATAGCTAGTAAATATTTATGACAGAATTTGAATCCAAAACTTTCTGGTTTCAAATCTAATAGTCAATCAAAATGCATTTTTAAGTACCTCTTATATTCCAGACATTGGGCTAAATGCCGGGGATACAAAGAAAGACAAAAACAGTCCCTGTCCCCAATGAGCTCTTTGTGTAATGGGGAAGACAACAAGCCAATAACTGTATCCAAATCTAAATAGGAAAATTGGAGACACTCAAATGAAGAAAGGCTCTCTCTTCATTATAGCATGTCCTCCAACTGCTGAAAGGCCCAGGTACCTGCTGAACCAGTCAGTGCTCCCAAAGGTCTTCTCCATTCAGCTTCCGTCTCTTCTTTTTCAGTATGTCTTGCTTGTCCGTCCTTGTGTCACACAGATGATGGGGGAACATAACTCAAGGAGTTTGACTTAATCAGATGAATATTAGTTAATTAGCTGTACCAAGCCTTTAGATCACATTGGGAGCACTGTGCTCAGTCCTGGGCACCATATAATAAGAAATTCCATGGTGGACCCAAGAGTAGGATTTGTGTGTAAGGGATCCTTTGGGGCTGGAAGGTTTGCAAATAATACAAGTGAAAAGTGGCTGAAAAGGAAGGATGGAACAATGTTGTGGAAGGCCCTGAATGCCTGGCTAAAGGAATTTGGTCTCAATTCAGTAGGTAAATGCCAGTTTTGGTAGGATAGACTTAGGTTCATTATAAGGGGAAAATAACTTACTTCTAGCATTCTAAAATGCAATGGGCTCAAGGAGTAGTGGGTCCTTTATTACTGGGGATTGAAAGGAAGAAGTCTCTTTCCAGGGGTGTTTAGAGGGATTTGTTTTTGGATACTGGCTGGACACGATTGCTTCTGAGCCCCTTCTAGCTCTGATGTGACTTTAGCTTTATAGGCTATTTTATTTTAGTTTTATGCTAGATTTCAAACAAACACCCCAAACAAAATAACCCCCTCATACTACTAATAGAAATGATTTATTAGGTGCTGCAGATTTCATTTATTTCTAGGTTGCAAGTTTCTTGAGGGCAGAGTCCCAATTCCATGGTTTTACCCATAGAAGGCATTTTTGCATTATTGCATAAGATTGAGTAGAGGCATTGTTGAGATTTGAATTGTTGTTGGTGCTACCACCGATGATGAGGGTGGTGATGGTGGTCTATAATTGATAGACAGCCTCTCTCTGACTCAGGTAGACCTGGGTTCAAATTCATTTTCAGATCTATTCTGCCTTTGTGACCCCTAGACAAGTCCCTTCGCTCTTCAGTGCCTAGGCAACTCTTCTAGGATAATAGCAGAACAAGTATCAGTCTTCATCATTAGAATGAGTTTCATCAGTACCTGACAAAGAGTCCTAGTGGCATGCTCTCCAGGTGCAGCCCAGAAGTAAAATAACATTAATTTTAAATGCCACTTTAAGGATTGGCAAGCATTTTCCATCCCCCATTCTCTTAAGAAATCCTAAATAACCTTGGGAGGGAAGTAGTACATTTTTATTCAATCCCTCTCCCCAATTTACAAATACGGAAACTGAGGTTCAGACATTTGTCTGTAGTCAAACAACTAGTAAATGTCAAATGTCAAGGTTGCTGTTTGAGTTGGGGTCCCTCTGACTTTGGGTCCACTCTTCCTTTCTTACCACCACTCTCTCGCCCAGAGATTAAGGAGGAATATAGTCTCAGATACTTTGTGAGCCCATGAGGCTTTAGATGGTAAAATCCCAAGAGTATCTGTCATCTGTAAGTCACTATATTTATGGTCGGTTGCTGCTTTGATTTCCAAGCGACTTTGTGGGATATTTCCCCTGGTTTGCTTTCAAGTGCACATCTTTGGTTCCTGAGTCACCTTAGGAGGATTAGGCTGGCTGTGGATGCAGAAAGCTGACCAGTCAGGAGTTTGCTTCTCTCTGAAAGAGTGTCAGCATCCATATTCATCAAAAAGCAACCTCGAGCTTTCTGTTGAATCAGCTACATAGTTACTTTTAAAAGGCGTTTGTCTGTGACAGAACCTTAGCGTCACCCCGGAGTTAGTGATAAAGGTTGTTTTTTGCCCATCTCGGTGTCCCATCCACATTATTTTCAGGAACATCAAAGTACTGTAAGCTTCGACACCAACTGTGCTGAAGATTTCTTTTCACAGAGGATTTACTTCCTTTTTCCTCTATGGGAACCTTCCACGTCCTTTAAATCATTTTAAGCTGCTTCATTTGAAAAAAAAAAAAAAGTCTTAATAGTGTAGTCCTGGGGTCGATGGAATGTGGCTACCAGGGGAAACTCTCTCATAGCTTAAAGCAGGCTTTTCAGTGGGGCAGTCCTGGGTGACTGAAGGGAGCACACTCCTGGTGTGTGGAGTTTGTTGTGTACCGGGGATGAGGACTGACTTCCAGAAACCTCCCCGCAGCAAGACCAAAGGCACCAGGAGACAAGCAGCCACTTAATAAGAGATCAAAGAGGCTCTGTGTGGGTCAGCTGGGAGTCCAAATAGTACACATCAAAAGGGCCCCCTGGCAGGGGGGCCAGTGGAGAGATTGAGGTAGCAGGAGGTCTTGGAGATCTGAAGTCAGGGCTGATGGTGAACTTGGAGGGACATTTGTGACTCTGCTAGAATATGAATTTGGGAGGAAAATCCCATTGTGTCCAAGGGGAGAAAAGAGAGAAGCAGACAGGCAGCCAGGGTTTGCCGAGCTGTCTGGCAGTTTCTCAGGAGGTGGCTGGCGGCCTTTCATGGCCAGAGTTTTCCCGAGCTGTCCCATGATCCTTTCGGGGAGGAAGTCGGAAGACTGAGAGGCAACAGATGCTCTTCATGCCACACCTGTTGGGCTCCTTCCTTCAGCTGCATTTCAGAAACAATCCAAATGTTGAGAAATCTGCAATTGTATTTCTACAATCAAAATAACACTTCAAGTGATTTCATTTATGTCAATCAGTCAGTCAGAAAGCACTTGGTAAGCATTTATTCTATGTGCAAAAGGCAAAAGGCAAAAAAAATGTTCCCTGCCCTCTAAGAGCTCTTAGACTATCAATTTATTTAAGTAAATAAAAATCACTATTTAAATGCCTCCAAAGATACAAATGAAACCGTCCTTGCCCTCAAGGAACTTACATTCTGTAGAGCAAGTGCGTTTCACTTTGGGTTTATGGTGAATTACAAAAAAGTATTTTGATAGCCGCATTTCAGTATTATTGATTTCCTTATTTTATACATTTTAAAAAGAGAATTCTGAGGAGTTCATAGGCTTCACCAGAGAGCCCAAGGCAACAAATTTAAGAACCCAATCCGTGGAGGCAATGTGGTTTAAAGGAGGGAGCACTGGACAAATCAAGGGACTGCTCTGAGTCCCAAGGGTGGCACTCACTCTCTGGGCGACCTTTGACAAGTCACTTAATGTCTCTGAACCTCAGTTTCCTCAGGTATAAAGGAAGGGGTTCCAGCTTTAGAGCAATGAACCTCTGGGACCATCTGGTACAATATAGCGGGGGACTCCGTGCTACAAGTAGAGACGAGATGGGAATATATTGTTGAGTCATTTCAGTCTTGTCTGACTCTTCATGATACCGTTTGGGGTTTTCTTGGCAGACATATTAGAGCAGTTTGCTATTTCTTTCTCCAACTCATTCTATACATGAGGAACTGGAATAAATAAAGTGAAGTGACTTGCCCAGGCTCACACAGCTAATAAGTGTTTGGGGCCAGAATTGAACTCATGAAGATGAGTCTTCCTGATGCCAACCCCAGTACTCGTTCCCCATGTCCCTGGCTGTCCTTGGGACTATATAAATATATTTTTAAAATATGTGTGTGTGGGGGGCAGATAGGGGACTTGGTGGATTGAGAGCCAGACCTAGAGACAGGAGGTTGTGGGTTCAAATCTGGTCTCAGATCATTCCTAGCTATGTGACCCTGGGCAAGTTACTTCACTTCCATTGCCTAATTCTTACTATTCTTCTGCCTTGGATCCAATACAATATTGATTCTAAGATGGAAGGTAAGGGCTCAGTTAATAATAATAAAAATAAAGGCTTTTTGTTCTTAGTAAAAAATAAACAAACTCCTTAGGAGTTTGGAGGAAGGGAAGGTAGTGGCAGCTGAGATATCAGGAAGGGATTCGTGTAGATGTTGTCTGAAGTGAACTCTGAAAGCATCTAGGAATTCTCCAAGGCAGAGGTGAGGAAGGAAGGCTTTCTGGACATGGGGCACAGCGTGGACAAAGGCATGGGATGGGAGATGAAGGATCAGGTATATGTGTGGGCCAGTTTGGAAGGACCAGAATGTGTGAAAAGGAGCGATGTATGATGAGAGCGGAGAGTCAGCGTGGAGCCAAGAGAGAAGTGCTGTCAATACGTCACCCATCAGTACTGTGGTTCCTCTTCCCCTGGGTGGGGGGCCTTTGTACAGGTCCATGGCTGAGAAATGGCATCGGTTGGTTTCCCCCCCCCCCTTTTTTCCTGTCCCCAGCATCTACCACAGTATCCGACTTGCTGCCTGACACCAGCCTTCTCTCTCTCCACAAAAAGAGTGTTTGCTTCCATTTCTGTTGCATTGCATTGTTTCTGAATTCCTTCATGGGGAAGCCAGCGTGGAGTCATGGAGAGAGAGGTGGCCTCCAAGTCAGAAAGATCTGAGTTCAAGTCTTGTCTCTAATTCCTACTGGCTGGGTGATCTCTTATTGTTCTTGGTAACATTCTAAGCCTCAAAGTTGCTGGCCTGGTCATTAGGAGGGGTTTCCTTAGCCAGAAATTCCCTGGACCATTGAAAGCACAGATACAATTTCTCGTCCTATGACTTTCACCAAGTGATGTGTCTTTTCTTTGCCTCAGTTTCTTTATCCTTAAAATGGGAATAATACTAGCCCTTTACTCACAGGATCTCAATGAATCTCAGATAAGACAAGAGATGTAAAGTTCTTTGGAAGCTTCAAAGTGCCGAGTAAATGAAAGCCCTTTGCCACAGGATCCTTCGGGGGGAGATGGTACAGATTTTCTTGTCCCCATTTTATGGTTGAGGAGACTGAGGCCCATGATCATATTGTCCAGTGAAATGACAGAACTGGGGACTTCTCTGATACTGCTAGTCTGGCACTGTTTTCTCTGTAATAAATGCAAGGAATGGAAACATTTTAAATTTTTTAAAAAAGGCACCTAAGACATCACTTACCACCATAAAAGCAGGATAACTTTGGCTAAAGAGCTAGGCGCATTGGGGTAGAGTGCCATGCCTAGAGTCAGGAAGACCTGAATTCAAATCCAGCCTTAGACTCTTACTACCTGTGTGATCCTAGGCAAGTCATTTAATCCCATTTGCCTCTGTTTTCCTATCTGTAAAATGGGTTGGAGCAGGAAATAGCAAACCCCATTCTAGGATCTCTGCCAAGAAAACCCTAAAAAGGTTCCTGAGAGTAGGACATGGCTGAAACAAGTGAACAATAATAACAACAGAAAGCAAGAAAGGTAAAAAGGGGAAGAGGAAGCCCATCCCTAGACTACCCTAAGTTGGAATTATAATATTTTGCACATACCTACTATGTTCTGTAAAAACCCTCCCTGGCACATAGTGGTGTGAATAAGCCAAATGATCAAGACTACTTTGCAGACAGCTGGGTGGCTCAGTGGATGGAGAGCCAGGCCTAGAGTCGGGAGGTCCTGGGTTCAAATCTAGCTTCAGTCACTTCTTAGCTGGATGACCCTGGGCAGGTCACTTTACCCTCATTGCCTTGCCCTTACCGCTCTTCTGCCTTGGAACAGATACATAGAATTGATTCCACAGCAGACAGTAGGGTTTATTTAAAAAAAAAGAGAGAGAGACTAGGGCAATATTTCAGGTGAGAAGTGATGAGGGTCTGATCAAAGGGAGTGAGCAGCTGGACCGTTAGAGATTTCTTAATCACTTAGAAAGTGCCACCATTTTTCTTGCTGCCACCTCCCTCTCCATTTGCTGCCTGCCTCACCTCCTGCCTCCCTGGGGTGAGAACAGCATGAGGATCTCATTCAGAACACTGTTTCTAGGGATTCTGACCCAGCTGTGGCATAGTAGAAACTCTGGATCAGCTTGTTTTCCCTCCCAAAGCTGGCAGCCTTAGGGAGACATTCTTATGATTGGTGGACCCCAAAAGGGTCATTCTGAGGTTTTTCTGGAGTTTGTGGTCCCTGGCCCTTGCCTCTGCTGCCTGACCTCAGCTCAGTGATGATTTGGGACAGGGGGGGCTGCCATGGACTTTAGACGAGTCCACTTTAACTTTGGCTGCCCAGTGGGGTGGCTTGGCTTCCCTCCTGGACTCTGGAACTGGCCCAAGGGTTAGCACAGCTTGTATAGATTACATCTCTGTGTGCCGTATCTGTCAGCATATGAGACGACCTTTGTAGTTTGGGAGTTTGGGGGGAATTTTTTTTGGTTCCAGGTGGGGGCTATTTCTGTACTAGTTACGCTAATGCCCAAGTCTTCCTGAAAGCAGCAGCCCAGAGGCAGAAAGTCCTTCCAGAAATCACTCTTCGAACACCTTGCTGGTCCTGCTCCCGGTCACTCCAGGTCCTCCCCTTCTTTGTGTTGTCTCGGTGTTTCTCTCCCTTGATGTGCTGCCACCATTCGAATGTCATCTCCTCCAGGACAGGGACTTTCTTTCTTTTTAATTCATCCTGGTATTGCCTGCCACACTGTCATGTGCAATGACTGAATATTCTTCCAGCTAATTTGTACTTTATTCAAGGAGTGCTTAATAATTGTATCTATACAGGTATTTGCTGAACTTTGATAGACTAATTCCCCAGATTTTATGCATCTTGTAACAGTTTTCAATGGAATTTCACTTTCTATTAATGCTTCAGATTCTTTTACTTAGACATATCATTACTTATTAATAATTTATTGGGTAGCTTGCAGATCTGCAGAAGCTATTCATTGCCTTAGTATTCTTGCTCATTTCCTAGGATTTTCTAAGTAAACAATCATACCATCAGCAAAAAGATATTTTTATTTCTTCTTTGTCATCTACACACCTTTAATTTTTTTTCCTCTTCCTTATTGACATTGCTAGTGTTTCTAGAACTTTATTAAATAATAATGTGGTGAATGGCCACTCTTGCTTTACTCCTGTATTTACTGGTAAATCTTCTATTCTATCTCCATTGCATATGATGCTTGTTTTTGATTTTAGAAAAATATTTTTATGCTATTTTTTAAAAGGTCCCCTATGCCAACCTATACTTGTTCGAGGTTGTTTTTTTAATCCATAGGTAGTGTCATTTGTCAGGATTTTTCTGTATCTTTTGATAATCATGATTTTTGGAAGTTTTAATTTTTAGTATGATTAATTATATTGATTCTTTTCCTATTGTTGAACCATTCTTGCATCCTTAGTATACATTTAACTTGCTCATCCTGAGTGATTTCTTGGATAAAGTGCTATAGTCCACGCAATAGGATTTTATTTAAAACTTTTGAATCAATAGTCATTAATTGTATTGGTCTATAGTTCTCTTTCTGAAATTTTTCTTTCCCTGATGGAAATATTTGGGCTATATTTGTCTGCTTCATTCCGAACAATGTAGGGTGCTAGAAAGGTCATCGAATTTTAAATCAGGTGAGTTTGTTTCAAATTCTAGCACTGGCTCTTACCAGTTCTGAGCCCCTGCCCAAGTCACTGTTTCTCTCCTCCACTGTTCCCTTGTATATAAATGAGCAAAATAATATTTTAACTCTCTACCTTAAAAAAAAACCAGCTTTCTAAATGTTAAAATCCTATAGAAATATAAATTCAGTTTCTCACATGTGTGTAGAAAAACAGCTACTCTGGAAGTGTGATATTTAAAAGAATCCAAGGTGAAGATTCCTCAAATTTAGATTTCTTCAGATTTTTCTGAAAGGAGAGTAATAATGTCTCTTTAAATGAAAAGATCATATTACAACATAGCATAGATCTTGGAACTGGAAGCAACCTCTCAGTCAATCTGTCAATAAGAATTTATTTCATGTTTAATATATGTCTGGGTATTGGGTTTATAAAAACATTCAATATTCTCTGCCATCGCATAGCTTATGTTCTGTTGTAGAGGAGACACTGCATAGACATATAGGTATATACACATTAGTGCAATTAGTACAAATTAATAATTTGGAGAAATGACATTCCTTAGGAGGCAGAAACTCTGCCCATGTTTCATGTAGACCTTTGAGGTGAATTACTAGGGCAGCTATGAGGCTTCGGGAGATCTTCTGTTCAGTTCTGTGTTACCTGGAGTTAAGGAAAGATTAAAAAAGGATCGTTGAGCTTCTTTCCATGCTTCCTAAGTAGCCCTGCCTGTCAGATGCCCTAGAAGAATTTCATTTCTAGAGGAATCTCCCTTCATTCCATTTTTTAATCTGAAGCACTGGACTGGCCCCATATCAGTCTAGTTTTCCCACACTGCAATTTGTCCCAAGTCATCTGGCTCGTGTGTGGCTAAACCAGATCCCCCAGTTACTAATCCAGGACTCTCCACTATACCCTGTTGTTTCTATGAGACCAGAGAGTCTGTCATTACTGAATCCAGCCTGAGATTCACATAAGCCCAATACAAGGCATTTTACACAAAGAAATCCAGTTTGTATTGTAAGCGATGGAGGTAGTAAAAAGAGAAGCTGGTCCTGTCTCCGACTAGTCTCCAGTGCCCTCTCTTGGCTGGTTCATGTCATGTCATCCTGGATTTCTGCATCTTAGCCTTCTGATGGAGAATGTCTCTCCCAGCCTCAGGCTTGGTGGTCCTGGACATATTCTTCACCAAAGCCAAAGAGCCACAGCAGCCCTTGTTTTCCATCAGCTGGAAACTCCACTAAGAAATGCCTGTTCCTCCTTATTCCAGCTATTAGGGAAGAATACAGTGTTAGCCGTAGCCCCTCAGGACATGAAAGGGGGCATGTGCCCTGGGGGAGGGCACAGCTGGGCAGCGCAGTGGATAGAGTGTCAAGCCTGGAGTCAAGAGGACTTGCTGTGTGATCCTGGGCAAGTCACTTAACCCTGTTTGCCTCAGTTCCTCATGTATGAAAAGAACTGGAGAAGGAATAGCAAAGCACTCCAGCATCTTTGCCAAGAAAACACCCAAATGGGTTAGAAAGAGTTGGACATAATTGCAATATCTGAACAATTGCAATACTGGAGGAAGAGGGAGAGTCAGATATTATTGATTAGCTTTGGTTGTCTTTGGGAGGAGGCTGGGAGGAAGAAATTCTTTTTTGATCAGCAGCAGACCAAGAAGAGGCAGATTCATGGAGACCAAAGAGATCCCTCTCTGATAAGTTCTTTTGACTCATGTCCTGAGTAAATCATACCCTGGCAGGTCCCCCATGGCAGCAGTCAGAGGGCTTGAAGAGACCAGCTGGTCTTACTAGCAAGATGAAAGCCAGCCATTTGGACAAAGGAATAGCGTATTTGTGGCTTTTCCATGATGTAACTCTTTCTATATCCCAGAACCACAGATTTAGAGCAAGGAGGGACCTTCGGGGTTCCTAGTCCAACCCCCTCATTCTAGAACTGAGGAAAACTGAGGCTGCTCAGAGAGAGTCCCTTTGGAAGGGACTTAGAGGTTTCTGTGTCCCACCTCAACCTTTTACAGATGAAACCCAGGGTCACGTACCAAAACAAATGTCTGAGTCAATTTAGGTCCCCTGACTCTCCAACTGACTCTCTATCTACATAAAGAAGGGGCACACAGATCCCCAGAGGAGAGTTCTGGGACCCTCTGCATCACCTGTGGTTTATCACCAGTTATTGGAGTGTCCACTTTCTACATCATCATGATTGTTATCACACTTATGGTGTCATGGATGGAGTTTGGGAAGACATGAATTCAAGACCTACCTTGGATGCATTTTGTCTGTGTAACCACTGGTAGGGGCCATGGTCCCCCCTTTATCTCCAACTCCCCAGTTGCCAATCTGTGTCAGTAAAGAGAGTTTCCTCAGTCAGCTGACTAAATCACAAGTTCTGATAGACCTCCTCTCCCCCCAAATGACAGTAGTAACACCCCTTTAGAGTACATTATTTCAGTGGAATGCTCAGTCAGTTGTTCAATTGTTGTAGTTATGTCTGGCTTTTTGTGACTCCATGTGGGATTTTCTTGGCAAAGGTTCTAGAATATCCTTCTACAGTTCATTTTTTAGATGAGGAAACCGAGGCAAACAGGGTTAAGTGACTTGCCTAGGGTCACACAGCTAGGAAGTATCTGAGGCCAGATTTGAACTCAGGTAGATGAGTCTTCCTGACTCCAGGTCTGGTGCTTTATTCACCATGACACCCCCTTGGGATTCAAGGCCTGAGAAGTCAAGCAATTTCCCCAGGTTACAAAGCAGTATGTGTCAGAGGCTGGACTCCAGGGTCAACTCACCCCTGTGTCCTGCTCTATTTATCCTTTGAGAAAGAGACAGTAATTGGGGCCAGGACGGTCTGTCTCCCAGCTGCCTTTCAGTATATATTAAGTTTGAGCAAAGGGAGGTACCCTGGGAGGTGGCTTGTCGTCCCCCTTCTCCTCCTGAGAAAAAGAATATATTCCAAAGTCTTTTGTCACTAACTGACACCTTAAATTAAAGAGATAATTGTCGAGCTTATTTATTACTGTGTCAAGCCTCAACTGGAATGGTTTCATACTTCAGCATGCAAAGTGTGTTGTGATTCATGGTGGCTGAGGCCCGAGCAGACAGGTCCTTTATATTACTGCCCAGATGGCCCCCTGATACACCTGCCTGCCATCTTCCCTTCAGCTCCCTTCTCTGCCGAGGCAAGAGCTCCCTCTGCTTGAAAACACGAGTGTGTCGATACCCACAGGCAAGCCGGGCTTCTTTCAATGAAGGCTTCGACTCTGTGGATTGCGGCTTCTTAATCGGGGCTCCAGGAATTTGGTGTTTTCTTATTTCGATGATTATATTTCAATAGGATTTTCCCCCTCGTAATCCTGTGTATTTCTGTTTTCTAAATGTCAAACCATAATTCGGAGCAGGGCTTCACAGGCTTCCCCGGACTTCCTGCCAAAGGGAAGGAGTCTATGATACAGAGAGGATTGTACCCCAGTAAATACGTGAAGGTTTATTTACATGTGGACACTTGTTAGAAATCACCAAGACTGCACCAAAACTAACTTGCTGGTGAAGGGAAGGAGAGGCAGGTTTCAAAGTGTTGTCCCAGGAGCAGCTCCCATTATTTTTTTTTTTTATAAAATAAAATTTCTTTTATTAATCATTTCCCAATTACATATACATTTTTTGACATTTATTTAAAAAACTTGAATTCTAAATTTCCTCCCCTCCCCTAATCCTTGAGAAGAAGGCAAGCAAGAGAGCCTTGTTTAAACTTGTAAAGTCATGTAAAACACATTTCCATATTAGCCATGTTCCAAAAGAAAACACACAGAATAAAACCAAGAAAAATAAAGGTTAAAAAAATCTACTTCACTCCATACTCGGAGGACCACAGTTCTCTTTCTGGAAGGGGAGAGGCATTTTGGATCATGGGTCCTCTGGTTTTAAATAAGGTCCCATTCTTTGCAGGGCTTGGAACACATACAAAGAAACACACCAAAAGGACTTAGTCCTCTGAGGATTGCTCAAATGCTTTCAACCATCCTCCCCACGCTCTTCTCACAGCCTTTTCCTACCCTTTCCCCCTTCACTAGACTCTGACAGATTCTGTCTGTTAATTAAGTAGCACTGTAATTGGGATCCAGAACCACTTCCTCAGGATGATTTTGTTGGAGAAACCAGCAGTAGTACTCTTTAATTACTAAGATTTCCCATCTTCCAATGTGGCTTCCCTGTAATAAAGTCATCAGCGCAGAAGTGGGTAGAATAGGGAAGGACTGCTCGCTGGGTGAATGTGGACTTCTGGTCCTATGGAGCATCCTTTTCAAGGCGGGTGTGTGTGTGTGTGTGTGTGTGTGTGTGTGTGTGTGTGTGTGTGAGAAGCTTGCATTAGCTGTGATTAGTTTTTCATTGTTTTATATAGGCTAGTTCTGAAGGGGCTGGCTAGGTGATGAAGCTGGTAAGACTGGATTTGGGGAGCCAGTATTTTGTCTTTAAAAGAGATGTGTACTGGGGGGCAGCATGGTGGCTCAGTGGATTGACTGAGGGCCAAGACTAGAGAAGGACACACCCTTTGCTAGCTTTACCATTTTCATGGGCCTTAGAAACAACACATAGTAATTATCCTAAGACAGAAGGTAAGGGTTTTTTAAAAAATAAAAATAGAATAAAATAAAATAGATGTGTGTTGATACATAGATAGATGGGGCAGTAGATAGAGTGCCAGGCCTAAAGTCAGCTATTGTGCCCTGAAAAAGTCATTTAACCCTGTTTTGCCTCACTTTTCTCATCTGTAAAGTGAGCTGGAAAGAGAAATGGTGAAGCATTCCAGCACTTATCAAAATGCCTGGTGCACAGCTGGTGCTTAATAAATCTTTGCTGTTTATTGCTGGGTCTTGAGCACAACAATGTTGGTTAAAAAATTCCTTAAGTGGTATAGCACATAGAATTTAGGAATTGCTTATTAAGAATTTGTTTTGAATTGGTCATTGTCAAGAGGATGCTGACGCCTTTCTTCTCTGATTCTCTCTTCAGGACCCTTTAGATCCCACTCGGACTGTGATTGTGATCCGCTCCCTGGTAGCCAATAGCGAAGCTGAACGAGGAAGGGAATTATTGCCGGGGGACCGACTGGTCTTTGTCAATGATCTTTCCCTGGAGGATGTCACGCTCACAGAAGCTGTGGAGATACTAAAGGCTCTGCCGCCGGGCAGAGTGAGCCTGGGCATCTGCAAGCCCTTGGTGGTAAGGGGCATCCTCGATTGTTGGGTTTCCACTCTGACTCCTCGGCTCCTTTTGATAGTCAATCTGTGTTCATGCTGGTCTGTGGAGCTCTTGTGTTGGGTTCAGGGGAACCTACTTTGTTCAGGTGAGAGTCGGAAACTACAGGGAAAAGACACATGGACGAATGGTCAGAAATGCTGACAATTAAACGTGTGCACACCCCAAGGAAGAGAGAGTGAATAGCTGGGGAGGGGTGTCCATTGGTTTACCACCTGAGGTGGCTTCTGAGATGCTTCTTCAAGGATGCTGCCTATACGTATAGGTATATATGAGTATAAATGCATGTGCGGGTATATACATGTAAGTATGGGATTGTGTATATATGGGGTTTTTTTTAACTGGACCTTTGATTTCTTTGGCATTGGGATATCCTGCTCAGGCACTACCCCTTCCAAAACCTAGGGGCATCTGTTCTTCAACTCTTAAGTCCTTGAGCATTTCCTGGGGATCCTGAGAAGATGCGTGAATTCCCTGGGGTCACATAGCTCATATATTTCAGACTCGTACTTCCTTGACCCCAGTCTCTATCTCCTGTACCATGCTGCCTCATTTATACACATCCACATTTATTAATATATACATGCATGCATTTCCCTTCCAGTCTTCACCTCTGGGTTCCCCTCAAGATTCACTAGCTGTAGTTTGGAATTGATTTCTGACAAGTTTGAATTTCTCTTAAAAATGAAGATTTTGCTCCCAAATATGGGGAAGGGAACAGGAGGGCTGTGGTTAAATGAGTAGGCTAAATTAAAAAAAAAAATAGGTAGACTAGATCAAACCTTCAACACAAAAGGGACTTCTAGTTCTTAACATAGCACCTGGCACACAGTAGGTGCTTAACAGAGGTTGATTGATTGACTTGAGTTTAACATGCTCCAAATGATGTTTCTTATCCTTGGATCAAGTACTAGGCATGTTCCCAGGCTTTAATGGTTCTTATAGGTCAAGAGAAGGTGTAGTGGCATCTGATTTCTTTCTACAACATCAAGTCCTCCTAAAGAAAAATTGACAATAATCCTTGCATGCATACTCTCCTCTCTTCTCAGTGCCACAGCAGTAGTGTAGAGACTTTGCTTTGCCTTCTTGAATTACTTCAAGAAGAAATGAACAGAATCTATATGCTGTTTGGGAGTTCCTCCCCAGAAAAAAAATAACCTTGGAGGTCAAAGAAAGGAAGCTATAGGATTATGTAAATAGGCAAACCCTCAGTCTGTATTTATTTAACAACTAGATCAACTCCTGGATTCTTATCTTAAAGGAGGTCGTAGAGATCTCTTGCCCCACCAGGACGGTCTTTTGTCATTACAAAGAAACATCCTCACTAGAATAAATCTGATCTTTGGCAACTCCTAGGACAACAAGTTAAATAAGTTATATCCCCAATATGAAGACATTCTTTTCTCTTTCCCAAGTCACCTGTACTCAACCTCCTAAATCAGGAAAGTGATTGAGTAGCTCTCACTTGAAAGGTTCCTTTAGCCTCCTGTACCCTAAGGCTATGTAAAACCCACTATTTCCCCTTGATCTGTGGACTTGCTATCCACCTGGCAATTGACCCTCTCCCCAGCTGATGCTAATTAAACTTTTTCTCTTCTAGCCTTGGCTCTTGATTTATTGATCTCAAATCAAATGGACCCAGGTGGGAGGAATTACTCTTCTGTAGGGTTTTTCCTAAAAGGTGTTTCTAGCTTCTCCAATCCATCTTTCAAACCACTGCTATCAGAATCTTTTCTGTCCTTAATCCTAGTTATGACATTCTTCTGCTCAGAATTCTTTTGTGTCTCCCTTTTGTCAAATCCACTGACCTCTTATTTAAAGCCCTGGTTGGTACACCTTTGGTATGTCTGACTTGGGGACTTGCCTGATCTCCCTATCTGCTGGTATTCATTTCCCACCCAACAGTCCTTTCTCATCTGTTTTGTGTATATTTTGTGTTTACCTCTCTATACTTTGTCTTCTTCCTCTTTAGAATGGCTATTCCTTGAGAAAATAGGGAAATGGTTCCTTATTTTGTCTTTGGTATCCCTGGTGCATGTACATAATGCCTCTTATCTAGTTAACGGTAATTGCTAATATTAACTTTAATGTTCACAAAACACTCTGCAAAGATCTCATTTGATCCTTACAACAACTCTAGGAGGTAGGTGCTATATTCCCCATTTTATAGATAAGGAAACTGAGGAAGAAAGGTTAAATGACTTGTCCAGAGTCACACAGGTATTAAGTGATGGAGACAGGTCTTCCTCTCTGTGTGTGTGTAACTGTAACCACTGTATCCCACAGTTGCCCAGAAGATACTTGAAACACATTTTTTACTGATAAAATCCTTCCCTATCCATTCTATACTCTAGCTAAACTGAATAATTATCTGCTCCCTGAATGTGCCTTCAGCTTTCCCACCTCACAGCCTTTGCTTTTGCTGTTTCCTAGAATGTCTTCACCTCCTTTTTCTCTTTAGTTCACCTTCTTTATAATTCATTAGTTCATCTTTTTTTTTTTTTAATCAAAATTAAATTCTGCCTTTTTCTGGAAGAGTTCCCTGATAAGCTCTGACTGCTGGCAACTTTCTTCCTTGAGCTACACAGATAGAATATTTTGTTTTGCCACTTTATTGTATGGCTTGTGATGGTTTGATTCAATTGAGTAAATGTTTACTGAGTGCTATTCTGGGTTCAGGTCCTAGCTAAGAGGGAAGAAACACAAGGATGAAAGGACAAACAAAGAAGGAACTTCTATCCTACTGGGGGTGGGGGGGACACAATAAGAACATAGAGAGGCAAATACAAACCCTAATCACCATCATTTGGAGGTGAGGGGAGAAGATTAATTGGAAGGCCTCTGGTAGGAGACAATGGACATAAGTTTGGTTGAAGAGTTTACGAGTCCTGAGGATAGGAAGGAGGTGAGGGAGACAAACCTGGGTAAAGACTAGGTGATGGGAGATGAAGTATTGTATATGGACCATTTTGCTGGCATATTAAGCAAATGAACAGGAAGCAAGGAGCATGAGTCTGCAAAGAAGGATTGGAACCCCATTAGAAGGGGCTTTAAATACCTAATAGATAGACTTTGATTTATTTTGGCTGTAGGGAGAAATGAAGTCCTGGTGTTTAGCTGGACTATATGTATCCTCCTAGTATCTAGCTTAGTGTTCTGCACACAGGGTAGTTTTAATAAAGTTTGGTGAAATGAACGGGTAACATTGCTTCCAGACATTCTCTGCCAGAAGTCATGCCTTTGTTGTGTCCTTGGTGGGATTTTTGTCTGATGGACTCTGGCACATTCATTATGTGGGCGAAAGCCATCTCAGTGTCCTGGGAATTCCTAGATAACAAGATGGTGACTCATTGGGAAAGAATTCTGGAACTTGATCTGGATCATTTTCAGATAATTGATTTCCTCTTTCCAACCTTTGAGCACCAAACATAGGACACTGTGATTCAATGTGCTGAGCTCCCTAGAGTTGAGTGTGTCTGGGAGTTTTCATCTTGTTGGTGCTAACTTACTTGTGATATTGTGGGCAAAGTTACTCTACCACTTCTAGCCTCAGTTTCCAAATTGTAAAACTGGCAGGGTTGGAGGCGTGTGAAAGAGAAAATCTCTAGAATTCCACTGTGTTCTCTCCTTTGCAATCAAACTGGCCATTCTCCATCTATGGCAGTGATTCCCAAAGTGGGTGCTACCGCCCCCTGGTGGGTGCTGCAGCGATCTAGGGAGGTGGTGATGGCCATAGGTGCATTTATATTTCCTATTAATTGTATTAAAATTTAAAAAAAAATTAATTTCCAGGGGGCTAAGTAATATTTTTTCTGGAAAGGGAGTGGTAGGCCAAAAAAGTCTGGGAACCCCTGATCAGTGGTATTTCACCTTCGACCTCTGTGGCCTTTGCCCGGACAGTCCCCAAGGTTTTTGAAGCATTCCCTCCTCCCTCTGCCTCCTGATACCCATGAGTTTCTTCAGAGCCCCAGTTCAGGTGCCACCTCTTGCACAAATCCTTTTCAGATTCCCCAGTTGTTAATGCTGTCTCCCTCTTGAGATACCTTTGTGCTTATGTAGACTTTGAATTTACTTCTTTGGTAATATGGCATTCCCTCTCTTCCCCACTATGTAAGCTTCTTGAGGGCAAGAGACTGGTTCATTTTTTACCCCTTTATCCCCAGGATAACCTATAAGAGGCGATTAATAAATGTTTGTTGAATTGATTGAATTGCATCCTTGACATTTTTGGGATTATTCTGAAAGGAGATTGGAAATAAAATAAAAGTTGAGTCCTTCATTTCCCTCGTTATCCCCCATTATCTTCCCACTCAGCCCAAGCGTAGTGCTTCATATAAAAGTTAATGCTCAGCATGGTTTTTTCCTTTCATTCATTTACATCATAATACTTTCATCTTTTTCTCCAAATTTTTTTTTTTGTCCTCATCCAAGTTGGTTTCCACCCAGTAGAATAGAAGCTCTTTGGGAGTAAAGAGTGTTAAATTCCTTTCAGTGCCCAATATCCAGCCTAGGACCTTGAAGAACCTGGTACGTGGTCAGTGTATATATATGTTTGATAACAGATTGCAAAAGTAGTTGTTTAATAACTGCTTATTTAATTGAAGTGAGCTCTGAAGTGTCTAATCTATCCATAGATACTTATTCACATGAACAATCAGGGCTTTAAAAGCCATCTTCTTCTTCCTCTGATGCGATGACCGGGGGACCTCACTGTCTCTTTGCTGGAAGGCAGGAATGAACTAGATTCCTGGATGCTCATGTGCTTAAAGACGGGGGATGCCTGGGAACCTCTGGAACTTGTGTTCTCTTTCAAAAGAGGTTCTTGCACCCAGAGCAGGACTGGTAGATGAGTCCCAGGCAGTGTTTTAAAAAAAAACAAAGAGCAAGAATTGGCCTCAACCAGGCAGAATGATGCCGTGCTGTTTCTGGCAGAGAGGCTGTTGTACAATCCCAGGGCCCCAGCGCCTTTCTCTGAAGGCGGCACCAGTTGCGGGATGGAAGCACCCCAGACTTCCCTTCTTGAGACCAAGGCTGCCAGTTGGCTTAGGCGCTAGAGCCAGTGAAGGCGCTGGGAGAGAGGGCAGCCCAGGGACTCTTTCCTGCTAAGGGAGTTCTCCTCCGCCTCGCTGTCCTTTCAGAACAGCTGGCTGTGTACAAGCTGTGATGTGAGATGCCTCTTGGCTGCAGCCAACAATGGGTCTTCTTTGGGGCCATTATATTTTCAATACATATACTTGTAGAGATGCCTGTTTCCTGCGTTTAATCGGTAACTTCTTACTTGTGCGTGATCGGTGAGACATCACAAAAGAAGTGTAACTCGGACCTTAGTCCTTGGACCATACTGTGTCCCTGAGGAAGCAGGACCAAGCTCTGTGCGCCAGAGGGAATCAGAGCGGCAGAGAGTGGAAAAGCGAATCGTGTGGGCTCAAAGATGCTGGTTCTTTGCCTGCCGAGTCTGGGGCTCCTGAGACTTACCCCAAAGGGGTTACACAGAGAGAAGTCCAATAACTCAGCCTGGGGAGATACTGCTATTAAGGATCTGAGGCAGGATTTTCTTCCAGATTCCAAGTCTCACAGTCTGTCCTTGGGGCCATCTCCCAAACAGAAGCCATAAAGGCTAAAGTGACCAGTCTGGCTGGTGTATAGGGAGAAGAAGCTTTCTGGGGCCAGAGCCCCCTTCACCTTGAACACCATAATGAAGAGCAGGTGAGCGGACCTGTGACCAGTGAGGCAGGTGACCAGGAGGGCAAAAGCCTTGAGCTCATGCCACATAAGGCTTAGTTAAAGTGCGAGGGGATGTTTAGCCTCGAAAGGAGACTTTCTGGGATGAGGGTCGATGGGGCAGACATGGCGGGAGATGATGGCTCACTTCAAGTATTTAAGATGCAATCATGTGGAAGGTTGTTGCGCTTGTTACTTTTGACCCCAGAAGGCAGACCCAGGAGCAGTACATTACAGAGAGAGGATGATTTAACATTAATATGAGGAAAAGCTTCCTGATGCTAAGACCTAACCCAGAGTACAATGGACTACCTTGGGAGGCAATGGGCTCCATCTTACTGGAAGTCTTCAGCCAGAGGCTGCATGCTTCTTCTTGGGGATGTTCTAGGGGAAATTCTTGTGGAGGTTCAGGCTGGACACGATGGTCTCTGAGAGCCTTTCCCTGTTCAATATTCTGCTGTTTTAATTGTGGTGGAAATGGGGATATCAAGGAATTTTTACAAGAGATGATTTTGGGGGGTGGTGTCAAATGAACATGTTTTATTAAAAAAGGAAGTTTTATTTGTCTTTTGTTTCTACATAGCCTAAATTTCCCCCTTATGTTCCTCCCCCTTTCCTCTCTCAAAGAAATGTCTCAAATGACAAAGAATATTTTTAACAAAAAATAGGAGGAAAAAAAACCAATCCACAAATCTGGAGACCATGTAGGAAAAATATCTACAGTATAGGTAATATTCCAGATTAATAAAATTGAAAGTAAAAGAACTATTGAATTAATAAATAAGACTAGAAGCTGGTATTTTGAAAAAACAGATAAAATAGACAAAGTAGGGGCAGCTGGGTAGCTCAGTGGAGTGAGAGTCAGGCCTAGAGACAGGAGGTCCCAGGTTCAAACCCGACCTCAGCCACTTCCCAGCTGTGTGACCCTAGGCAAGTCACTTGACCCCCATTGCCCACCCTTGCCAATCTTCCACCTATGAGACAATATACCGAAGTACAAGGGTTTAAAAAAAAAATAGACAAAGTACTGGTCAATCTAATAAGAAAAAGGAAAGAAGAAAACCAGATTGATAGTATCAAAGATAAAAAGGGATAGACCCTGAACAAGGACACTTGTTACAACCAGTGGAAATGTGCGTTGGCCATGGGTGGGGGGAGAGCGGGAGGGGGGGTGAAGGGGAAAGTAGGGGCATAAAGTATGTAAACAGATTAAAAATGAATATTAATAAATGTCGAATAAAACCCCCCCCAAAAAAAGATGAAAAGGGAGACCTCACCTATAATGAAGGGGAAATTAAGGCAATCATTAAGAACTATTTTGCCCAATTATATGGCAACAAATATAACAATTTAGGAGATATGGATGAATATTTACAAAAATATAAATTGCCTAGATTAACAGCAGAAGAAATAGAATACCTAAATAATCCCATATCAGAAATAGAAATTGAACAAGCCATTAAAGAACTCCCTAGAAAAAATCACCAGGACCTGATGGATTCACAAGTGAATTCTATCAGACATTCAAAGAGCAACTAATCCCAATACTATACAAATTATTTGATATGATAAGCAAAGAAGGAGTCCTACCAAATTCCTTTTATGACACAAACATGGTACTGATCCCAAAGCCAGGTAGACCAAAAACAGAGAAAGAAAACTATAGACCAATCTCCCTAATGAACATAGATGCAAAAATCTTAAATAGAATATTAGCAAAGAGACTCCAGCAAGTAATTAGGAAGATCATCCACCATGATCAGGTGGGATTTATACCAGGAATGCAAGGATGGTTCAACATTAGGAAAACCATCCACATAATTGACCATATCAACAGTCTAACCAACAAAAACCCCATGATTATCTCAATAGATGCTGAAAAAGCCTTTGACAAAATACAGCATCCATTCCTATTGAAAACATTGAAAAGTATAGGAATAGAAGGAGCCTTCCTAAAAATAATAAACAATATATACCTAAAACCATCAACAAGCATTATATGCAATGGGGATAAGTTAGAAGCCTTCCCAATAAGATCAGGAGTGAAACAAGGATGCCAATTATCACCTCTATTATTCAACATAGTACTAGAAACACTAGCAATAGCAATTAGAGAAGAAAAAGAAATTGAAGGTATCAAAATAGGCAAGGAGGAGACTAAGCTATCACTCTTTGCAGATGATATGATGGTCTACTTAAAAAATCCTAGAGAATCAACTAAGAGGCTGTAGAAATAATCAACAACTTTAGCAAAGTGGCAGGATACAAAATAAATGCACATAAATCATCAGCATTTCTATGCATTTCCAACACATTAGAGCAGCAAGAGATAGAAAGAAACACCATTTAAAATCACCCTAGACAATATAGAATACTTGGGAATCAATCTAACAAAACAAACACAGCTATTATACGAAAACAACTACAAAACACTTTCCAAACAAATAAAACTGGACCTCAACAATTGGAAAGCCATTAATTGTTCATGGGTAGGACAAGCTAACATAATAAAAATGAACATCCTACCCAAATTAATTTACCTATTTAGCGCCATACCTATCAAATTACCAAAAAACTTCTTTACTGAATTTGGTTTGTGATTTTTGAGAACTAATACAGCTTGCTCTTTTCCTGTTCTTTAGTGTTCTCCACACAGGGGTTTGCTTTTGAGAAATCCCAAAGACTTTTTACTTACTGGAAAGCCTGATTCAACTTCCAGAAAGTTTGGAATTTCATTGTTGTTATTTTAATCACACGCATTTCTTGCTTTCTTTCTAGGTTGAAGGTAGTGAGGAGAATAATACACCATGTGACTTACAACCAAGTGCTTTTGAAGAAACATCTGGCCACTCTGAACCTCTGGAGACAGTGGATTCCTCTTTGATCCTGGAGGCACCCTCGGTATCGAGCAGTTTGGTTTCTTAGTTCAATAGTCATTTTACTGTTGAGTCGAGCTTTGCCAAGGAAGAAGTTCCTTCTTGCTTGCTTCTTTCCCCACAATGACTATATAGATGGAAACTGAAGTAGCACCTTATAAACCGCAACTCATGTAACCTTCATAAGATCCTTCTCTTGTGCTTTGCTACAAAGAGCTACATATACTGGGTCCTGGTTTGGTTTTTTTTTTTTTTAACCCTTTCTTTTTGTTTTGGAGTCAGTACTGTGTATTGGTTTCAAGGCAGAAGAGTGATAAGGGCTAAGCAAGTGGGGTTAAGTGACTTATCCAGGATCACATGGTAAAGAGTATCTGAGGCCAAATTTGAATTCAGGACCTCCCATCTCTAGGTCTGCCTCTCAATCCACTGAGCCAACTATCTGCCTCCTAACTTTTGTCTTAATATTAACTCTAAGATAGAAGTACAATAAGGAGTAGGCAATCAGGGTTAAGCAACTTGCCTGGGTTATATAGCTAGGAAGTGTCTGAGGTCAGATTTGAACTCAGGATCTCCCATCTCTAGGTCTGACTCTCAATCAGCTGAGCCACCCAGCTGCCCCATAGGTCCTATTTTAATTGGCCAAGAGCTGTTGATTACTTCTTAATAGAAGAACCCTGTGGTGAATTAGTCAGTTAACAAGCATTTAGCAAGTGCCAGTCATCATGAAAGACTACCGAGTGGTTAGAGAGCCAAGAAGACTTGGATTCACATCTTACCCATCTTATTCCCTTGACTTTATTAGCTGTTTGTCTCTGGACAAGTCCTTTAAGCTTCCTTAAACTGTTCCCAGTTCTCTGTGACTCTAAGTTAGAGATGTCAAACATGCATTAATGGTTGGAGAATTTCTTTTCTTTATCTGAGAGTTGCCCGACCAGCGAAGTCCCAAGTCTGGCTACGGTAGGTGCTAAAGACACAAAAATGAAAAAGTTGAATCCTTCCCTTTTAGCAACTTTTACTCTACTAGTCCTTGTGGAAAGATTCTGTAACTAGGCAACCGCAGAACTCATCTTGTTTTTCTGAACCAGATATTCATGCTTCAAATGAGATCATATCCACGGTGCACTCTGCAGACCTTAAGAGCGTTTCATATATATTAGTGATGATGTATCGTTTTTTTCACCAGACTAGACATACTACTATTGCCAAATATGCAAGCTACTTTGCTCTTGTATCTACTCTGAAAATGTCCTGCTGTGCCACCAAAACATAGTTATATCGCTAGGAAAATAATTCCCTTTCAATGTCCTATTAGGGATACCTTGTCATACAGACTTAGAGGAAGGTAGCATAATGTAATAGGAGTAATACCTCAGCCATCAGGACTTGAGTTCAAATCCAGATTCAACCACTTTTTATGCGAGCCACTAGCCAATGTACCTCTCCTCTTGGGACCTCAATTTCCTCATTTATAAAATGAAAGATAATGACTAGATTGTCTCTGAAGGCCATCCCTGACCAAAATATGAGATACTAGAACATTCTTTTCTTTTATGGGTCTCAGTTTCTTCCACTGCAAAATAAAGGGGTTGGGGTGATGAGTCTTTTTTTTTTTTTTTTCAAACTCTTACCTTCCATCTTAGAATCAATACTGTGTGTTGAATCCAAGACAGAAAAGCATTAAAGACTAAGCAATGGGGGTTAAGTGACTTACCCAGGGTCACACAGGTAGAGAGTGTTCGAGGCCAGATTTGCAACCAGGTCTGACTTTTAGTCCACTGAGTATCTAGCTGTCTCCTGAGGCTAATGATTCTTGACATGTTTCCCTGCATGACATCAGCAGTCCTATAGCAACTAACTTCCCTTTCCTTTTCTAAAATCTGAGGATGTCCAGGTAATGTTCTATGATCTTGCAGTCCATAAAACCATCCTTTGTCCCTGCTGATTTGAGGATAAAGAGCTCTAAACTTGGGCAGTATTTGGATTCTTTAATTCATTGATGAAGCTCCTGCTTTTTGAGGGTCTGCTGTTGTTCCTTATGTGTTTGTTTGTATTGAAGAGTTGATTGCAACCATGTGTAGCTGTTTGCAAGGAAAGAATTGGTAAAGAAGAACATTTCTTGAACCTAATCATATTAATGAGACTTACAATAGCCAATGTCATTAATCTTCAGAAGGAATTCTTAAGTTGGGCATAGGACTCGGGGAAAGCATGATTGACCTGGTACTGACAGCCTTTATATCCCAACCCGTTACTGCTTCTGTGAAATATTAGAAAGCATAACTAATTTCATGCCCTCGAGCAGCTCAAAGTCTGGTAGAGAGAGATTAGCCACGGGCCAGGTTAATGCAATACGAGAGAGAATATGGTTTTTACACACTTCCAAGATTTGGCATTTTGTTGGTAGACATATTCCCTCCCCACCAAGGCTGTATCTTCTCTGTAGTTTCCTGGGTGGGCTTTGAGAGTTATCAGTTAGAAAGTCATTGTCTTTTGGATCCCTCCAGCCACCGGTACCCTCCTGCTCAGCAGGACCATGTACATTTTAAAATAAATACTGCCTCTACTTTTCTATATGTTTAGTGGCAGCTACGTGGTACAGTGGTTAGTGTATTAGACTTGTCAGAAAGACCTGAGTTAAGTCACTTGACCCCTGTTTGCCTCAATTTCCCCATTCTGTAAAATGGAGATGATAATAGTAGCATCTACTCACCAGGGTTGTTGAAGATAAAATGAGATAATCATTGCAGCCATGCTTAGCACAGTGTCTGTCCCAGAGTAAGCACTCTAAAAGGCTTATCTCTAGCTATGTTGTCTCTGCCTTGTAGAAGAGATGCTCCTTGAGGATGAGGGCTATTTCTCTTTGGTATTCTATGCTGGTCTAGCAGAGTGGCTGATGCATATAAAGAAAGATGGGGACTAAAACTGAGATGGCCCTAGGAGAGGCTGCTCCCTGTTTGCAAACAGATCGGTGCTTTTTCTATGAGTTATATTCGAGGTACTTTGTGCATTGAGAGGCAAAGTGACTTGTCTGGGGCCACATAGCTTATATGTTCAAAAGTGGGACTCACTGCTAGCTATTCCTGGCTTTGGGACCATGTTGGCTCTCATGTGGCCCATAGGGGGTGCTTAATGCTTATTGATTGATTGATCATTGATTGGTTGGTTATTGATTGATCAATTCATCAATCAGTGGTCTTTCCATACTTAGCCAGGTTGGTCCTTAGATTACCTCAGATAGATATTGAAATATGAGGAATTCCAGAAGCCAATATATAGTTCATTTTATAGATGAAAAAAATGGGCTCATTGAGGTTAAGTGACTTGCCCAAGATCACAGAGGTAGTAAGTATCAGACAGAGGCATGATTTGAACTCATGTCCTTCACTCTAGAACCAGTTATACCATAGATCTGGAGCTGAAAGGAACCCCCAAGTCTATCTAATCCAATTCCCTTATTTTATAAAGAGAGAAAATTGTGACCTAGAGAGTTTAATTGTCTTGCCCAGGGTTACACAAGACCAGCGTCCCTCCCCCAACTCACTTCCAGAGAGTCCTCCTTTTCAGAAAAACTAGCCAATATATTGGAAAATTCTTCTGTTTTGTGTTAACATCCCATTTCCGTAGCCTAGCACCTCTTCAAAGAAGCTGGTAGGATTTGCCTTCTTTTGGTGTCAGTCTTTCTTTTGGGCCACGTGGTCATCACAGTTGGGAAGAGTTCAATTTTGATAGTTGAAGATTGTGACTCTTAGCACGTTTGTAATCTAGCTAGAATGAAAATGATAGATCTTGGAGGTCATGAGATAGTTAATGTATAATAGAGGTTCATAACTAAGCACTCACCTTGCCGAGGGCACATTTTTCTTGCCATTGATTTTTAGTGCCAGTGACCCTCCCGGGAAGGAGGTCAGCTAGTCATGCCCTGAGTGGGGCTGGCCAGTCTGACGTACTTCTATGTAATGTCCTAGAGAATGTGCTGCACACAGGGGTGGGGGTGGAGGGGTGAAATACTGGTGGGCAGTTAGAGGGAAAGCAAAGGGGATCTACTTGAGTGGGAATTCCTAAGTTGGTCTCATGTAAAATCCAGCCTTAAGATCCTCAGTTGTTCTTTTTTTGTCCTACTTGTCGGTAGGAGTTCCGAGATGATTCCTTTCTTCATGAAGAAGGCTTGGATGCGCCTTTCCTTGACTTGGGAAGGACATTCCACGTCCAGTCAAATGAGATGGACAACACTCAAGAGGCCTGGGAGATGCATGCTTTCCTGAAACCCCGAGCACCTGAAATGGGGGAAGAGAGAGAGATGCTTGTGGATGATGTCTACGACTTCCAGGATATCTTTCAGAACATGGATCTGTATTCTCCATCGCTGGGCAAGGACGATCCTCCCCTCCCTTCAAGCCAGGATTTTCACTTTGGCACCCCATGGCTAAGCCATCCAGGGACCTATGAAGCTCATGACCTGAGAGCCATGATGCACCCGAGTTCCCAGGAGATACCACCGAACAGATACAGCACTGAGGCAATGGTATGACATTCTAGAGTGTCTCCTTCTCTCCTTCCTCTCCTTTTCCTTCAGAGGGTCTGCATTCCACTGGCACTTTTCACTCTAAATGTGATTTCAGCATTTTTGAGGTGACAAAGTAAACGTTTGAACCCTGGGTAAATATTATCTAATACTTTATGGGAGACAACATATCTTTAGACGAAATCCAAGGGATCCACAGTTCATTTTTGTCTTTTTACTTTCTTTCATATAGTGATAGAGTGGAATTTCATCAGGGTTAGGGGGTTCTCCACTAGCCCAGACCAAGAACCCTATGTGACTTAACGCATAGATGGTGTTCAAGAGTTTTCTTGGTTGGAAAAGACATTTCCTCAGGCCACTGTGAAAATGGGCCTCTGTGTATTCTATTGACTGGACCAATCATTTGAGGACAAACACAGAGTACATGGGTCAGGTCACGTGTCAGACTTTTCCAGGTCAAACACTTTGGGAGCCATCATCAGAGCCACCAAAGCTGTACTCAAGAGCTTCCTCTTTCAGGAGAATATTCCCGATTCCCCCCGAATTTAGTATCTTCTTTTCTATTACAAATACTGCTTTTAAATTATTTTGTAAATCGCCTGTATTTGTTCATCTGTGACTTATCCATGACATTTTCCTAGAGAAATAGAGGCTAGGACCACCTTTTTGTATCCTTAGATGAACATGATAGGTACTTCTTGACTGAATAATTAAATATTTAAATATGTGAATGAAAAACATTCCTTTGGAAACTGCAGTGGGCCAAGCTCTACGTTGTTTGCCAGGAATGCAACAGATATTAATAATAAATACTTTTCGATTTCCTGATGCTCTTGTAAAAACACTGGGTTTGAAATCAGAGGATCAGATTTCCAAGCTGGGCTCTGCCAAAGATGATATAACTTGGGCAGGTCATTTCCCCTTTTGGGACCTTGGTTTTCCTCATCTGTAACATGATGGGATTAAATCTCCAGAGAGGGAATCAATCGAGCCGCACCAAAAGGATTGTTTTGCTACAGTGAGGTCCAGGCGAAGGTGGATAACTTGAATTTGCAGTCTATTCAGGGAGCTCGGTTATTTTGTCATTTTCTCCAGCTCCTTCTTAAATGTGGGAGAGGGATGATGGGAAGAAACCAGGACTGAGGTTTGGCAAGAGAAGAGTGGTGATAGGACCACAGAGGCAGGGATATGAGAATGGAGGATGATGTGAAATTGAATTGGCCAACTACAGAGCAGAAATGGGAGAGGCAGGAAAGCAATGTTATGGCAGAATCTGACAGAGTCCTGAGAGATGGAGGTAATTTGAGGTCTCAGTAAAGGCGTATAATGGGTTTAGGAGGAATGAGGCACAGGGAGTCACAGAATGATGGGAAGTTATAGTCAGAGATTTTGATGAAGGAAATGGGCCATTTTGGGTAATGGAGAAATCTCTGTGTGTGGGCTTAGGTGATTTGCAGGAATGGGTCCTGGGATTTAAGGAGACCGAGCAACTGGGAGGTTAATTGGCTTTAGGAGGCATCTGTGTGGATGTGAAAACCCTCTGGAATAAGGGCAGCCATTGGGGAAGAGAGAAAGACTGCTAAATTCTATAAGAAAGGAGGGAGAATAAGTCTGTGACTGTCAAGCATCTGCCACAGTGGCAACCATTATATGAATTAAGTGGAAAACTTTAATTGAGTGAACATAGAAGGAAGAGAGTTTTTTGAAATATCAGTCTGGAAGTGGGGAACAAAATCTAGAGGATTCTAAAAACCCTCTTCAAGAGAACAATGTTGGGGGTGTAAGTGAAAGTACAGTCAACACCTATAACCCTGGGCAAATCACCTAATCTCCTTGGCCCTCAGTTTCCACATTTTGCAAAATAAGGGTAATTGACTATGGATGAAAAGACTCCTCCACCTCTATGATCCTTCAGTCCCATGACCTTACTATTTCAGAGAAATATTTATATTTGCTTAGAGAGAAAAGATCTGGAAAGGTAATGATTACCTCCTTCCAATCACCCTTCCTCTTTTTTGCTTAATGCCATTTCAGGTTATTAATCCATTCCCCAAGATGGCAACCCTAAGTGGATTTTTTAAAACATAAAGAATTTGGGGGGAGGGGGGGGTGGTAATATTTGTTCACGGAAACGTGGGACTCCTGTGCTAGAGGTTAAGAATCATGCATTCTTCTAAATGCTATCATAATCTGTAAAGCTTCCAGCACATTAAGCTATTTTTGTTTAAACCACCAACAGCGCCCAGCATGGATGTCTTCAAACTGCATTTCATATCCATGTTTTTGTTCCCAGAGTCTCATTGTAGAATATGAGAGTGTAGACTAATGGAGATTTAGTTTGCCTTTGCCTCAGGGTGATTTCTATGGTACTAATTGGCCTTTTTTGTTTGTTTGTTTTGATGTTTTTATTTGGAAAAAATGTTATTGCTCTCCAAGAACTCTCACTCCTAGAGCAACAGAAATTATTTTCTGGACTCCCAGCCAATTTTCTTTTGACCCTTTCTCTTGACCAGTCAATGGAGCTTTCTTTCTAGAGCTGGAAAGGAAGGGAACTTTGAACTGGACTCATCTAACCCCCTTATCTTGCAGACGAGGAAACTGAAGGCAGGGGACTTAACCAAGGTCACACACACTAACATCCAGTGTCTCCTTCCTGTAAGATTCTCTTATCTACTTTTATTAGGCCACAATGGATAGAATGCTAGGCTCAGAGTTAGGAACATGTGATTTTGAATCCTGTCTCAGCTAGTTCATAGACAAATCATTTAGGCTTGTCTTGCCCCAGTTTCCCCATTTATAAAAATGAAAATGATAATAATACTTAGTTTACAGGGTGGTTATAAAGATCAGATGAGATAATATGTGACGGACTCTTAATCTTTAAGCATCATATAAATACTATTTATTATTTTTATTATTATTACTATTGTTATTACAATCATTGCTATTGTCATCACTATCATTCCTAGTAGTTACTATTATAAATTATTATTACTAAAATTACTAATCATTACTACTGTTATTTTAATTACTACTACTACTACTCAGCCATCACCCAATGTGACCTTGGTCAAGTCATTTAATCTCCCTTGATATCACTTTCATCTTCTGAAAAATGAAGCATTTGATGCAGTGACCTCTGAGGCCCCCTCTAGTGTCAAATCTGTTATCATAGGATCGATGGTCATATTGATGTTGGTATCTCCATCATTTAGACAGTGAGAAGTGAGGGAATAAGCACTTATTTGGCACCTACTATTTGCCAAGCACTGTGCTAATTGTTTTTTTTAATAAATATTACCTCATTTGACCCACACAACCACCCAGGGACAGGGTAGGAACCATTTTTATTCTCATTTTATCGTTGGGGAAACTGAGGTAGGCCATAGTCAAGTGACATGTCTAGGCTCCTGTGACTGGTAAGTTTCTGGGACTAGATTTGAACTCCAGACTTCTGTATTCTAGGCCCAGCTCTGTATCTACTGTGGCACTTCCTCAGAGAGACAGACTACAACCTACTTATACATTCTCCCTCCATGTGATTCTTACCTGAATTCCACCTTTCGTTCTCACCATAAGTGCTAATCAAGATGCTAGATGCCTTCCTCTAGGTCTTTTTCCATTGAGTGGATACCAGTGGATCACCTGGCCTATTTACCTGTCTTACTCTCACCTCCCATGGGATTTTACACTTCTCCTTCCTATCATTCATTTCTTGGGTTCTGTATGTTATTCCACATAACAGTCACTCACCAAAGAAAAGAAGGTGCAGTCTCCTTCCACCTTCCACATTTCTCTTCTTTCCTCATTAAATGGCCTATTGTTGCTTGTCGAGTCTGTGACTTCATCTACTAGAGCATAGATTTGGTACAAGCATTGGAGACAGACAATGAGTTGGTTCCAGAATTGAATGGGAGAAAGGAAACAAGACCTGGACCAAATCTGGGAAATTATGGAGACCCAAAGGTGTCTTGCTTGGGACAGTGTTGGGCTGGACAACACAGAAGGAGAGAGTGTTGGATTTGAAGCAGGAAGACCTACATCCATATCTCTCTTCAGACACTTACAAGCTCTGTGACCTTGAGGTGGTCACATAATTCCTCTTTGCCCTGAGCTTTTTCATCTGTTAAAGTGGATAATAATAGTACTTATTTCATAGGGCTGTTGTAAACATCAAATGAAGAGAGATATGTAAAGCACTTTGTAATCCTTAAAGTAGTATAGAAACACTTCTCTCCCTTTTTCCCTCTCTCCTCCCTCTCTCCTTCTCTCTATCACTCTCTCTACCTTCCTTCTCTCTCTCCTTTTCTCTATCACTCTTTCTCTTTCTCTCTTTATCACTCTCTCTGTCTCTCCTGTCTCTCTCTCCCTTCTTCCCTCTCTCCTTCTCTCTATCACTCTCTCTTTCTCTGTGTGTCTCTCTCTCCCTTTTTCCCTCTCTCCTCTCTCTTCTCTCTCTCTCCTTCTCTCTTTTCTCCTCTCCTTCCTTCTCTCTCTCCTCTTTCTCACTCTCTCTGTCTCTGTCTCTCCCCCTTTAGCACCCCCTTTTTTCATTGTTGCTGCTGCTATTATTATTGTAATTAGAACATAAATAATTGTCCTAGCAGTACTATCTTTGAATGCCACTTTTTTCCAAGGTGTCACAGTTACTTATAATAAGGATGTCAAAACATAAACATCTCCCAGAACAATGTATTGCCCTCCATGATGGACCTCAAGGAGGAATCCAAAACCAATCTCCGATCAGTTACTGATATTTCGCTGTCTTCCAAACACTGTGGCTAGATATGTTGGGTACAAAGACACAGATAATTGCTACCTTCAAAAACTTCCATTCTTTCAGAAAAGACAATCAAAGAAATGTCTCTTGCCACTTTCGAAATGGAAACCAACGGCTAATAACCTGGCCCATTTTCCATTATTTCTCCCATGATGCTGCTCTGACACTTTTCCCTTCTCTTCCTCTCCAGATCAACGAGAATTTTGGCAAACTTTCCTTGTCCTCCATCACCTCTTCTGAAGGCAACAGGTGCCAAGACATTTTCGATGACCTTGAAAACTCCGAATCTATCACAAATAGCAGCCTGGATTTAGGTTTGTGATTTTGGCTACCTCTGAGTACAAATTGCTTTCATTTTTGACTGTTTCTTTTATTGGTTAATTCAATCCTTTTGCTTTCACCTAGATTCAAATCATTTAATCCAACATGAGTTCATATAATTTCTCATCTGGATGGCCTTTTTCCAAGTGCTGAGAAAACGTGTTTCCTCTTACTTTCAGAATATGGAGACTCTGCTTTGAAGCAGATGTATGGATGTATTTTTTTTTCTGCCTCATTGAGCTTTTTAATATTAAATAGAGAAGAATGCTAACACCACTACTTTGGACTAGAATCAGAGAATTACAAATAAATCTCTGCTAATCTATATTAAAAAGGCTGTTTCCATTAAACTATACTGTGAGCTCATGGAATGGAGCTGTTAAATATTAATACACAGAGGCATAGTTGAAACATTTATGAAATGCTGCACTAGCTATAGGTTATGGCCAATTTTCATACATTAATAACTCCAAGTTTCCATTAATGAACTCAAGCCGTTTAGTGCTTTTGAGGTTCAACATTGCTTCTTGTATCCAATAGAAAACTTTCCTTTGTAAATCCTCTCATTTTTGGTCCTGAAAGTTTTGATGCCTCTGGTGTTATCCTAATTCTTTCATGACATAGAAATTGATATTCATGCTAATGTTTCCACTTCAATTCAATGGCACAAATGTGTTTAAGTGCCTACTGTGTCCCTGGCACTGGGGATAGAGGGACAAAGTAGGACGTGCCCTTAACTTCAGGTCGCTTACGTGATATTGGGGGCAATATAACAGGAATGCACAGTGATTAGTGACTAAGAATAAGCATCTGAATGAAAAGGGATTTCATAAGGGAGAGGGGGCCAGTAACTACAGCAGTCAACAAGAAAAGCCTTTTGGAGATGCTGGCTGCTGGGTTGTCTGTAGAGGGAAGCTAGATTGTTCCTGATACAGCCCTTTTTAAAAAAATTCTTTATATTTTTAAATTTTCATATCCATTGCCTTTTCAAACACATTCCCTCTTTCTTCCTTACCCAGGGATCAATCCCTTATAAGAAATGGAGCGTGGGAGGGGTGGGGGGGTGAGGATTACAATTAGCCAACACATTTGCCAGTTTGGGTGGGATCTGCTTCATTCTTCAGTCACAGTTCCCTCCTTCTTCAAAGAAAGTGGGGAGCTCCATTTTCTATTCTCCTCTCCAAGGGCCATGCCTGATCCTTTATAATTACCCAGAATTCCATGTTTTTTGTTCTTTTAATTTTCATTATTGTCACTATCGTGCAGGCTCTTCTCCTGGTTCTGCTGCTTTCATTCTCTTCTCAGTTCATAGAAATCTTTCCCAATTTCTCTGAACTCCTCCTATTCACTCTACACTCGAAAGTCTGCCAAGCCCATTTTCTCACACCAGCCCTTCAGGCTCAGAGGAAATGGGACTTGTCCATAGCAAAAGAGGCTAACAAGAATAACACCCAAGATTCAGCACATTCAGAATCTCCAATTCTTCTCCTCCCGCTCCTTCCCCCTTCCCTCTCCCACCTCCCAAGCAAGATTAATCGATGCTCGGCACCTTGAAAGAGGAAGCAAGATTTCTGTTTCTCAAATAACCTGGTGACTTAGTTGGGAAGAGAAGATATGCATAAAAATGAAACTAATTGCAAAAGGCAGAGTAAGAATAACTCCTGTTTTTATAGCATTTTCACATTTACGAGCGAGTATATCATGAAAGACCACCTGAACAGTTCCAGAAATGTGAGGGTCTGTCCTCTGAAGTGGAGGCAGTTAATCGATTAGGAATTGCTCTGTTCATCCCTCTATATTTGCATATATACTTTCCATTTATTTTTCTGTGGGGATATTCTATCTCCTTCCCCTCCCCAGAAGAATGTAAGTTCCCTAAGGGCAGAGAATATTGTGTTCTGCCATTGTATCCTTAGCGCCTGGCACATCCCTTTTATAAAAATGTCTTGTTGTTCAGGAGTTGTTCAGTCTCCACTGAGAGGTTTTGAATACTTGAGCAAATCACTGAATTTTTGTTGTTTACTCAGTTCCTTAGAGTCCAACGCCTCACGATCACATTTGGGGTTTTCTTGGCAAAGTTACTCAAGTGGTTTGCCATTTCCTTTAACAGCTCATTTTACAGATGAGGAAACTAAGGCACACTGGGTGAAATGATTTGTCCACAGTCACACAGCTGGTGTCTGAGGGTAAATTTGAACTCGGGAAGATGAGTCTTCCTGACTCCAGGCCCAGCACTCTATGGTGCCACTTAGCTACCCACCTACAAAAATAGGTGCTTAATATGTGTTTGTTGAATAGCCAATAATGACATTGAAGAAAGCGTCTGGGTTTACATGAAAAGCTCAGTTGACTTGTAACTCTCCTCTTTATTAGCTGTGGGACTTTAGGGAAATTTTCCTGTCTGGGCCCCTATTTCTTTGTCATGTTGTGGTTACATTTATTTATCTATTTCTTTTGATCAGTTTATTTGTATATTCTACACTTCCTCTGTAATGGAATTCAAATTTTCCTTGCTCAAACTTCCCTTGCCTTTTATCCTTGCCTGATTTTATTTTTTCATCTCACAAAATATTAGTATTTCAGGGATTTCTCTTCCTCCTTACCCTGGAGCACTGGCTTGTTTTTCATCCTGCAAATCTTCTGTCTTTGAACTTTCCTGCCTCTTTTGATAACGTCTCTACATCCCTTCTCCTGGGTTTCACCCCACAACTTCTGAGGTTCTTGACTACTTTTTAATGTTTCATGACCTCTGGGCTCCTCGTGACTTGACAGCTGAAAATACCTGTAAGCCATCGCCCCATTAGACCCCCGTAGAATGAGTAAAACCTACCTGTGAGGTGCGGTAAATGGGTAAAGACGTTTGTGGGACATGCTTTGTGTGGGTTTTGGTGGAGAGGTTTGCTATGCTGACAAGGTACAGAATGTGTCCAGACTGGCTGGGCAAAGAGTTTGGAACCTGCCAAAGATTAGCATCATCAAGAGGGATGAATTAACTTCAAATGCAAAAGTTTCTTTTTCTGAAAAGAGGAGAATTAGTAAAAAAAAAAAGTTTCTGTGAGTTATAGTAAAGAAGATCATACCCTCCCTCCTTGTCATTACTTCTTACCATCCTGTCTTCCTTCAAAGCTCAGATTAAAAGCTGCCCTCTAGATGAAGCCTTTCCTGATTCTGCCCACCTTGCCCTCTCTTAATAGGGTCTTCCCTGCCAAATTATCTTGTTAAGTGTTTTACAAATCTCAAAGTACTACATAAATGCTTGCTGTTGTTATTGTCGTTATTATTGCTGTTAGTATATTTTGTATACCTGGCCATCCGGTCCAGTTTCCTTGTTTAACAGAGAAGCAAAGACTTTCAGAACTGATAAGTGACTCACTCAAGATCACACAGCTTATAAGTGACCGGGTAGGAATCATTCCCAGATTGCTCTCTCAATCTTTCCTTCTTTCCACTTTGCCTTGTTTCCAAGATGAAGAAAGGAAATTCTTTTAGATGCATTACTTTCTATTCAATGTGTATCTAGTTTTTATCTAGTTAGTATTTACTTAGATATCCTCTTGTTGTTTCTCCCGGAGAGAGAACATAAGCTCCTTGAAGGTAAGGGCCACCTCGTTTTCTTTGCTTTGTCCTCAGAGTCTAACACATATTAGGACAAGCTTTGGAAATTGCATCAACACGGATGACTTGCCCTTCCTTTCTTTTGCTAACTGTACTGCTTTTTTGCTCTCCAGGCCTTAGGATTCCAAGCAATTCAGAAGGCCCTGAAATGCTGGTTGATCTCCCTATAACGGCCCAAGAGAGTGAGCCTGCAGACATTCCCATCTATCAGCTGCCCCAGAAGCGAGGATTCTCCAAGGCTGGATTGTTGCCATCCAAATATACAGCAGATACATGGTATGCTACTAGTTCCAACCCCATTATCTCTGGCTCCTCTCTCTCTCTCTCTCTCTCTCTCTCTCTCTCTCTCTCTCTGTCTCTCTCTCTTTCGCTCACTCTCTGTCTCTCTCTGTCTCTCTCTGTCTCTCTCTCTCTGTCTCTCTCTCTGTCTCTCTCTCTCTCTCTCTCTCTTTGTTTCTGTCTCACTCTCACTTTCGCTCTCTCTGTCGCTCTTACTCTCGTTTTCTTTCTCTCTCTCTCTCTTTCTTTCTTGCTCTCTTGTCTGTCTCTAATCTTGGCCTCAGATACTTCCTAGCTGCGTAACTCTGGGCAAGCCTGATTTGAACCCAGGACCTCCCATCTCTAGTCCTGGCTCTCAATCTACTGACTGAGAGCTACCTAGCTTCCCCTTCCACTGCTTTAAAACATTGAAAACCTGGTCATTGATGTATGGATCCTGGTTGTTCTCCTTGGAATAGTCTCCATTCAGCTTCTCTCTGTCCTTTCTAGACTCTCACCCTGAGGGCAGAACTCAAGGCTCCTGAGTTAGGCTGACCCAGATGGTCTCCATAAGATCCTAGATAAGAGTTTGGAGCAACTTTACTCTTCCCGATGTCCTACCCCCTCATTTTCCAAGATGAGGAAATCTCTTGATAGCTCATGTAGCAGGAAGATAAACACCATGACTGCCCTCATCCCATGAGACCGTCTGGGAGACCTTTTCCCATGGAGTTTGTTTATCCTGGGGAGGCCGAATCTTTGTGTTAAATGGAGTAGTGTTTGTGATCATATTTTCCCGCTAAGATGCCAGAGTTAAATGTAGGTTCCTGCGAGAACAATGGTGGATGTGAGCCTGGAGAGACCGTCTCAGGTTTCTAAGCTTTTAAGGGAATAAATAATGTAGACAGCTAAGTCTCATCTCCAGCCTGAGTGCTCTGAGCTTGACCCCCAGAAGTGTAGTTATAGGTGACAGTAGAGAAAACAGCGTGGAAAGAAAAGGAATTTTAATGGGGGTGTGGGAAGACCTTCCCAGATTCCCCTGGAATCCTAAGGACTGTGACCCCAGAGATTGATTTCCCTACAAATGATTTGCTTATCATGGACAAGTCCTTAATGGTTGGAGTCCCAAGTGCGCCCATCTTTTAGAAGGAGGTGATTCATCTTCATACATGAAACTGTAGCAGAAGACGACTTTGGTCATTCATCATTATCATTCAGATTCAAACAATAATATTTTTATTGGAAGATTGATATCTTTAGGGTAGAAAATCCAACTGGAAATACTGGGGTAAAGATAACAGCCACTTTTTATTCCCCACCTTATTTATCATGTAGGGTTTCACTTTTGAGAAACACATGTTAATAAAAAAAAAAAAAAGATAATATTTGTAAAGTGGTTAGCCCGGGGCTTGCTACCTAGTAGATGTTTAATCAAAGCTTTTCCCCTTGTGTGCCCCCCTGCCTAACACTACTTTGTAAGGAGTACAGTATTTTTTTTTTCGGTTGGATATAGCGATTAAATAAGACTTGCTTCTCTTCCTATGGAGAATGGAATGAGGAGGCGGCACTGGGGCACCCTGGGAAAGGTTCCAGACTTGGAACCAGGCCATCTGCCTTTGAGCCTTTGAATTCTATTCTTTGTCCAGAACTTGGCCTAAGGAGGCTCAAGGTGCACCTTGGTCTAGTGGAAATGCTCTGGGTTTTGAGTTAAGAGAATGATCTGGAGCCAAAGTTCAAACTGTAATTTTGCTACTACATAGATCTGTGGCTATAAGCAAGTGGCTTCACCTGGCCTCAGTTTCTTCATCTGTAAAGTGGAGGGGGAGCTGAATTAGAATTCTAAAGTTCTTTCCAGTTCTACCTGTGTGATCCCATGATACTGAGATCTTTGATGCTTTAGACAGTCTTTAGATTTCAGTTTCCATCTCTGTGAAATAAAGTCAATAAATAAGGCTGGTAGAATTTCCTGGGAGGGTCCTTATGGGAATCGATAGAGGTAATATTGACCTACTGCCTTGCAGCCTTGGAAGTACCACAAAAGATCCGTTCTGATTATCAGCTGGGCTTCCTTGGGAATGTCCTTTCACCTTTACCTTGAGGCAGCGAGGTCGTCCCTAGGCCTGAAGCGCTCAATGTGGCCCTCCCCCGGAGAGCCATCCCTCCTAACAGAGGAAGAAAAAGATGGGGAAACAGCTCAGCAAACCACTGCCACATTGGACAAGTTTGCCGTCATGGATCCTGCCTCCACGGTCCCTCCCTCTGCAGTCCCTTCTCATTCCTCCCTTCTGTTACTAAGCTTCGATGTTCTCATTTTGCACTTCTGAAGGTTGGTCATTAGTCTTCTGCTGAGTTTTCTGGTGCTACATTTGTCTGATGTCCAAGAGCTGGAAAACAATGTCATTTAAGTGACATCTTTTGTGACTTAAGTGACTTAGCTGTGACTTAAGTGACTATCTCTTGTGTTTGGGGGATCCCACAGCAGGGTACACTGGGTGTGGAAGGTCCAATTGGTCATATGCCTCTTCAAGTAAGAAAGTAGCATTGCAGAATCTCCAATTTGGAAGGGAACTCTGTGCCCACCCAGTGGCAGCCACTACAACTTTGATGACCAGTGGACAGCCAGCCTTTGCTGGAAGAGCTCCCTGGGGGTTCCTTCTGTGTCTGGAACCCTGTGACTGTGTGACCCTCTCTGTGCGAGCTCCGAGGAGTGGAATCCACCCTCTCTCGAGCTGGTGTAGCCCAGCTTTGGCTTGCTTTTTCTCTGAGGGACTTTTGAGCCTAACTTTATTTACCTCTTTGCAACTTCCTACCTATTCCTCCTATTCATTCCAATAGAGCTAAGAAGACCAAATCGAAAACCTCTTCCATGTGACAGTGTCCTCAGATCACTGAGACCAGCCATACCTTTCTCCCTTCTTCTCTCCATCAGGCTCAGTATGTGCAGATCCTTCTGCCAAGCTTCCTATGTGATGGAATCCAGGCCCTTTTCACTGGGTGCATTCCTGGATATTCTCCAGCTTATCAATATCCTTCTTTTAAAAAGAAAGAACCAACCTTCTGTATTAGAATCAGCACTATGTATTGGTTCCAAGGCAGACAAGTGATAAAGGCTGGGAAGAAGGATTAAGTGACTTGCCCAGGGTCACCTAGCTAAGATGTTTCTGAGGCCAGATTTGAACCTAGGACCTCCAATCTCTTGACATAGTTCTCTAGCCATTGAGCCAGATAGTTGCCCCTGTCAACATACTTCTTAAACAATGGTCTCCAGAAGTAATCACAGTGCTTTAGATACGATATGTCCAGAGCTGAGTTCAGTGAGAGCATCTTTTCTCTTTTGGAAGTTACGGCTTTCTCTAATGCAGTCCCAGATAAAATAAACCTTTTGGGTTTTCTCTGCCTCATTATATTATTGATTTATTAGGCTTGCATTCCACTAAGACTCTCTGATCCTTTTCTGAATAATTGCTGTCTGCCTATGCTGTCTCAATCTTATACTTGTGAAGTTGTTTTTTTTTCCCAATGCAAGACTTTACATTCATCTCTTTTGAATTTCATTTGATTAGCTTCAGCTCAGTGCTCCAAAGCCTTTTAAAACCCATAAGGGTTTGTTCCCAGGATACAAGGAAAAAAATAAGTTGCTTTTTTGCTACGGACCATTAAAAGTCACTTGTTTCCTGTACTCCTGGCAGGTTCCTATTTTGTAGGGAGCCTAGTTTCTTAATTGATGGAAATGTAATCAATTAAATTTGATTTGAAATGAATTGTCTTGTACAGTGAAGATAATTCTATCTCAAGAGTGTGACTTATGGATGCTTTTGGTTTTGTCCCCAGTGATTTGCCAGAGAGAGAAGAAGGAGAAGGAGAAGAAACCCCAAACTTCAGTCACTGGGGTCCACCTCGAATGTATGTTGACTTCTATGACTTATTTCATTTTTTTTTAACTGTGGCAAAAGATTTTATTTTTACTTACTTGATATCAATGAGTTTTATTCATGTTTTAAATCAAGGATCAGTAATTGTGATAATATTTATACAGCCTGGAATGGAATCAGCTAAATTCCAAACTTTTATCAGTCCATCAATAAGGATTTATTGAAATGGCATCTGTGTGCCCAAGGCAGTGTTGCACAGTGGATAGAACTAGACTTAGAGCCTTTGACACAAAGAGATTATGTGACCTTGGATAAGTCATTTCTCTCAGGTTCCTTGCTACTCTCTAAAACTGTTACATCAATGGGGAGAGGAGGGATTGGAGGGAGGAAGAGAATTTCAAACTAAAAAGAAAATATATTTAGTTTAATAATGATTAAGTTACAGAGATGGTGCCAACCCATATGTAAGGGGGAATTGTCTCTCGTAGAAGCTCCCAGATCAAATGAAATCACAGGTAAGTCCCTGTATCAGGCAGTCTGCTAGATTCTGGGGATATAGAAACAAAAATAACAACCATTTCTGGTCCCTTTTTCTTCCCACCCCCAGGAGCTCACCATCTGTAGTGCTAGACATCATGCACAAATTAAGTGTATATAAATCTATACGTGTATACATACACATACATGTGCATGCTTGCACACATAAAGAACACACAAACAGAGCAGATGGAAAAATAACCTTGGGTGGGAAGGCACTAGCAGCTGAGAAGATTAGAAGAAAACGGCACCCGCCTTCAAGAATCCCACACTCCATCCCTGCAATTCTGATGTATATAAATATATTCTAGGCAGTGACAGCTAGGGGACCTGGGAATAGAAAATAATCCTTGTTCTTGAGGGGGTTACATTCCAACATGTACACAGAGCAGTTCCTTATAAAACACTTACAAAGTGGGCAGCTGGGTGGCTCAGTGGATTGAGCCTGTGGATTGAGAGATGGGAGGTCCTGGGTTCAAATGTGACCTCAGATACTTTTCAGCTGTGTGACCCTGGGCAAGTCACTTGACCCCCATTGCCTAGCCCTTACCGCTCTTCTGCCTTAGAACCAATACACAGTATTGATTCTATGGTAGAAGGTAAGGGTTAAAAAAAAAAAAAAAGAAACTAAAAAAACACATACAAAGTAATTGAGAAAGAAAGGGGGAGCAATTGGAGTGAGGCAAAACTGCTTCACAAATTATGCAAGCAAGATTATTTGAGACCTTTCACTTTCAGTCCTGATTTCACTTTCAGTCCTGAGGACAATTCATGCCAGTTCTTGACATCAACACTAGGTTAGTCTGATTCACTAATCATTTCTACAGTGTCTGCTGTACGTGAGCTTCCTTGGTAAAGTCCCATGAATACAAAAAAATGGGGCAACCGTGGCTACCCTCGGACAGCTTCCATTTTACTGGGGAGGAAGAGGAGTTGACGTGCACACAAATATGTATAGCACAAGCAGGCAGGGAGGTAAGACAGCCCTCATAATGGGAAGGGGGAGAGATCAGAGTCACCTTCACAGAAGAAGCGACTCCTCAACCGACTACTGGAGGAAGACCAAGGTTGTGAGCAGAAGCCGGGGTTGTGCTTCCCTCCCGTTTTGAGTATGTGGTTAGGGTCTCGTCTCCCGCAGAGCTGGTCCCACAGTGCCTCCTTCTGAAGGTGCCTCCATTTTCTTGAGAGCCCTTCCACCGAAGCATAAGCCTGAGGCAGCGGCTCTGGAGTGAGACCTGGGTTCAAATCCCCGACACTAACAATTCCGTAACCTCTCGGGCATAGCATTTGTTTCCCTGCATGGCAATTTCCCTAAACTATAAAATGAGTGTGTAGGTCTAGCCAGTGTCAGAGGTCTCGAGTGCCTCTTTGTCCTTTCCCTCGTGAGCTCTCCGAGGTCCTGCCACGTTGGAAGGGCTTTACGTGTGAGCTATTGAGGGTCTCCTAAGCGCTCTGAAGACGAGCCTAGCAAGCACCGGCGAGCCCCTCGCCCCCTGGACACCAGGGCAGTGAGCTTCAAGTCCACCGGACTGGCCAGAGGAACTCCTGCAGTGTGTTTGTTGATATCTGAGCTACAACCTGCATCAGGAGTGGGAGGACCCCGAGAATCAGAGCATCGCTTTATTGAACAATATTGAGCATATTTAGCATGTAGACTGGGAGAACATGAAGGGCTGCAGAGGCCGTAGAATGCAGCCTCCTATCTTGTAGACGGGGACCCTGAAGCCCAGGATGGAGAAGGGGCTGCGTTTTAGGAATCGCAGATCATCTCTCTGCAGCTGCCACGAGCTCAATCACGGTGTCATGGGTAGAGTGCTGGACCAGGAGTCAGGAAGCCCCGAGTTCAAATCCTGCCTCCGATATCTACTAGCTGTGCAACTCTGGACAAGCCGCTTCATCCTATTTCCCTCAGTCTCCTTGTCTGTAAAATGAGCTGGAAAAGGAAGAGGCAGAGCCCTCCAGTGTCTCTGCCAGGAAGACCCCCAATGGGGTGGCGGAGAGTCAGCCCCGACGGAGACGACTGAATGACCACAACACACACACACACGTGTATTTGTCTTTCTGAGCACGGCGTAGCGCGGTAGAATGTAGGAGACGTGGGGAGAGGCCAGGAAGTTAGGCTCAGTAGGAGGCTCTCGGGAAAGTCCGCCGCCTCCCCAGGGGCGCATCAGGAGCCCCAGCGAGGGCAGCTCCAGTCCGCTCTGCCCTTCCCTTTGAATCAGAGGCCGGCCCAGCCGGAGCCCAAGATCAAAGCCAGCGACCCCGAGCACTCCGGCCGCTGTGGGGAGGGCGCTGGGAAAGGACCCGTCGGCAAGCCGCTGCCCTGAAAAGGCAGCCGGGACTGTGGAGCCACAAAGCCGCACTCTGAGCATCAGAGGGTCGTTTGTGCCTACCAGAGACCCTCCGGCTGACCCGACATCTCTGGACGCCAGTGTGTGTTTTTTAAGAGAAAATGTGGCGCCCGTGGAAAAAGTATTGGATGAAGGACAAGGATTGTTGTCCTGTGTGAGAGGAACGTCCCCCGGCCTGGGGCGGGATAGAGACCTATAAAAGCGGAGTCGCTGGTGGGAAGTGAGAAGGCCAAGCTCTGTCCTCCCCCCTTAAACAGGGGCCCTGGACCTCGTGGCCCCAACTTCTATTCGGAGGGTTCCAGCTTGGGAGCAGAGAGGCCCGGGGGCAGCTGGCGGGGGGCAAGACGGGGGAGGCATGAGGGAGCAGATGGCCTTTGCAGTAAGATTTGAAGGAAGCTATTTCTTAACCTCTCAGTTGCTAGATCTATAAAACTGAGGTAACTGGCCCTGAGAAGCAGCCTGGCGTGGTGGGTACTGGCCAGCCCGAACCTCGGGCATATACAAAGAGGTTCTCTGACACACACTTGCTGTGTCACTCTGGGGAATCCTTTACTCCCTTCAGGGTCAGTTACTTCCTCTATAAACCTGGGGCTATAAAACCTGAGAGGAAGGATGGCCCAGCGGATAGAGACCCAACCTCAAAGCCAAGGAGACACGAATTTATGGCTCTCCCCTTAAATATGCTGTTTTCGGGACTTCTGGCAAGTGAATTATTCTTTCTGTGTCCCCAGACAACCCTTAAATGTTCTGAGTTGCAGAATAGATGTCTGTTGGCATTGGTAAAGGGAGTTTCTTCACCCATGAAATCACAGGTCCAGACAACTCTCCCAAGATCATACCCACAAAACAAGAACAATTCGTTCACTTGTACCTGGTGGTGTCGAGACCCATCACTCCTCTCCTCTAATCCAGGCTCCCCGTTTGGCATTTCATGCCTGTCAGAGTCTGCCTCTGCTCTGCCTTCTCAGGCTCCTTTATCCATCCTTCACTCCAGTCACAGACCCCCGTTCTGTTCTTCACACATGGTCCACGCGCGTTTCTTCTCTCCTTGCTTTTGCCTAGAGCATCTCCCAAGCCTACGATGCCCGTCTTCCTCACTTCTGCCTCTTAGAATCCCCAGATTCCTTCCAAGCTCATTGCAGACGCCACCTCCTACCTGAGGTGCTCTTGTGCTTCCTGCGCCCCAGCCCACCCCTCCAGCTGCCATTATTACCCTCCGCCCATCTGGTTGGATTGTCTGCCTCAAGGGCAGAGTTATAGGCTCTGGAGCAGAGCCAGCACAGCGTTCTCCTCATTTTCCAGCCTCCACACCGATTCTGGATGTCTCTATCATCCCCCTCGGCTCAGTACCTTCCTCTGTATTCCTGAACTTCCCCAGTGCCTCCCCCACTTCCATCTTCCTTTTATGTATTATTTTCTGCCCTTAGATTACAAACTCCTGGTGGGCAGGGACTGTTTCTTTTTATTTGTACTTGTATCCCCAGGGTCTGGCATTTAGTCAGGGCTTAATGAATGTTTTTGCCCCCACACTTCCTCCATATTTGATATATAATTTATATATATATATACATACATATATATAAAATATATTTTTATATGTATGTACATATAGGTGTAGATATAGTTATATACTATAAATAGGAGTATACGGGGGGTGTGTGTATGTGTGTATATATATTTATATACACATATTTCTGTAGACTATGTTCCTTGAGGGGAGGGACTATTTCTTTTTATTTGTATTTGCATCCATCTTGCTTAATAGAGTGTTTGGTACTTAGTGCTTAATAAATGTTTATTTTCCCACTTATTGCCTCCCACAGCTTTCTCTATATTATATATTCATATGATATAATTTTAGAATAAATATATGTGTGTAGGTATGTATCTATATCTATATATCACTATCAGTGTGCATCCATGTTCTCACCTCTTGCAGCCTAGAAGCTCCTTGAGGGCAGGGACAGTTTCTCTTGTTTTTGTAATGCCAGCAATGGCAGATTGTGTCCTGTCTGTTCCCCTCCTGAAGCGCTTTACCTTCTTCTTGTCCTTCATCAAAATATGAAGAAGGAGGACAAGAAGAGGAAGAGGAGGACAAGAAGAGGAGGAGAGAAAGAGGAGGAGGAAGAAGAGAAAAAGAGAAGGAGGAGGAGGAGGAAAAAAAGGAGAAGGAGGAGGGAGAAGAGGAAGAGGAGAAGGAGGAGGAGGAGGAGAAGAAGAGGAGGAGGAGGAGGAGAAAGAAGAGAAGGAGGAAGAGGAGAAGGAGGAGGAGGAGGAGAAGAAGAGGAGGAGGAGGAGAAGAAGAAAGAAGAGAAGGAGGAGGAGGAGAAGAGGAGAAGGAGGAGGAGGAGGAGAAGGAAAAGGAGGAAGAGGAGGAGGAGAAGAAGTTGTCTTTCAGTGCTGTATAACAATGTACTCATTAGTTCCTGTGTCATCATTCATTTTCATCCACAGAGTCTTGTTTCTCCTGCTTGCATATGGTGCCTGGAACCTCCCAAGTCTATCTACTGAATTGGCTGTACTCGCTCTCAAATGAAGCCTTTTCATTGCTGGTTGTTTTTGCTGTTGGGAAGCAACATCTAAATTTTCTCCTTTGTACCTTTCACTCCCTGCTCTCTTGGGCCAACAGAACATGTCCACTTTCTTGTCCATATAATAAAGCTTTAGATGCTTGCAGACCTGAGCCATCTCCTCTCCAGGGTAAACATCTAGTCCCTTCATCCAATCAACGTATGGCATGATCTGGGGATGGGTCACCATCTTGGGTGCCTTTCTTTGAACGTTCCCTGGTTTTGCGTATACCTTTTAGACTACAGTCCCTGGAATTGGGTGTCTTGATCTTGAAACCTAATATCTAGAATATACTAGGTGACTAATGAACATGTCTTAGTCAACTTCCTATACAATAATTCTTTTGCTTTTTCAAGCCTTTGCCTTCCATCTTAGAATTGATAGTATCAGTTGCAAGGCAGAAGAGCAGTAAGGGCTAGGCAATTGGGATTAAGGGCTTTGTGCAGGGTTACACAAATAGGAAGTGTCTGAGGCCAAATTTGAACCCACGACCTCTTGTCTTCAGCTTGGCTCTTAATCCACTGAGCCACTTCACTGCCCCATCTATGCAGTGATTCTTATCCTTCCATTTAGCCTAATCTTCCTTCCCTGAAACACCCCTTCCAGTTCTTAAAAGCAGCTATTATTTTCTTTTTAAATCTTCTCTTGCCTGATGTTATACAGTCCAGATCTCTTCAATATCTTCATGTATTATGGGATTGCTCACTTGTAGTGTCACCGTACTCTGTCCATGCTCTAGTCCAGTAGTTTCCAAACTTTTTTGGCCTACCTCCCCCTTTCCAGAAAAAATATTACTTAGCCCCCTGGAAATTAATTTTTTTAAAATTTTAATAGCAATTAATAGGAAAGATAAATGCACCTGTGGCCATCACTGCCTCCCTGGATCGCTGCAGCACCTACCAGGGGGCGGTGGCGCCCACTTTGGGAATCACTGTTCTATTCTAACATTATTCCTACAATACGTGAACTGAACATGGTTCCTGGTTGTTACCTTACCAGGGTTAGGAATGGAATTAGGGTTTTCGCTTCCTTGTTCTTTAGAGGCAGGCCTCTTTTGAATGAGTCATTAGGATAATGCCTGGGAGACAGACAGATCCTCTGATATATATGACCTTTATGAAACCACTTATCCCCTTTGAGCCTCAGTACTTCACCTTTATAATGGGGATAAAAAACACTAGCACCTTCTTCCCAGAGATCCTGAGAAGAAAAAAGGATACAACCTATGTAAAAAGCTCTGCAAACTTTCAGAACATGGAGAAGTGCTCACTTTCCTTGTCTGTGATTTCTCTTTATGCCACAGCTAGACTAGAAGTTCCCTGAAGATCTAAATATTGATTGTGCCTGTTCCCACTATAGAACTCTGCACACGATGGGTGCCCAGCATTCCCTGAATTCAGAGAGCTTCTTCCAAACCCAGGAAAAGCTAATGGCATAATGTTTGCTTGTCCTTTTCCAGTGTGGAGATTGCACGAGAAGCCCACGAGTCTCTTGGGATCAGTATTGTGGGTGGGCAGACGGTGATCAAACGCCTGAAGAATGGAGAGGAACTGAAAGGGATCTTTATCAAGCAAGTCTTAGAAGATAGCCCAGCAGGAAAAACCCAAGCCCTGAAAACTGGAGATAAAATTCTTGAGGTAAAAATAGCATTTCCCTGAAATAGTCTTGACTTTCCTGCACTGGAAGGTTTGGGGGTTTATGCCTAGTTTTGGGGGGGGTTGGAAGAGGGATTGTGTGTGTGTGTGTGTGTCTCTTCCCCAAAACCCTTGTTTCATCACCACAGCTACAGTTGGAGAAGTCCGATGGGTGTCACCAAAAAGAAAAGGAAAGAAAAAAAGAAACAGATTCGAAACGGACTTTTTAACAAAATGAGACAGATGGTGGGAATCACGCTTCTCCCACAGTCTTTCACAAATTTCTAAATTTGAAGCCCACATGCCAGCGAGAGCCCCGTGCTTGTCTGGACTGAGGCATCGGCCCCTGGGAATCCGAGGCTTCGTTCTTTTCTGACGAGCATCACATATGTCGGGCTTTGAGGGAGTGGGCCACGCCGATTAGCGAGGCGCGTCATCCCTCGTGAACCCCTCGCTGGAAACATCCTTCACATCGTATTTATTAGGTGTTACCATCTCTGACCTCCGCCTTCTTGGAAACCTGCCTTGCCTTTCTGTGTGCTCAGAAAAACTTTTCCCTCATCTATCCTCACTTGAACTGACATTCGGATGTCTTCTTTCCATCCCTCTTGGGCTTCCTAAATTAGAAAAGGGCGATTTCACAGGGTCTAGGAGTGCGCAAGGACCTTGGGGGCTAGCTAGTCCCACACCTGAGCATTTTACAGATACAGGTCGGCTCCAAGGGGCCCTTCTCTCATTCACCCACCCCATGGCAAATTACTGTGCCTCTCGGAGCCTCATTTTCCTCATCTATTAAATGAGGAATTATTTTCATTGTTACTTTCTATCTCTAGCTCCATGCCCAGCACAAAGGAGGAGGTTAGTGAATAAATTCATGAATAAGAATAATGAATGAATGAATGAATGAATTAGCAGTCATTTTTGCCATGTCTCTTGGGTGGTAGGTGCTGTGTCTTCTGACTCAAAATCCAGCCAGCTCTTGCCTCAACTTCCTTGGGTTCCAGTTGAAATTAATGTTAAGTGAGATCTCTAGGGTCCCCTCCAAATCCAGGGACTTTCTTTATATGAAGGTTCTTAATTAATATACATACATTGGATCCATAGCGAAGATTATTTTCAACATATTTTCAATATGTCTGTCTAGTTAATATATGAATATATTGACCATATCTTCAGTATATTTAATATACCTTCAATATATTTGTATGATAAAGAGGCACTGAAGAAATATTGAAAAGATATTCATATATTATAGATATGTTGAAGAGGTATTAAAGATATATTGAATATATTAAAGATTTATTCAATGATGATTGAATACATTTTTTACATACAATTTTCGAACAAGATCTACAGTCAGGAAGACTATACATTGTAGAGAAAATCCACAAAGGGGTTTCCGTATATTAATAGTCTCCCAGGCCAATTCAGTGGCTTGTATACTCAACATATCTCCCGTGTGACATTTCCCTATTCTTACTCTACTCAAGAGAAAGCTAAAGTGCACAGAGAGCTTTTGTCCAGTTTCAGCTGAGCATCTTTATGATGATGATGACCCAGTCAAAGCCCGTCCAGTTGCCTTTCTACCCTACAACGATGATGACTCATTAACCGGCTGCCATGTTCCTCGGATAAGTTGTATCTGTTTTTCAGTGTTTAAAAATATTGAAATTTCTTTCAAAAATGATTTCATGCCATTATAAACTTCTACAAATTATATTTTTATTGGCTATAGTTATATTTATTCCACATCCCAGATCGCTTGTCTTGAACATTCACAGGAGCTATTGTATTCATCCATGAAATGCACCAATCGCCTCTGGAAAATGCAGTCATTTGTTTATGTTTTTCAGGTGTCCGGTGTAGATTTGCAAAATGCAACTCACCAGGAAGCTGTTGAAGCCATCAAGAATGCAGGAAATCCAGTTGTTTTTGTTGTGCAGAGCTTGTCATCCACCCCAAGGGTAAGCTCTTGGACTTGAAACCTCTTCCAGACATTTTCGGGATACCTCCTTTTCCTGTGATCTAAGCTGTCTCTTACCCAGGACTTGTTCCTTACACCTTTGCAGGAGTTCAGGAATTTCAGGAAGGCAGTTATTAACCCTACTCTGCCTTTGACTTAGGGGCTTAATGTTCTGATTGAAGCAGAGCCATCCTGTGATTCATGATTCCCAAAGAGAAATTGATTTAAAAGAAAGATGCCTTCAGACTCTAATTTCACTTAATATGACACTTAGCTAAATAACTTCTAGATGGATCTGCCAAAGATCTAAGAGGTTATGATTGGTGATTTTCAAGGTCTGTAACTTTCCAGTGTATCATAATGAAAAGAGCCCTGGATCCGAAGTCGGAGAACCTTGCTTCCACTCCTGGCTTTTGTACTTGCTACCATACGTGACAATCACTTAACCTTGCTGGGCCTCCATTTCCTCATCTGTCAGATGAGAGAGTTGAACTAGATGATCTCTGAGGTCCCTTGTAGCCCTAGATTTTTTTTATCTCATGTCAGTTTTTGCCACTTCCTAGCCTTATGACCCTGGGAGTCATTTTACCTCCATGGGCCTCAGTTTCCTCTTCTGACTAATGAGGCGGTTATAGTAGATGACCTCTGAAGGCAATTCTAACTGCAATCTGCTACTGCTGATATTGTGGATCCATTATCAGTGATTCCAAGAGGTGAGAATTAGAGAGTCTCAGAATTAAGAAGTGCCGAAGATTTAGTCTGTTTAAATCTTCATGGGTTCAAGAATCCCTTCCACTTCATAATGGACTATTGGCCATTCTATGCTTAACATAGTAACTGGCACTTAATAAGAACTATGAATACTTGTTTCCTCCTTTCCTTCTTGCCTGGGAGGGATGTCTAATGAGGAACAACTTTCTGTATTTCAGCCCATTTCAATTTGGGACATCTCTCCTTGTTAGAAAGATTTTCTTTATATCCAGCCTCAATTTATCCCATTTGCAATTCTCAGCCTTTGTTCCTAGTTCTTCCCTTTGGGTCCAAGTAACCTGCTTTCATGTGACAGTTGTCAGGTACTTGAAGTACTCCCCTAAGTCTTCTCTTCTTATAGGAAATACCTCCAATTTCTTCTACTGGTCTCTTGTACTTTTCTCAAGGCCCTTAGAAATTAGTCATCCGACTTACCTTCAAGCTTTTTCTTTTTCTTAAATCTATTAGGAGTAAGAAAATGAATGGCTTCAGCATTTGTTTATAAACATTGACATTGAAGAACAAAAAGACTGAGTTGGCAAGGCTGAGAATCAACATGATTTGTCCTAGTTCCATTTATGAATATTAACCTGAAAAGAGATTCACTTGTTCAGTTTGACCCCAGAAGGCAGAACTAGCAGCAATGCCTGGAAGTAGCAGAGAAGCCAATTGAGGATGAGTTTCAAGTGCCGGGGGAGGGAGGGGGGGGGGTGTCCTAGGAAGTAACATTCTTCAGAAACAGTATGGGAATGGAGACAGTGTGTCTGCAAGTGGAGATGCAGTCAAAGGAATTGTAGTGCAGGTTCCTTCTGAGATCTCTTCCTTCCAACCTTCTGTGATTCTTTCCTTCCTTCATATCTCGTGCTTTTAGCTCCCTCTGAGATTTAGGATCATTTCTATATAAGGCAGTCTTTCTTAGAAGCGTTTTAACACTGTTCTACCAAATTAAATGCCTTTATTTTACCATCTCAGCAATTGATTCTGACCTGGATACTACTTCCAGAAGTTATTTATCACAAAAGGAGATTCGAGGCAGACCCTAAACAACATCCTTGACCCTCTGTGCCTTCTCTGGCCTCCCTCCACCCACTTCACCTCCAGGGAGCCACACTAATTTGTCTTTCTGTGAAATATAGTCCTCTGAATGATCTAAGCAATCTCAATATTATTATAGTCCATAATGAGCCGTAGCATTCCTGAGTCGTATTTATCCTGAACCATCATCCTTCTTGTGTGTTATGTTTTTAAGTGAACCCATTGAATTACTTCACTTCTGCATCAGGGAACATTTCCCATAAATTTCAAAGAAGGATTACTCATCAGTCTCACAGAGTAGTAGTATTGGATAATTGTTATGAAATTTAAGACTTTTTTTTTTTCTCTCTTCTGGGTATGGGGGCACAGGTAATCCCTCCAGTGATTTCCAAGACCAACCATCCTCCCAAAACCCAGGAGCAAGAAAAAGAAGATAGGAAAGAAAAGGTGATTGTTGACTCCCTTTCTTACTGAAATGTCATCGTTTCTTCCTTCCTACTCTTACTCTTGATCTACTGACTCAGGACAGATGGTAAATATTTATGGGGTAGACTACTCTGTGTTTGGCACCATAACAGGTCTCAGGAGACAGAGAGGGATTAATAAGCTTCCAACCCTTTCCCAGTCCACACTGATAGTTCTTGTACCTGGAGCACAAAACAAGATCAAAATTGACTTCATAAGAAATAGTCATTTTAGGGGAGAAGGGAATGATCCTTGTTGTTGACCCGTCATGTGTTGAAAGAAGTAGAGATCCTGGGGTACACAAATGTCCACCAGGAGTGTGTGGTGGGAGGCACCTAGGGGAACAAGTGGGCTGTATGGTACCTCTTTATTTTGCCTAAATTTTTCTTTAGAACTCCCTTTTATGGGAGATCTTCCCCCAATTTGAATGGAAGGTCTGTGAGCAAAGGTTTTACTAACCTGTTAACTAGTGTGTTGATCTCCATCAAGCAGTACGGCGATTTGTATACAGTAAGTGTATAAAAACATCCTCTCTCCAAATTTCCCTGTTTATCTCTCCATCTCTGTCTATCTACTAAATACATTTGGTTTTTACACTGCTAACAGGCTGTAAATGCTTTCATCCCTCTCTAAATTCCCCTTTATGGTTTGGGTTCTCTCATTAGAATGTAAGCTCCAGGAGATCAAGGTCTGCTTTATATGCCAGTGACTGGCATATAAAAAGTGTGTAAAACATTCTTGCTCCAAATCTGTCTGTTCTGTCTGTCTCTCATTCCCATCTGTGTACTAAATCACATTTATTTCTACACTACTGAAGGTTTGTAACTGAGGTCTATTAAGATTAAAATTCTCTGTAGACTGTATCTTAATTTATAATTATTTATTAAACAAATTGAAAAAACAAGCCAGAGGAAAAAAAGACACCAGCCACATGTGGCCAGCTGTTTCCCTTCTCATGTCTCCTCTCCATGTTCATACTCCCCTGAAATTGCCACACAGTCTCCTTACAGATGTGCCTCCTCTCACCGTGGTTCCATACTCGGTGGTTGTCATACTCCTCTAAATTTCACCGCCCTGAAGCCATCGTCCAGTCAATTTGCCCTAGTTAGAGCTTTAGTGCCTTCTCTCAAGTACTTTACATTCACCTGGAGATAGAAGATTTGCCAGTCTATAAATGACGCACAATAGGACTTAAAGATATTTGATGAAAACTTCTAGCTGTATTGCCTATATGAGAAGTCTCAAATGTTATCAGTCAATGACCATCTGAATAATTACACCAGATTGTTTATATACTTTGCAGCCAAAGGTGAAGAAACTCTATTCAGTCAGTTAAAATAAGAATTGCAATATTCAGACTTAAATTGAAGAAAGTAGGGGAAACCATCAGACCATTAAGTAGGACCTAAATAATATCTCTTATGAATATGAAGTAGAAATGATGAATAGATTTAAAAGATTAGATCTGGTAGCTAGATTGCTTAAAGAACTACGGGCAGAGGTTCACAATATTATATAAGAGGCTGCAGCAAAAAAAGCATTCCATGTAATGATTAAAATATTTCAAGAGACCAGTTTTGGGGTAAGAATATCAGTTTATTTATTAGGCTAGCAAATAAGCAATAGATTAACAGGTCATTGGCTCCCTCAACAACCAAAGACTCCAGTGCTTCTCCAGAAAGGCCTATAAATACAGTTTTAGGGCTCATATTTTTAGCCCTTCCCTTGAACATCCCAAGATATCTCTATTTGGTAAATAGCTAAGTAGGAAGTGATCCATCAAACTTCCTTCCTCCTCCCCATTGATGATGGGGTTTGTATACGCAGGAAAAGAATTATTGTCTTTTTTGTCTATTAACCAGCTTTTGTTCAAAGAAAAACATTCCTTGGAATTCCCAAGAACAAAGAAAATGTAAAAATCAGCCTATTGGATGAAGCGTATGTTTCAAGACCTTGATATAATTTTTGTAAGCCCTTACTCTCTGTCTTAAAATTAATATCGATTATTGGTTCCTAGGCAGAAGAGTGGTAAGAGTTAGGCAGTAAGAGTTAAATGACTTGCCTACGGTCACCCAGCTGAGGTCAGATTTGAATCTGGGACCTCCCATCTCTAGGTCTGGCTCTCTTTACAGTGAGCGACCTAGCTGCTCATCAGTATAGTTTTTTTTGGTTTTTGTTTTTGTTTTTAAATTTAAACATTTATTAATAATCATTTTTAACATGGTTACATGATTCATGCTCCTACTTTCCCCTTCACCCCCCGCACTCCCCCCACCCATGGCCGGCGCACCTTTCCACTGGTTTTGTCATGTGTCCTTGATCAAGACCTATTTCCAAATGGTGGTTGCATTGGTGTGGTAATTTCAAGTCCACATCCCCAATCATGTCCACCTCATCCCATGCGTTCAAGCAGTTGCTTTTCTTATATGTTTCCTCTCCTGCAGTTCTTCCTCTGAATGTGGGCAGCGTCTTTACCATAAATCCCTCAGAATTATCCTGGGTCATTGCATTGTTGCTGGTACAGAAGTCCATTACATTCGATTTTACCACAGTATATCAGTCTCTGTGTACAATGTTCTTCTGGCTCTGCTCCTTTCGCTCTGCATCAGTTCCCGGAGGTCTCTCCAGTTCGTCTGGAACTCCTCCAGTTTATTATTCCTTTTAGCACAATAGTATTCCATCACCCGCATATACCACAGTTTGTTCAGCCATTCCCCAATTGAAGGACATACCCTCCTTTTCCAATTTGTTGCCACCACAAAAAGCGCAGCTATAAATATTTTCGTACAAGTCTGTTTATCTATGATCTCTTTGGGGTACAAACCCAGCAATGGTATGGCTGGATCAAAGGGCAGGCAGTCTTTTATAGCCCTTTGAGCATGATTCCAAATTGCCAGCCAGAATGGCTGGATCAGTTCACAGCTCCACCAGCAATGCATTAATGTCCCAATTTGGCCACATCCCCTCCAACATTCATTACTCTCCCGTTCTTTCATTTTAGCCAATCTGCTAGGTGTGAGGTGATACCTCAGAGTTGTTTTGATTTGCATTTCTCTAATTATTAGAGATTTGGAACACTTTCTCATGTACTTATTGATACTTTTGATTTCTTTACTTGAAAATTGCCTATTCATGTCTCTTGCCCATTTATCAATTGGGGAATGGCTTGATATTTTATACAATTATCAGTATAGTTTTACAAAAAGAAATTATCACAATTCCAAAGAAAAAAGAACAAGAAAGCAAAATGACTATCTCTTGAGACTTTTGAGGAAAGAAGGAAATAAGTGAATGCAGAATTCCAGAGATAAGATTTAGCAATGCAAAGAAATAAAAAACAGAAGAATGGGAAAGATGAAATCTCTTCATGAAAATTAGAGATATTAAAGAAATGTTTCATAGAAAAATAGACATGATAAAAATAAAATAATGATAGTGACCTTACCAAAGTAGAAAAGATTGAGAAAGGTGGCAGGAATATTCAGAAGAACTATATAAGAAAGATTTTAACATCACTGATAGCCTTAATGGTGTGGTTACTAATCTAGAGCCAGACATCCTGGAGAATGAAGTCAAGTGGCTTAGGAGGCATTCATTACTAGCTATAAGGCTAATGGAGGCAATGGAATTCCAGCTGAGCTATTTAAAACCCTAAAAGATGGTGCTGTTAAAGTGCTACCCTCAATATGCCATCAAATTTGGAAAACTGAACAGTGGCCACTGGATTGGGAAAGATCAGCTTACACTTCAATCCTCAAGGAGAACAATGCCAAAGAAGATTCAAGTTACTGAACAATTGTACTTGTTGTACATGACAGTAATATTAGGCTTAAGATTCTACAAGCTAAGCTTCAGCAATATGTGAACCAAGAATTACCAGAAGAGCAGACTAATTTTTGAAGAGGCAGAGGAACTAGAGACCAAAATTGCCAACATTCTCTGGATTATGGAGAAAGCAAGAGAATTTCAGAAAAATACCTATTTCTGCTTTATTGATTACACTAAAGACTTTGACTATGAATCACAACAAAATGTGGCAAGTCTTCAAAGAAATGGGAATATGAGATCATCTTACTGTCTCCTGAGCAAGCTGTACTCAGCAAAAAGCAACAGTTAAAAATAGAACATGGAACAACTGATTGGTTTACAATTGGAAAAGGAAGGTGACAAGACTCTATATTGTCACCTTATTTATTTAACTTTTATGCAGAGTATATCATGCAAAATGCCAGGTGAATGAATCAAGAGCCAGATTTAAGATCATTGGGAGAAATACCAAGAATTTAAGATATGCAGATGATTCCACACTGATGGCAGAAAGTGTTATAAAGAGGGAGTGAGTAAATCTCCAGCATCCATCACTTCCCATATTATGAATATAACAAAAGTGAAGAGTTAAGAAGCCTCTTGATGAGAGTGAAAGAGAATATTGTAAAAGCTTGCTTGAAGCTTAACACCAAAACTACTGATCCCATCGTTTCTTGACAAATAGAGGGAGAAGAAGTGGAAAATATGTCAGAGTTTATATTCCTGGGCTTCAAAGATCACTGCAGATGGCTACTGAAGTCATTAAATTAAAACACTTGCTTCTTGAAAGAACAGCTAAGGTAAATCTGGACAGCATACCAAAAAAGAAAACACGTCACTTTGCTGACAAAGATCTGTATAGTCAAAGCTATCCTTTTTCCAATAGCAATGTAAAGCCATGAGAGCTGGATTATAAAGAAAGTTGAGAGCTACAGAATCAATGTTTTTGAATTGCGGTGCTGGAGAAGACTTTTGAGAGTCCCCAAGATACCAAGGAGATCAAATCAGTCAATACTTAAATAAATTAATTTAGACCATTCACTGGAAAGTCAAATACTCAAGCTAAAGCTTAAATCCTTTGACCACATAGTGAGAAGAGAGAACTAATTGGAAAACACCCTGATGTTAGGAAAGATTGAAGTTAATGTTAATGGAGAAGTGGATGGCAGAGGTTGAGATTGAAGATGAGAAGGATAAATAGCGTCCTTGGTGCAATGAAGGTGGATAGATTTTAGGAGTTAGTGGAACGTCAAAGCACCTGTTTTGCTATAGTTTATGGGGTCACAAAAGTCAGACATAACTGAATAACAACAACATAATTGCATACTTTATGCTGTCTTTGATTTCTTTCAAAACTCCCATCAAACCCAGCTACTATCCCCCATTGCTGTGTATTTGTTTTGTAATATTTTGCATGCCCCTGTTCATGTTGCCTGCCCATTAGAATGTATTCTTTTTGAGACTATGAATTTTTTCACTTTTGTCTTTACATCCCTGATACCTGGGAGGGTTCCTGGTGCAAAGTAGGTGTTTAATAAGCTTGTGATGAATGATTATTAATGTCAGTGTTAGTGTCTCCATGCAAGAGAAGTCAAGGAGGTGAAGATCACCTTCATGGGGGCAGTAGCATTTCTGCTGCTTGTAAAGCATGGGAGACTTTCAAAGATGGAAATGTGGGTAGGAGAACTGTATCATGAATAGAGCTCAGTCCTCTGTTGCTATGTTCAAGGGATAAATATCCCTGTTTGGATTTCCCTTTTGGAGGAGGCAGGGGACAGGTAATCTCTCCAATGACTTCCAAGAGCAGCCATTCTCTCAAACTTCCAATCAGAGGCTCAGCGAGAAGAGAGAGTTTGTGATCATACCCTCTTCCATTAGGGTAACTTCTTGCACTATCCTTATTAAGGAGAGGTACAGGATCATAGGGATGAGGTTTCCACCATCTTATAAATGCCTGGAACCTAAGTTGCTGAGAAAGGAAGGGATGAATGAGCATGAGAATAGAGAGAAAAAAAAGATGAAGAAGAACATAGTGTAGTGGGGAGAGAAGTCAACTCTAGTCGAGTCTCAGTTCTGATATATTCTGACAATTGGGACCTGGGAAAGCCATTTAGTCTGTTATGTTTTCTGTGTCTTTTATGTAAGGTAACAATTGCCCTTTTGCATTGATAGATGGAATTTCCTTACCGAGAATTCCCTGCCCCAGTGAAATCACATGCTCAGACAATCCCCAACAACACTACTAACCATCAATATCATTATTTTGTAACCTTTGACTTTGTCCAGCTTCAACTTTTTGTTTTGAAAAATAGGTATATTGACCATCTTTGTATTTTGGATCCTTCTGGCCATCAGTCTGGAGAAGCCTATAGACTCCTTTTCAGAATCATGGTTTTACATACTCATAATAAATATACAGAGTTACAAAGGAAACCAATTATACTGAAATAGAGTTATGAAGATATTTTAAAACAGGTCTATGGCCTCAGACACTTCCTAGCTGTGTTCTTGGGCAGATCACTTAACCCTGATTTCCTGGCCCTTACCGCTCTTTTGTCTTGGAATTAGTAATAAATTAGAAGGTAAGAGTTAAGAAAACAAGTTTATGGACACTGTGTTAGGATCCCCTGTTCTTATATGGCCTACAAAGCCCCTTCCCACTCCATACATCGTGATCTGATCCAAGGAGATATCTGGGTGAAATTCCACAAAGGAAAGTGACAAATATCTGGTGATGGTCATTGATTGGTGATTTGCTTAGCTTGGTCTAAGGGATGTCCCCTCATCAGGATACCTTAAATTTCATCATTCTTTATTATCTAGCAGGAGGCAAGAAGAAGACTTAAAAAGAGCTTGGCATATGATGAAAGGAAAGAGAATTTCACAGGCAAATAGTATCAGAAAGGTAGAATGTCAGAAATTCTCTGGGCTGCACGTTTAGGGTGAAGAGGGGCCAGGAAATACATCGTACTACAAAAACCTGCCTTCTTCCAAGTACATCTTACACTTTCATCATGAGAGCTTGTTAGTGGTCGTGAGATTTCTTTGATATTTCACAACTTACTGTTTCATAGACATCACAACATGGTCCAAGGCTCCTTTCTTTGCTTAGTTCCCCAATCACAGAACCATAGAATTCCAGAATCAAAGGGCTCAGAGAGTAGCAAAACTCTCTGTTTATATACACTGCACCTGACAGTGGCCAAAGAGAGGCTCTGAGCTTTAAAGATAGTGGAGATGTCAGAGGTCCACCAATCCTGCTCAGTTTTTAGTTTTCACATAAACCTGAGGCTCAGAGAAGTGGTCAGTTGCCAAAGCTCTCAGAGGTATTAGTGGGCAAACTGGGTTTTTAAAAAACATATTAATTTTGAAAATTTTATTCATCTCTTTGGTTTTCTATATCACACACACTTCTGAATATATCTCTCTAACACTTCTCCACCCAGCTACCATTGATACCATGTACACACATACACACAGCATAATTTGTTCAGAGATTTCCCAGTTGGTGAGTACAATTAGTTCTCTACTCTTTGATTCTACTAAAAGAAATACTATAAACATTTTTATACATATGAATCCGTTTCTTCTGTCTTTGATCTCTCCGGTTTAGAAGTGATATTTCTCAGTCAAAAAGGAAGACACTTTTTTTGCATGGTATAATTTCTTTTTCTGTTTTTTTTTTATCACTCATTTATTGAAAGATGGCTTTTGGTCACACATTTATATTATTTCTCTATATTTCTTGGATATCAGATTTTTATTCAACAATATAAAGCAGAGATTTCCACCCTGCAAATTAAGTTTCCTCTCTTATCCTGGATCAAAAGCTTCTTAATTTAATGCAGTCAAAATAGTCTCTTTTTTACTTTTATTATCTCTAATCTCTTGTCTGGTCAAGAATTCTTTGCTTAATCGTGTTTATCAAATATATCTCCATCTTTTTCTGTCCATTTGTTTAGTGAAGTGACTTTTGGCCAGCTCACATTCTTTTGAAACTTATCGTAAGGTCCTACACTAAACTTGTTTTTCCCTCCAAATTCTTCTCCAATTTTCTCAGCAACAGAATTCAGATTTAAACCAACAACTCTTACTCCAGATGTAATTATTTTTTCCCTCCACCATAGCATATATCCAGCCTCTGTTTGAAGGCTTCCAAAGAGAGGGCACTTCCAACCTCCCAAATTAGACCATCTATTTTTCTTTAGCTCTAATTGGTAGGAAGTTTTTTTCTTTACATCAGGCCCAAGGTTATCTCTTCACTATTTCAATCAATATTTTAGATATTACACTGCTTTCACTTGTTTTCTTAAAGCCTACAATTACAGCCCTGTTTAGATAGATAGATAGATAGATAGATAGATAGATAGATAGATAGATAGATAGATAGATAGATAGATAGATAGAAAGAAAGACAGACAGACAGACAGACAGACAGAGGTCAGGCAGACAGACAGACAGATAGATCAACAGATTCATTGACAGACAGAAGATTGAAGTGCTTACCATGTTCTAAGGAACATATTGTTTTAACTTCTGAAAATACAAACCCAAGGAAAAAAGAAAGATAATCCCTGCCTTAAGGCACTTGAATCGTGAAAGTGGAAGACCACCCAGAGGATGGAAGGGGCAACATTAGAGAAATTCTGTTGGGAGCCAGGTTTAAGGAGAGAATGGCTGGCAAGGAGGTTCTGTGGAAGGTCATAAGCTGGAGACATTAGAGGCAGCAGATTTCGCTGAGCAAGAAGGCTAATGGGGATGGAATCTTACAGGTGCTCTTGGCCTCTGGTGGCCATCAGTTCTGTTAAGAAAGGATAGCTCAAATAGGCATTAGTTCAAGCCTACTCGATATTTATGAGCATCATAAGATGCCTAAGTGTAAAGAATCAATGCTGTTAAGGCTTTCACATGCCCTCATCCCTCCAGTAATAACAATGGAAAAGCTATGTTCTGATATGCTGGTTTGGGGGGCAGTTATTAATCTTTTATACCTTCAGAATGTCTTCTTGCAGAGTGTCTGTTTACCTCTTCCCTCTTAATCTCTGTGGAACTAGCTGTATTTCACCATTTGGCAGAGTCAAGGGCCTAATGACTCTCCATGCTCTTCCTAGTTAGCATTTGAAGTTGCAACGTTGGAAGGATGTATTGGAGTTTCAACGGATAGATGCGTTGCTGGTCTCAAGAGTGCTGGGCCCACAACTCACCCGTTGGATGGACTCAGCTTTGGGGGAGAGAGCTTTCAGAAGAAGGTGCCGGAACAAGGAGATTGCTGTTCTGTGTATTCCCCAGAGACCCTTCCAGGAATTTCTAAACATGTCTTAAAAGTGTCACTTAAGAGTAATAGTCCTATTTTTTATAGACTTCGAAAGCAAATGTTTCCACTTAGAAGAAACTTCAGCCTGATTAATTATTGGTTAATTAAAAAGGAGAACTTTTCAGTTATTGGGAATTCATGTGGAGAAAGAGAGAAAGAGAGAGAGTTTACTAATGCAAACATATACATATATTTGTGTGTGTTTCTATAAGTGAAATACCTAGGGAATTCCCAGTGAAGGATCTTCCTCATACCAATCTCTATGGGCCCCTACACTGTAACTTGCTTCTTTGCAGATACACTCCTCCTTCTACAGTCCCACCTCAGATTTCCCTTCTGTGTCAACTCCTCCTATGAGATATAGTCTACTACAGACAGGTAATGTCTTCCTTTTCATTCTCAACATTTAACACACTTCCTGGCACATAGAAAGAATGTAACAAATTGTTTTTCATTCCTATCCTTCATTTTTTCCTTTTCTCTCCCTTTTTCTTTCCTTCCTTCCTTCCTTCCTTCCTTCCTTCCTTCCTTCCTTCCTTCCTTCCTAGGCATTCATAGTATCCCAGAGAACTCTTTCCAAAGCTATAAATCACAGAAGTCAGATTACTGTGAGAAGGATCTTCCCACGCCAGTTAAATCCTAGGATTTGAGCCTTCCTCTTTCCCCAAAAAAACACAATTCCAACTCACTAAACAAAAGGTCCCCCTTGTCTCTAATGTGAACAGTTGCAGTTGCCTCCTGATAAGACAGTGCTACCTCCAGCCTCACAGGCATCAAATGGCTGTTTCCAAAGCCCTAGCTGATCATTTCATTACTGTGCTGAGGATGCTTCTTCCCTGGCTCCCTAGTGCTTCTCATATAAGCTATGAATTCCTCTGCTTAGTATTTAAAGCCTTCACAATTTGACTTCATTATATCTTTCTCATCTGATTGACCTTTTCTTTCCCCTGTCCTCAGACAGACACTCTCTCTCTCTCCATTCATGGTGTCCTACTGGCTGACAGTGAGCCTCTATCCTCTGTGCCACCTAGCTGCCCCCTTTCTGTTTCTTGATGCAATCAATCCACACCTTTTGTCGGCCCTGTTTCCTCATTAAATGGTTGGACTGCATGGCCCCTGATATTATTTTTTACTTCAACTTTATTTTATTTTCTCTCCCTTCCACTTGGCCCTCCCCAGCTCATTAAGAAGGCACAAAACCCAAATCCCATTATAAATATGTAGAGTCAAGTAAAACATTCCTCCACTATTCCTGTCCAGAAAAATAAAAATAAAGAAAACAGAATAGACTTTAATTTGCCCTAAGAGTCCATCAACTCCAACCAGAGAGAAAGAGTCTATCATAAGTCATTTAGATTTGTGCTTGTTCATTGTGTTAAGCAGAGTTCCTAAGCCTTTCTCAAGTCATTTATCTTTAAAATATTGTTGCTGTTGAATACATTATTCTCCTGATTTTGCTCCCTTAACTTGGCACTTTGGGATGTTGGAATTAGACCCTCTACCTTCTCTCCTTGCCTCTCACTCACTTTCAGACTGATTAAGGCTCTCCTCCTCATCCTTCCTCCAAAATATTGTTTATTTACCTTATGTATATTTTGCTTTTACTTTTCTGAGTATGTGTTATTTCCCCTTCCCCCCCATAGAATAAGGACCGCTTGAGGAGGGAAGGCCATGTTTCATTTTGGATCATGATGGGCCCTTAATCAATTCTTGTGGAATGAATGTATGATTTCTATGTCATTTAGTGTTTGCCTTCCAAATAACAATTCTCTGCCATTGGAGTGGCTTCCTTTCCAATGGGCTATAATGATGGACCACTCATTCTCAGGTTACTAAAGTGCATCCTGCTATTAGCCACTTTGTTCTTTGAAATCTAATTGAATATAAAAAGGGAAATCTTGTATCTGAACAAACCAGTTACTTGGAGATTTATGGTGTGCCTAGCCCTCCTTGCTCTCAGTCTCCTTAGCTGCCTCATTCCCCCATAGTCATTTAGGATGTTTTATTTTTCTCGCTATAGAAGGAACTTGGCGTACACGGATAAGGTAATCTTGCCATAAGTTTTGTTATCTCTTAATTGAATTTCTTTCAATCTAGAGTGTTTGATATTATTTTACAACAGAATGTCTTTCCAGCAGAGCCAGTGCATGCATGAAATGTTCTAAAATGCTCCTAATAAAAGCAAGTTTCTAACCTTGGTGATGTTTGTGAAGGATAAACAAAAACCAAGCTTTGGGTCAATGGTATACCTGGAGTTCAGATGGCTCTAATTTCCACTGTCTCTAAAGGGTCTCTGACAAATTTAAAAAAGAAACTGTTCTTAAATGAAGGGCTAATTTCTGGAAGCAATTTGGATTAACATTTGCATTTATTTCATTTAGGGTCCATTTTTAATATGTAGGTATCTTTGAATTGAGGGGGATTTTGGGAGGAGGAGTCAATAACATAATTTCCTGTTTTTTTAAGTCTAAAGGTGGCATGTGAATTGGGGCCCCTTTCTCTCTGGGGAAGTAATATGCTACTTCGTGTTAAATCAATGATCAATAGAATTGCCTCTTCTGGTTTCTAATTCCCAGTGCCACTCCTGGCCCTCAGAAGTCACAGTATTTTCTCACTTTGCCCACATAGCTGTAGGGAAATGGTTGTCATTGGCCAACCTGCTCATCGATCCCGAGATCAGGGGGAGTTGGGTGTTGGCACTTTATTTTTGCCAACACTCTTCGTCATTTCTACTTTGGTCCAGCATTTGGTCCATTTGCAATGATCAATAGAAAAGCAACAATGAACTCTTCTCTCCTTCTTACACCCTGCAGAGAAGGGGCGGTGCACCCCCTCCAATGAAACTGCCCCCTCCTTACAAGGCTCCTGCAGAAGAGAACAAGTATGACGACGAGAACGAGACGGAATTTACTGAGGGTGAGTGCTTTCAGAATTCTCAGGGAAGAAAGTGGAATTGCTGTCATAATTTAAAAGATGGTTTTTTTGTATAAGTGAAGGATCATGTGAGTTTGTGATTCGTGAGTCAAAAATAATCTTTATTGCCCAGACTCTTTTTTCCCTTAACATTCTTTTCTTGAGTTATAAGATGCAGGTGTCTGTTTGGAAAACATTATTCCCACACTGTCTTTTACATATTTTCTCTACCCAAATTCCTGATGTGGAATGGCAAATTCCTGAAAATGCCTTTTAAAATTAAAGGTGGGATATACATTTCTTGTGGCTCTGTGTTCTTTGAATTAATGGAAAGCATCGTTGATTTTTGATCATTCAAATGAACAGCTAAGCCAGTCATGGTTTGTACTTGGCTTGGGATTCATTTCAGTAGTTTGTTTTGCAGCTGCCAAGACAGATGTAAGTGACTGGTCATGTTTGATCTAGGCTAAAATAGAATTTGTTGTGATTCCAGATGACTAGGCCAGGAGAAAGGAGAGCTAGACAGTTGCATCAGCCATAGAAGTACATACAAATAATAGCCAACATTTATATAGTGCTTTAGGGTTTACAGAGATCTTTACAAAACATTTCATTGGATGGAGGAAACATACTTCTGTGGTAGTGAAGAAAAATCATGAATATATTCATAATAGAATATTAAAGCTGAAAACAGATGGTAGCGATCATCTACGCCGATCCCCCCATGATACCGAGGAGGAAAATGTGGTATTGCCCTATTTAATGATGTCATAGGATTTGGATCTGTGACGGAGCCTTAGAGATTGTCAGGGCCAAGTCCTTCATTTTACTAACGGGGAAGCTGAGCTTAAGAGTGTCAAGAGGAAGTCAGTCATCTATTTGGTAGCACTGAGACCAAAACTCAGGTTTTCCATCTCCCAGTCTGGTGGTCTTCATCTATCCATCCTTGAGTGTCAGTGGGCAGAGCAGCCCTGATCTCGAAACCCCCGTAAAATTGTGCCAATGTTTGTTTTGTTTGCTTATAAAGTTACGATTGATATTTCAGAAGTTCTGACAGTCAATCCTCCTTCTCCTGCCTTTGACATAGTCAGCTGGCTGGGACTCAAAATCACAGGCTTCTCCTGGTGTGATTTCCTAACAAATAGGTACTTTTAAACAATAAAAAAGGTGCTGTTTGACTGTATAATACAGGAAACCTCTGTCCTAAGCCAGAGAGGAGGTGTTCCCTTTAGAAAAGACACAAGCCCTCCCTGGAGAAGCTGACAGCCTAATTGGGGGAAGAGACACCAACAGAGATTGCAGCATCATAGATGGAGAGGCAGAAGAGACCTCAGGGATCATTTCTTCCAACTCCCTCATTATTCTAATGGAATAACTGAGCTCAGTAGGTTGTGACTTATCTTTATATCCTCAAGGCCTAGGACAGTGTCTTCTGTGTTCTATTTTATCGTATTAACTATTTAATTCTATTTATTTAATTCCATTAACTAGTTCTATTATTTTGGCTTGGATCCATGATATCCATAATATTGGCACTTCCATTGTGAGGAAGCTCTCCTTACCTTACAATGCAGGTTGGCACCCCCTCAGCAACTTACAGTCTTTCAGGGTAATTTAGAACATGGAGAGGTATATGTCAGAAGACAGATTTTGACTATGTCTTCCTGATTGTAAAGCCGGTTTTCAATTCACCATGCCATGTTGCTTCTCAAATAGTTGTTAAGTTGTTTTTAGTCATGTCCAACTCTTCCTGACCCCATTTAGCATTTTCTTGGCAAAGCTACTAGTGTGCCATTTCCTTCTCCAGCTCATTTTACAGATGAGGAAACTGAGGTAAATAGGGTCACACAGCTAGCCATGCTTCTTGTCACTGTTTATTTCATACCCCATGAGCCATTTTGTCCCACGTGCATAGAAATTTGTGGCAATCTGTAGAATTGTTTTTGATAAGTAAGAATTTATTTCTTTTATTGAATTTGTATCCTCAGTGTCTGACCAAGTGTCTGTCATATCGTATATGTGAAACAAATAACTCCTTGTCGAATGGAATGCAACCCTAGGTCTCCCCAGTAAAATGTCCATCCTGGAAGGCAGGGATCTTTTCTTTGCTTTTCGTTTTTCCTTTTCCCCTTCTTTTCTTTCCTCTTCTCTCCTTTTTTGCTCTTTTGTTCTTTGGTATTGTTTCTCCTCTACCTAGCACAGTGTCTTGTATATAGTATATGCCTAGTAAACGCTTATTAAATGGAATTGGATGGAGTGGGATGCTCTGTCTTCCTAGTCAAAGGTAAGCACTATGAGTACAAGGGCAGTTTCTTTTTTTTGTCCTTTTAACCTTAGCCCTTGACTCCACACCAATCATTTAATAGGCCCTTAATAAATTCTCATTGAAATGAATGGATCTAATCCTTTCGAGTCTAAATTAATAACCTGCATTCTTGTATTATCAACTCAGATCGATGATGGCAAGAAAAGATCAGAAACTCATGTCCCAAAGGGGAAAAGGGGAAATTCATGTTTACTGAGAATACAAATACTTTTAAAACCTCATCTAGATTTCAACTCCATCTCAGCAATAATTATCTTTTATAATAATAATTATACTAATAATTATAATAACAATCTTTTAGTTTGAGGGGAAAATGAGGAAGCAAAATCATGAATGAATCTTCAATAATTATTAATCACTTTTGAACAACTTTGTCTTTAAAAATAATTTTTTGAGGAATTTGTAGTAATAGGTAAGATTCATTGGCATGGTTTTGGACTTCTGACATTTCTCTTTTCATTTTTTTGTAATCATGCCTCACTTTGAAATATTTTTACTGATATTTTCTATTTCTTTTTTTTTTTAAAACCCTTGTACTTCGGTGTATTGTCTCATAGGTGGAAGATTGGTAAGGGTGGGCAATGGGGGTCAAGTGACTTGCCCAGGGTCACACAGCTGGGAAGTGGCTGAGGTCTATTTCTTGAATCATGATAGTATCCCATGAATCCTTCCCCCTGTCCCTCTCAGAAAATCATCCAATATGACAAACAATATTTTTTGGAGAGAGCAAAAGTCAGTACTATTGATCAATATGTTGAAAAATTCAGAAAGCATGTGTAATGTGGATTTACTTGTAGATCCCCTGTCTCTCACCTCCAAGACAGTGGATTAGGGGATATCCTCTCCTCACTCCCCATTCATGACTGTCAGGATTTTTAGAATTTTGTGACATTTACTTTTGAATTTTTGGTGTGTTAGCCTTTTCCATTTTCTTTGCTATGGTGCTGGTTGGGTATATTGCTTTCTTGATTCTGCTTACTTTACTCTGTATCTGTTCATAAAAGTCTTGCTAGGCTTCTCTACACTCATCAGACTCATCATTTCTTATATTAGCGATATTTCATTACACATAGAAAACACAATCTATTTTGCCATTCCCCAATTGATGGGCATCTAATTTGCTTTCAACTTTTAGCTATCAGAAAATGTGTTGTTATAAATACTTTGGAGGGTATGGGGCCTTGTTTCTTATCTCTAGCTTCCTCGGAGGATAAGCCCAGGAATGGGGTCGCTGGTTAGAAGGGTATGGACATTTTAGTCATTTTTTTTGCATCATTCCAATTGATTTCTGAAGCAGTTGTACCATTTGACAACTCCCCCAGCAACATATCTACCGTCCCACTGCCGCTCTACAATCGACTTGCCATTTTTGTCATTTTTTCCTGGTTTATAACATCTGAAGGGAACCCTCAGAGTTATTTGTATTCGCATTTCTCTGGTTACTTGTGATTTGGATTTTCTTGATGTGGTTCTGGATACTTTATAGATCTTCTTTTGAGAGTCATTGGTTGATATCTTTTGGCCATTTATCTGTTGGAGAATGGGGATTCTATATCATTTCATTCAGATACCAAACCCATCTCAGAGAAATCAGATATGTAGTTTCCCATTAAGCCCCTTCCCTTTCTGTCTTAAGTGCAGGAATCTGGTCTGTGCAGAAGCTTTCCAGTTTCATGTAATCAAAGTTATCTACAATATATTATCCTTTGTAATTGCCTCGCTCTCTTGTTTGGCTAGGAATCTGTGTCTGACCCACATTCCTTAAAATTAAGTGGCAAAGCAGACCGTAATGTGTTTTCATTAATATTGTCGCCACTGATAAAGTCACATCGTTTTCGGATGTTGAGGCATTTGGCAGTGCCTATGGGCGACTTTCTTTTTGGGGTGCTCAGTGGGTTGCAGCACCTACAGAGACATTCACCAGGCTTTGTCTTCACAGGTGATGGAGCTGAAATGGGCAGTTATAGGGAAGGTCAGACTTAAGATCAGTTTTGGGGAAGGCTTACCAATCTTTTTTTGGACATGTTGAGTTTGAAGTGCAAATGGGGCTTCCAATTTAAAAGGTAAAAGATACAGGTAGTGATACAGAATCGGAGCTCGGGGTTACACAGCAGGGCTGGAGTCAGGAAGACCTGATTTCACAACCTGCCTCAGACATTTACTAGCTCAGTGGCCCTGAGCAAGTCACTTAAATCTTTTGACCTCATTTTTTGCATCTGTATAATGGGCATAACGATAGCAAATACCTCCCTGAATTGTTGTGAGATATTTGTAAAGGACTTTTTAAACTTTAACAAACTGTATTTGGTTCTGCTGATATTGATGTTGACAACTGCTGATTGACAGGCATCCTACAGAGAGGTAATAATTCATGTGAGCTGATTTGATCACTGAGAGACTATTTGAGAAGTATTGAGACAGAGCTTATTTGGACTCCCTTTGTTAGGATATTAGGTGGTACAATGGATTAAAGTCCTGGGCCTGAAATCATCTTCTTGAGTTCCATTCTGGCCTCAGATGCTTGCTTGCCTCATTGGTAAAATGAGGTTAAAAAAAATGGGTAAAAATGAGCTGAAAAAGGAAATGCAAAGCACTCCGGTATCTTTGCCAAGAAAACCCCAAGTCACAGAGTCACCAAGAGTTGGACACAAGTGCAATGACTTAGCAACAACAACAAAATATTAAGTTACGATGGAAAATCTGAAAATGTGACCTTGGAAAGAACCAAAATCAGCTCCTCATTTTTCCTGATTAAGGTCCTCCCATTTCCTTTCAAAGACCACAGATTCCTCACATGAGAGCTGACAGGGACCCCAGAGGTCTCCTTCTCATTTCGTGGATGAGCAATATGAGAGGTGAAGTCATGACTTTTTTTTTTTTTTTTTTTTTTTTTTGGTCTTTATTTTTGTATCCCAGAGTGATAAAGGAGAAAACCTAAGACTCTGGAAGGACCCCACAGTGTCCCACAAGATCACTGTGATTGGAGGGAGTTCTACCCATCTCCTCAGACTCCAGGGCAAAGGCTCTTTCTATTGGGCCATGTTGGGTGGGAGAAGAAGCCATCTTTAGATATTAGAAAGGCTTAGACATGAAATGGGATTTGGCTGGACCTGCTCGTCCCTGGTGGGAGAAGGATCAAAGGGTAGAAGTTGCAATGAGAGAGCTAGCTACTAAATAGAGGGACAAGGTTCCTCAGAACAAAGAAGGGAATGAGTTGCTGTGGGAGGCAGTATATTTCCCACACTAGGAAGACTTTCTCCAAATGACAGATAACTTATCAGGCATGTGGGTGAGAGGATGTCTATTCAGGACTAGATACAGAGCTGACCTTTGAGATAATTTCTATCTTGGATGATCTTGGGTGGGTGTGAAAGGAAACTCAGAAATGAGCAGTGTCATCCTCATGACCTAAGCCCCCTTATCTAAGCTCTTTCTTCTCTCTGCTCTCATTACTCCCCCCAAATACCCTGGCCCTTAGAAGGCCCAACTTTTCCATTTCCCTTGTACAAAACAAAGCGAATTCCCACCTCTGAGTTTCCAGTTATGCCGGATCAGCATTCATGTTGTTGTTTAGTCATTTCAGGCCATGTCTGACTCTTCATTACTTCATTTGGAGTTTTTTTTTTTTGGTTAAAAAAAAACAACAACACTGCAATAGCTTGCCAGTTCCCTCTCCAGATCAGTCTACAGTGGAGGAAACTGAGGCAAACAGGATTAAGTGACTTGCCTAGAATCACACAAACTAGTAAGTGTCTAAGCTTAGATTTGAACTCAGGGAGGTGAAGCCTCTTAACTCCAGACCCAGAGCTCTATCCTCTCTGGCACCCAGCTGTCCAACTTGACTTTTAGTTGTGTTCAAATTGGCATTTAAAGCCAAGTGAACTCCTGTTAGTGTGCACTGATTTTTTACATTGTTGAAAAAAATTTAAAGGCAGATTTCCTGTAAGCCCAGTAATAGACTTCTGGTAATATCTAATCTAGTAAACAAACCTAAAAAATGAAAGAGGGTGGACAGGAAAGAGACAACGTCTATTTATATTCTGATACGCACCCAGAAACCTGTCACTTGGACAAAACCTGTCCGAAAGCTCCCTCTTTGGACAGTTATACACACTTACCCAATGTTATTATTCATTTGACTTGGTTAAAGACATTTATTGAAACTTTCCTAATAAATAGCACCGGAGACGTTTTCTTTCTGGAATAGGAGTCCAGACCTAGGATTTCTTCTGTTTCGAGGAGTCCTAGTGTGGTCACTTACTCCATCGATGTACATCAATCATTTTTCTGTGACTGATGTCTTAGAGCATTTTCTGGTACACTAAGAGGGTCTGTGGGTTGCTTTGATAACAAAGCTTTTACCTTTCAGAGGCAGATCTTAAACGTAAATCTTCCAGAGTCTTAGGTTTTCTCCTCTATCTCTCTGGGGTACAAAAATAAAGAATCGTCCTGGAGTAGCTTACCTTCCAATGAGTATAACATGGTAAGATTAAAATAAAAACAAGGCTATTTCTAGAGGGAGAAAGGAATAACGGCTCTACTTCATTTGGAAAGTTTCTTGTAAGAGTCATATCTCAAAGGGAACTTCGAATTCCATGATGTGGAGTTGGGGAAACGGCATTCTAAGCCTGAGAGGTAGAAAGCAGAAGAGCCAAATGTGATTCCAGTTCTTTGTCCATTGGGCACTTACTTCAGGATCTGAGAGACTTCAACTCTAAGACAGTTTTCCACTGCGTTCTGTGCTGCGGAGAAAGCCTCAGAGGCCCTGGTTCTTCAGCTTTCTGAGTTGGGCTTTCCAATCATTCAACAAGTGGGCCCTCTGCTAAGTACCAAAACCACCAACAAAAGGCTAAAAAGCCATCAAGGAGCTGACATTCCAGCATGGGAGGCAAAGGAAAAATACTGCATAAGGAAGAGATGAGAAGTAGTTCTTGTTGGGAAGCCACCAGCAGCCAGGGCAGGGCAGGGGGACCAGCGATGTCTGCTTAATGAAGGATTTCAGCTGGAAGCTAGGAGCTAGGAGAAGTAAGGAGGGAGAGCATGGCCAGACAATACAACACAGAAAAAGGAGATTGTCATTTGCAAGAAGGCCAGAGTATCTGGATGATAGGCCAAAGAGTAAAGTGTCAGAAAACTGGGGGAGCAAAAAGGAGCCACATTGTGAAGGCCTTTCGAGGGTTTTTTATTGGATCTCAGTTAACATATTGCTCCAGTCTTTCAAGGTTCACCACGACTCCGGGAGTTAGGGTCATCAGATCACAAAAGCTGGAAAGGGTTTTAGCCCAGGTCTCTTTGTCCTGTGCTTTCTCCACTCTGCCTCTCCAATTATGGAATCCTTTCAACTCTAGAAACTGTGGCAAAGGCAGAAAAAGAAATAATGCCCAGGAACCTTTCTAACCCTTTTCCATCACCCATTTTACATGCGGAAATGTTAAAGCAGGAAGAGACTTCTAATCCTGCTCTCTCATCAACTTGATGCCTGTCTTTGCAGCTTCGGGAAATCATACTGTTGCTCATTTATTATTTGGAAGGGAAATTCCCTATTTGGTAAAGAAATGTCAAAACCAGTGGATTCCTGAGTGGACCTGGAGAATGCCAGAGCTAATGAAGAAGGCTCTTCTTGGTCTTATCCAAGCCCCTTGGTTCACAGAGGGGGGAAAATCAATCCTTGGAGACGTGGGCGAGGTTGGGCAGCTGTGAGAGAGCCGGTCTCCTTACCCCCTCTCTTGTTCAGTCCTTTTAGTTGTGCCTGAGTCTTAGAGTTTTCTTGGCAAAGATAGAGCTCATTTTACAAATGAGGAAACTGAGGCAAGCAGGGTTATATACTTGTCCAAGGTCACACAACTACTAAGTAACTAAGGCTGGATTTTAACTCAAGTTTTCTTAATTTCAGGCTCAGTACTCTATCCATTGTGCCACCTAGTTGCCCATGGTGGATAAAAGGACTGGGCTAAAAACCAGAAAGTCTAGAATTCAAATCCAGCTGTTAACACAACCTAACTGGATTATTTTGGGTCTCTGAACATCACTAAAAAGGGCTTAATAAAAAGGGGAGGAAGACAACATGAATCATGTAACTATGGAAAAAAATTTTAAATAAAATTTAAAAAAAGGGGGTTAATAATAGCAACTGTTGCAGAGTTGAGAGTTTTGAAATGAGGAAATATAAGAAAAAGCACTTTGAAAACTATTTAAGTTCTCTGTAAATGCCATCATTTGTCAAGTCCTTTAAGGTTTGCAAATTGCTTTAGGTATGGTATCTCAATTTATCCTCACAGCAGGTGTTACTATTAGACTTCATTTGACATATTAAGAAACTGAGGCAGGGAAAGGTTAATTGATTTGCCCAGGGTCACACAATGAGTAAGTGTCTCAGGCAGCATGGGAACTCAAGGTTTCTGAACTCCAAGTTCAACCCTAACCACTGTGCCACTGTGCTGGCTAGCTTTTTATCCTAGATTCAGTGATTTTATTCACACAAAACAAAAACTTCCAAATTTTTATTTAATCCCAGTTATCTCTTTCATGATCACCGCTGTGCCTTGTTACCAGCTCTCCCACTAGCCATACATGTGAAGGGGATCTGATCTGGTTCTTTTCCAGTTTTATCACTTTATTTTGAATATTCAGGTCTTATAATCCATTTTGTGTTTCCTGAGCTACATGGTGTGAGCCCTCATTTCTAACAATTGGTTTTCCAATTTCCCAGGATTCTTATTAAATAGGAAAAAAATTTGTGTGTATGTATGTGTACACACACACACACACACACACACACACACACATGTCTATATATATATCACTGTATTTTTGTTGTTGTTGTTGTTGTTGTTTTTAAACCCTCACCTTCTGTCTTAGAATCAATACTGGGTATTGGCTCCAAGGTAAGTAAGGTAGTAAGGGCTAGGCCATGGAGGTCAAGTGACTTGCCCAGGGTCACATAGCTAGGAAGTGTTTGAGGGCAGATTTGAACCCAGGATCTCCCATCTCTAGACCTGACTCTCAATCCACTGAGCCACCCAGCTGCCTCCTTTATCACTGTTTTGTTTTTTTTTAAGAACTAGAAAGTATTGCCTACATTTTGTCATTTTAAGGTACATAACAACACTATTGGGTGACTATTCTATAGCTATATTATTTTTTTTAACTTTTACTTTCTGTCTTAGAATCAATACTATGTATTGGTTCCTAGGCACTAGAATGGTAGGGTTAGGCAATAAAAGTTAAGTGATTTGCCCAGGGTCACTCAGCTAGGCTTTGTTTGAAGCCAGATTTGAACCTAGGACCTCTCATCTTTTGGTCTTACTCTCCATCCACTGATCCACCAAAGATGTATTCTTGTCTTTTTTTTTTTAACAGATTAGATTTTACAGATTAGGAAACTGAGGCTGAGACATGAAATTGATTGGCTATTTGACTGTTTTAGGGTCACTCAGCCAGAAAGTGTAGAAGGAGAAGTTGGAACCCAAGTCTTTGCATCACATTGCCTCCTTCCTTTATCACCTTTTCACTCCTCATCACTAATTGGATAGGAAAAGAGGAGCTTGTAGCATCAGAGTTGGAAGAGACCGCTCAGGACATTTAGCCCCCTTCTCCTTTCACAGAAGAGGGAAGCGAGGCTTCGAGAGTTGAGCTGCTCTTGCTCACAAAGTAAGTGAGCATTAGAGGCAAGGCAGGACGGGTCTTCCAGACCCCCCCCCCCCCTCGCCCCACTCCGAGACCCAGCTTAAGCCCCACGCCAGGTGCCACAGTTCCCTTGTGTCTTCCTTCAAGAAGGAGGGTTGATCCTCTCCTTGCCAATAGATGTCACTACAATCAACAGCAATTATCATCCTCCAGGCTTCGGAAGCTTGAAGAGGATACCTAGCCCAGAGCAAGCATTTGCAGTCAATTCAGTGGGACCAAATCAAGCCAAGATTTAGAGAAATATTTGCCCACCCATCTGTCTACCCCTCGGACCTCTCTGTCTCTCTGCCTATCTATATCTCCCCGTCTCCCCTGTAGAGCAACGAAGAGTTAGGCGTCATTCCATATTTTAGGTGCTTCTTCCTCATTCAACCTTTTCTGTCCTGTTCCCAGGTGTTTAATGAGCTCTCTTCTGTTGAATTCTTGACTCATTACCTTCCCAAAGACTAGCAAGACCCGGCTTCCTCATGGGGGATGCTTTTCACACATGGAACAAACGCTCCATTCCCTGCTTGCCCTGGAACCTCGGATGGGAGTTGTGGGTCCAAGTGGGTTATTGTGAGAAAACTGTGAACACTCGTGTCATCTGAAAGAATTATTTGTAAAATTGTTGTTGTGATCAGGTGTTTCTGGCTTCTTCTGTGGTTCACTATCAACAATCAGCTGAACAGATGGCTCTGTGTGTGTGTGTGTGTGTGAGAGAGAGAGAGAGAGAGAGAGAGAGAGAGAGAGAGAGAGAGAGAGAGAGGAGAGACTTTGCTGAGAAAGGTCAGAAAATATTATTTTCCTTAATTAATTGAATACCAATTCTGGAATAATCACGGTTACTTATAGGATTAGAGACTGCTCAAAAAAGGGAAAGCCATGTGCCAGAGAACATTTGAAATCGAGACATGAGAAACTCATCGTGTCTCTGAAGTCTTCCCATTTTCTTAATTGATTTTAAAACATTCATTTAAAGGCTTGAGCGCTGCCTAGGACCACGGGTCCAAGGGCTCTGGGTGTCCTGTCTCCAAATGAGTCTGGGGGTTAGTACATGCTCAAACGGAGCCAAGCCGTCTCTTTGTTATGGGGGAAAAAAATGATTCAGGAGCATCTCTGAGCATTAAAGAAACAGTAAGTTGCCGATTGTTTCAGGCGCTCAGTGCTCCATCGACTTGGCTGGTGCTTTTTAATTTGTTCGGGGAACGATGCAATTAGCATGATTAACTCTTTCTCCCCGAGAAAAGTGGGGTCATTAAAATGATATTAATCGGTGCTCAGCCTGAGCCAGAGGAATGGCTGTTTACGTGGATTCCGCCTCTGAGGCGTTCTCCTGCTAGCAGGCTAAACGAGAGCCCCAGACAGCGGCGGTTGGAGCATCAGTGGGTCAGATGTGGGAGAGCAGAGATTTGCTTTGCTCTGCGTACTTTTCGAGGCACGCTTTCCTCTGCTGACAGATGTGACTGCTCGCTTGTAGGGACTGAGGGGAGCCCCAGAGGAGTGCCATTGATGGCAGCTCCTACCAGAAAGGGACTGACAGTTTGCCCTTAAGGAGAATTAAAACCAAAACCAAAGCAACAATCTGGGGGAAATAGGCCCAAGGTCGTCAGAAGAGAGCCGAGGACAGAGGCTGGGGGAGAGTCTTCAGCTGCTCCCAGCACTGAGGGTTTGTCAGGAATGCAGAGTCCCTGAAGTGTCCCCATCACACAAGCTACAGCAATGGTCCAAGGGGGCTTCCCAGGTAAGCTTTGCTGTGTCTTCTCTCTGTGTGTTTCAGGATGGGGAGTGTGTGTGTGTGTGTGTGTGTGTGTGTGTGTGTGTGTGTGTCCCTCTTGATATGATCTGATGGCGTTTCAGGAAGATTGGGGGCTCCCAGGTTTGAATTCTCGCAAGCCGAGCCATTCCTTTCAGGGTGGCGAGGCTGGATGCTCAGGCGTTCACAGGCAGCGTCTGCATTCGGCACGGACCTTTGAGATCTCCGGTGAACGTTGCCACTCAGATCAGTGATGGAATGGGCAGGAATGCAAGCAGATCCGATCTGCCTGCACTCCGCTGTCAGAATCCCTGATGCCTCCTCCTTGGAGCATCTCATCGTTTTAGAATTGCAGCTGAGAAGTCGACCCACTTAGCTCCCGTTACTGATGCTGTGGTGTGTGTGTGGGGCTTCTGTTTTCTCATCCACATCAGAATTTTCTAATAGGAAAACTGACCATTTAGCATTTCCTTCTCCCTGGGAATAGAGGATCATTAAGAAAACATTGCTCCATGTCTCCAACTTCTCTTCCAGACATCCAATGAACCCCCGGGTAGTGTTTCTGTGTTATTATTCAGTGTGCTGACCGGGGCTCAGCCTCCCTATTTGGATCTGGATTTTGAGAGCCCCCTCCCTCCCCCAAGCTCCTCAAGACATCCTGAGGACCCTCCTTTGGGTTCCCTGGGAGTCGAGGACTATAACGGAAGGCAGCCCTTTGCTGGTCTTTAAAAGGTGCTTGTGCTAAACTTCCTGGAACTATGGCAGGGTGTCAGGGGCTCTTCTTAAGGGGATGGTGCCATTGGCGTTGGCTTATTTCACAGACGTATGCCCTGAGCTCTCCCTTCACCGTGGCTTGCTTTCTTCACAATGTGGTGCCTTATCCTTAAAACGATGACAGGAGGGGTGCAGGCAGAAGCACCTTGATGAGCTGCCTGCATTATTGCCCCAGGGAGGCAGTTGTCAAGCCCCCCAGTCTAAGCAGCAATCATCGTGGGGGCCCTCTTCAGTTTCAGGAGGAGCTAAAGCAGATGAGTCAACACTGGACCAGCCACCAAATACGTTCATCCTCGGGGTGAACTGGAGAGCTGGACTCTTGGCCAGGGGCCAGAGGGCTCTTCTAGGCAGCCCCTTGGGGCTCTGAAAGGCCTTTTCTCCCCATTCTGGGCATTTGGACCGACCCATTCTCATGCTGGAACACTCTTCCTCCCTCCACTTCCCTGGCTTCTTTCCAGACCCCTCTCAAATGCCACCTTTTGCAAGAAGATTTTTAAGTCCCTTTTAATGCTAGTGCCTTCTCTCCGAGATAACTTTGGGTCAGCACCGTATATCTATCATGCATTTGTATGTATGTATGTATGTATGTCTATGTTTATGTCTACATACCTGTCTATATCTATCTGTGCATGTGCATGTGTGAGAGACAGTGAGAGACACATAGAGATAGATAGAGAGACAGACAGACAGACAGAGACAGGGAGTCTTTCTCTTCTCTCCCCCATTGCAATGGGGGAACACTTTTAGGGTACGGGATGTCTTTTTGCTTTTCTTTGAATTCCCAATACTCAGCACAAACTCTGGTGCATGATAGGTGTTTGATTAAGTTGTGTGGCCTGACTGCCTGACTAAATGATCTAGTACCTTCATGGTCTAGGATATCTGTGCACTTCCTAAAAGGAACAGGTAAATTTTAGAATGTTCTTTAAGAGAGGAGCCTGGGGCAGGGTAGTGTAATGGGTAGAACTCTAGTCCCAGAAACTGAAAGAGAAAAGTTTTGCTCCTTCCTAGAATAAATATTGTTTTTGTGACCGTGTGCAGATCCCTTGACCTCTATGTGCTCTGGCAACTTTCTCCATGTACAGTTGTCTGAGAAGGTGCTCACCTGGACAGGTAGAGAGTTTCTTCCTCCTCAGCCAGGAATTCTTTATACTCATAAAATTCCAATCAATCTAATGCCACTTCTATTTCTGGTTTAGACTTAGAAGAGTTCTCCAAGGCCTTGCAGTGAATCCATCACCCTCCTTTTGCAATTGAGGAAACTGAGGCCCAGAGAAATGAAGGGATTTACACAAAGTGACAAAATAGTCATTACAAAAGCCAGGATTCAAACACATTCCTTCCAATTATATACCCAGGAGGTACTTATTCTGCTCTCCCATACTGCCCTGTTCATGGCACAAGTTTTCCCCCAGTGACATTTGGTGAGCTTCGACCTGCTTAAGTGGTTTTGCACATGTGCATTCTCATCCAAGGCATGACTTAAATGTCTTCTGTTGTCAAGGAATCTTCAGAAATGACAAAGTGGTGTGAGTGCAGCCAGTTTCCTTGCCTCAGTTTTTTTCTGCCCCCTTTCTGGATGAGAAGGTCCAATGGTTTTCTCTCTCCTTCCAGTCCTTTGTTCTTCATCTCTTCCCTCACCCAAATAATGCTCCTGGCTCCTCATATAATCCCAACCAGGCCCTGACTCAATTCTCTTTTTTCCCTCCCCATTTTAGTCATGGCGTTACATTTTGCTGACCCCTATAAACCATAGCAGCCTCTTGTGGGCTGCCTTGGTTCAGACCAAGACACTGCGTCACCAGACTAAAAGTGAAGAATAAAGATTTCCTCCGGACACATCATATTAACAGCAGATATATTATTATGGAAAATCTAATTAATCCTAGACTTGTCCTCTTAAAAGAAAAAGTTTAGAAAATGCAAACAAGTGGAACAGAGCAGAGGCTCTAAGTCCTAGATTGATTTTTGGCACAGACTTGAAGGGTCATCTTTAGATGATTTTCCCAGAAACATGAGATGGCTTGGCTCCTGTCTTCCTCCCTGTGGTGAATTATTGAATGCTGTCAGAATTCACATGGGAGTTTCCTGTTTAGCCTACGATTTACTCCCCTGATTTATTGTTTTCCAGACACTTCGTCAAAATGCCCTTCCAGTGATTCTTGGGGCTCTGTTCTTCAGTTTATACTTTTATGACCAAACCTGAGGACTTTTCCATCTCCGAGGTGTATCTGGGGCCAGGGATGGCCTGAGGGAGAGAGTGTCCGTGTGTGTCTGTCTGTGGAGGCTGAGGGGTTCTGTCTGAGCCACTGGCATAATTGATTTTGTAGTTGGGAGCCAGTATGCCATTTAAAAGATGTTTTCTTTCCACCTCGTGTTCCCATAATTGTCCTCATCTGGCTGAAGGAAGCTCTGCTTGAGTAGGGCAGTGGGTTTCCCAGCCATTGCTGACATTTATCACATCAGATGCATGGAGAGAGGATGGGAGAGGAACAGGGAACTGGACCTGGGATCAAAGGAGTGACTTGACCATTTCACAGGATGTTTTTTTGCCATTTCAAAGAGAGCAATGGTCGCAATAATTGGTTTCCTCCTCATGCCCCTCACAATAGAATTTGGTGAACCCCAAGCTCCAGTAGGGGGTTTATGCTTTCTCTGACCTGCTTTTCATTTCTTCATGGACCTCCCTCCCTCTGTCTTCTAGATATTCATTATGTGTTGCTTTCCCTCATTAGAATATAAGTTTGAGGGCAGACATGACCCTGGGCAAGTCACTTAATCCCCATTGCCTAGCCTTAGCACTCTTCTGCTTCAGAACCAATACATAGTATTGATTCCAAGATAGAAGGTAAGGGTTTAAAAAAAAAAAAAAGTAAGCCCTCTGAGGGCAGATATTATTTCCTCTTTCAAGACTTGTATCTGTGCAGCCACTTCCCAGCTGTGTGACCCTGGGCAGGTCACTTGACCCCCATTGCCTACTCTTACCACTCTTCCACCTATAAGTCAATACACAGAAGTTAAGGGTTTAAAAAAAAAAAAGACTTGTATCTGTGCCCCTGCCCCAATTCCACACTTACTCTTGGCACAATGACTGGCATGTGGCACACACTTAATAAATGCCTTGCATTCATTTGTTCGGCTTCAGTGTCGATGTCAAAGCTTTATTCTCAAGAAATCCTGTGAGATTGGGGCATGTTTGTGGTGCAACAATTCTGTATTGCCAGCTGCTTTTTACAAAAAGGATCTGCCTACCGTTAACTGCTTTTTACAGAAACTAAATTCACTTGCAGGTTTGATAGTTGAACCAAATGCAGGAGGCCCATGCGTATCACGTCCTTTTTGAGGGCCAGTGGTAGGGAGGTATATCCCAACGTGGAATGGGAGAGGGAGAGTCTGTTGGAGAGACTCTGTTGGAATTTAGGAGGGCCTGGAAGATGCTGCATCATCTCAAGAGTGGGTGCAATAGAGGAATGAGTCAGAGACTGGGGAGGAGGCAGAGCCCTTAAGCAGAAAGTAACACCTACCAGCTCTATTAATCTATGGAGGTAAAAGACACCAAAGTAATGCTATGGTACCATTCTCTTTTCAGAAACCTGCATTTCTCCCTGGCTTTTACCTTCAGGGGATATTTCCTGGTCACCTAAAGTAAATAAACAATTGGATTATCTGTTTCCAGGGCTATCCACCAAAGGCTCATTCCCATTTCCAGTAGTGGAACCAATGGACACGAGGTTACGTAGCTTGCCCATTCAGTTTGATTCAGCCGCCATTTATATAAACCCAGTTTGCAGAGCACACTGCTGGATGCTGCTTGAGATTCCAAGGTTAGATTAGACATCGTTCTCGTCCTCATGGAGCTTACGTTAGAATAGATCATATAATTACAGTAGAACGTGTAATCTCAATGACTCTTTTTCCTTCTCCAGGAAGCTCTGAGAAATCATTATCAGCCTTCTTTGTCTTCCTCTCCTCTCCGCCTACTCTTCACCTCCTTCTTATCTGGTGTCTACCTGCCCCTCTCCTGAAACTCCTCTAAGTTCACAAAGTGATCCCCTTATGGCCCTGAGGATGACCATGGCTTTGGCTTCACTGAAGCATTTGTTCTTGTTGCTAACTCCATTCTCTCCCACCCCTGCTTATGAGCCCCCTCACCTCCAATCCCCATTCTGTTCCTTCTTCCTCCCATCCCATTCGTAATCATAGAAGCCCAGTCAGATGGGGCCGTCATCTTTGCTCATTTCTGATTTACAAAGGCTCCTCTGAGATTCTCCTCTGCTCTCAGGGCTCCACTTTTCCTCTTTCCTACCCAGGATCCAGTGTGGTTTCTCTTAGCCCTAGGCACATCCCCATTTCCTGCCTGGGATTTCACCAGTTACCTGTCAAATTTCCATTTCTTGAGTATATATATTACATGTAGACTTGTGCTTCAGGCATAATGGTCCTTAAGCCATGACAGATGGAAGTCCACGGTGGTCCTTTGAGGAGCTGATCCAAGGGCTCTGGGGATCATTATGCCAACTTCATGCCAATTTGATGGCAGCTCAGCATCTGGTAGCTTCCCATTTGAATTAATTATTCTTGCTAAGTGGGTACAGATCCTAGTCATATTTTTCTTACTCAAAGAGTTTTGTTGTCTTCAATTTCTCAGCCCTGGCTCAAAGCTATGGTCTTCTTTCCTTAGTTACATCTTGTCTCAGGTGCCTTCTAAGTCATTTCCAACTTTTTATGACCCCATTTGGGGTTTTCTTGGCAAAGATACTGGAGCGGTTTGCCATTCTCCTCTCCAGATGAGGTGCTGAGGTAAACAGGGTTAAGTGACTTGCCCAGGGTCACACAGCATGTACGTGTCTGAGGTGAGATTAGAACTCTTGAAGATGAGTCTTCCTGACTCCACACCTGGTACACCATTTCCTGTGCCATCTAGCTGCCCTTTCTATCTCTTAGATTCCCTATTCTATCTCCTATTGTATTATAACATACTCTGAAGAATAATGCAATGGTTGCTTCTACCTCACCATTCCCCTCCTACCACAACCTGATTTCCTTCGAGTCTAGTATGCAATCATAGTATATTAGCAGTTTGTATGCTTCATAGATGCTTATTGAATTGAAATGAATTAAATTAAACCAAGAGGTTAATGCAATTTCAGCAAGAGAGGTAGGAAGCAAAAGGAAGAACCTCAAGAATCCTTGCTTCATTGTTTTTTTTTTTCCTGGGTTGTTTCACTGTTTCTTAGTGTTTGAATCATCTCTAAATGTAGATAAAATTTCCTGCCACAATGAGCTTCTGTTGGAGGGAGACATTTTCATATTTCCCTCTAAGCCCAGAAAGGAACAATTGGCATCTGTACCCTTTTTTAATCCTCACTAGTAGGCTGTGAGGTAGAGGGATTGGGTTTTATTTTTTTCATTTATTAGATGAGAAAACCACCGAGGCCACAGAGATAGTGAGCCTGCAAAAATTGGAGTCAGGCTTTGAAAACCAGAGATTGTCAATCTGGAGGTGGAGATATTGTTAGGTAACTTGCCCAAGGTGTCTCAGATGGTGAGCACCTGAACTTGAACGTCAGTCTCCATAATGATGCTAGTGCATCAATAATAACAACAAAAGTTAGTGCTAATGTTTGTATAGCAGCTGAAGGTTTGCAAGGCACTTTATCTGCTATTTGATTTGGTCCTTATAATAATAACCTTGTTTATGAGTAAAGTCGACTATTATCTATATTTTACAGATGAGGAAACTGAGGCTAGGAAGGTTAAATAATTTGCTCAATGTAGCAAGCTGTGTAAGGCAGTATTCTGTTCCTCTTAGCTACCTTTTCTCATTTCAGAAAATAAATAAGAGTTTGCCTATGATGGCAAGCAGGCTTTTACGGGGAACCAAGAAATATAAATAACCTCAGTCACAGCATCTAGGTTGACCAGAGGCAGGTAGCTCTGCTCTCTTTTTCTCCTGCCATAGAGAATTCTTCTACATCTGTCCCAGAGCTGGTGAACTTTGCAGAGATCACAAGGTGGCCAGTTGGTTTCTGACCTTAGATGGATTGGTTGTTAGAACTTCCAAAAGTTTGTTTTGCTGTCAATCTGTTACAAAGCATTGAAAAAAAAATATCGACTTCCCTTTCTGACCCCAAGTCTTGTCAAAATAGAAGAGTGTCTTTCCAAGTAAAATTTCCAGTCTCTTCCAAAAAGCAATGGAAGTTTCCTTAGAAATAGCTCAGAGATGCAATCTGCAGACATCCTTCTTCATTCTAGTCTCATGATCCCTGTAACAATATCAGCGACCCGACAGAATCAAAGTAAAAATATCACTGTAGGTCCCTGAAGAGAGAAGCTACATGGGAGAGCCATGCCTTAGACTCGGGAGAATCTGAGTTCAAGGTCTGCTTCGGTAGCAGATGGACTGTCTGACTCAAAGTGACTTGACACTAGTATTTTAACCCTTCTGTGTCTTCTAACATGCTTCAGGACAGGAATTGCAGTGGCAGTGCTGATATGCTTTGCTAAAAGAAACTCCTCCCTGGAAGTTCCCTCTCAATGAATCACTGTCCTGTGGAGCCAATCAATCACCTAATATTTATTAAGCACTTTCTGTGCATCAAGAACTGTAGTTAAGCAATGGGGCTACAAAGTAGGGGGCAGGGGAGTCCTTGCTCTCCCACATAGAACTCTCAGTCTATTGGGAAAATAACATTCAAAAAAAATGGAAAAGAAAAGGAAAAGGGAAAGGAAAAGGAAAAGGAAAGGAAATATAAATAAACCAGATATAGGTAGAGTAATGGTCTTTGCAAAAGATACAACTTGAAATGAGATTTAAAGTAAACCAGAAAACATTGGCAGTAGAAATTAGGGGGAAGAGCACTCCAGGAATGGGGGGACATCCAATGAAAATACTCAAAATGGAAATGAGGCAGTGATGCAGAATTATAAAGTAAGTGAACAGCTAAAAGGTATAACAAGACTCAGTAGATAGATAAGGGCTAGGTTTTTATGAAAATTTCCAAAAGCCCAACAGAAGATTTTATTTTTAATCTGAGAGGAGCTAGGATGATGCTAGAGTTTCCTGAATAGAAGAATGCTATGGTCAGCCCTATGCTTTCAGAAGATTAATTAACAGCTTACTGAAGGATTAATTGGCACAGGGAGAGACTTGAGGCAGTCACCCCCTGCAGCAAACTATTGCAGCAGACCAGGTGTGAGATGATGAGGACCTGGACCAGGGTAGAGGCAGTGTTCAGAGAAGAGAAGGAAGCATTTATGAGAGATGCTCTGAAGTCATGACAGGACTTGATCACAGATTGGATCTGGGGCAATGATAGATAGAGAATAAGTCATTTAGGATGAAACCCAAGTTGTGAGACTAAGAATTTGGTGGTGTCCTTGACAGTAATAGGGAAGTCAGGGAGAGTAAAGGAGTTTTTGGGGTATAGATAATGGCCTCAGTTTAATACATGCTGATTTAAGCTATCTTCTGGACATACAGTTCAAGATGTTTGATAGATAGTTGGATCTGCTGTGGAATGGATGGGTCGGTTTAAGAATCCTCCTCACAGAGTTGATAACTCAAGTCCCTGGAAGCTGATGAGATCAGTAAACCAAAGAGAATCATTAGAGAAGAGATTACAGGACAGATACTTGGGGCACACCAAGGTACAGCCTTAATGAAGATTTAGCAAAGGAGATAGGCGTGGTCCTTTCAAGAAATACTTGCATTTCCCCAGATTTGATATGTTTTTATTTTAGAGTGGAGGCATTCAGCAGGCATCTGAGCCTCTAGAGCAGAAACTCTGGCAGAGTTAGAAATATGCTTTAGGAATATGGTATTGACAATTATGGATTGGAGAGGAGATTTGGAGGTGCCAGAAGTAGGAAACAACTTTGATGTTGCATTCGCTGATTCAGGTACATCTTCATTTCACATTGTTTACTGATTTATCATTTTCTTAAATTCTAGCATTGTTCTACTTGAAAGAAGGGTCCAAATGGACAACAACCCCTCATTCTTTCAGACATTCCTACTTGTCAAATAACATTTATAGGAATCTTGAACAAGGACAATTTCATTTGATGATGATAAAAATATAGTTGTACAACTCAGAGCAACTTAAAAGTTAAAATATCGCTTCATCAGTCCAGAGCTAGAAGCCAAATAACTTTGGAACCAGCCACTGGAAAACCAGTTTCCTAAAACAATTCAGTTCTGTGATCAAGAGGGCAGCTAAGTGGCACATGGAATAGAGTGCCATTCTTAAAGTCAGGAAGACTCATGTTTCTGAGTTCAAATCTGAGCTCAGACATTAACTAGCTCGGGTAGTTTCTTTATCTGGAAAATCAGCTAGAGAAGGAAATGGCAAACCACTCTAGTATCTTTGCCCAAAAAAACACGAATTTGATCACAAACAACAACCAATAACATTTGTATCCCCAAACCCTTCTAGGGTCATTATCACTCTGAAGTAATCATTGATTACTTCCTTCTCAATAATATTCAAATACTTTCTGATTTTCAGTGAAAGGTCCCTTACCTGAGATCTTGATGCCTCCCTACTTACCTCTAGAGAGGGGTCCTTTTTGGCCTTTAAGAGAGAAAGAGGAACAGGACGTGTTTTTGAAATTGAGAAGATTTTCTCTTTCAGATTAGTCTAAAAGCTTCAAACTTGCTTAGTTTTAAAATCCTTTCTTAATTTCTAAAAGGAAGGTTAGGGGGAAAAGGAGTTTTTCCCTGAAATTCTATTAAAATTGTTCAAGTGAGTGATGATGTGAGTCTCAACAAATGTGATAGGCATGAGAGTGAAGACAAGGTGATATACAAGAGACATTTTTGAAGGTAAAATCAACAAGACCATACAGGTCCATTTGAATTACGCCCTCCTGTTGTGTATGTGCTGGGATAGTAAGTGTTGATTTTCTCCCTTATTAGAATGCTGGCCTCTTCAAAGTAGAAATTATTTCATTCTAGCTCTTGGTCCTACAACACAATTCCTGAAACTTACCAAACGCTGTTGATTAGAAGGTATGGAGGAATTTATTTTTCATATACTGTATTGATTTCTGTGCCAGGGCTCTGGATTAGAGAGGTTTCTTGCCTACTACTGCTTTTTACATTTTCTTTTTTCTTAGGAATTCCAAGGAAGACTTTCCTTTTAACAAAATTTGGTTAATAGAAAAGTGAAGCAATGCTTTTCTTCCTTCTTACCTGATTTCCATCACCTATGATGTGAGGAGGAGTTGAGAGTTTGATGGACCACCTCCTAATTGGCTATTTATCATTATTATTCTATTAATATTAATATTCTATTAACTATTAATCAATTAGAGATAGCTTGCAGTGTGCAAGTAGGGCCTGACTAATGAGATCCTAAAACACTATTTATAGATCTGCCTAGAGAGCCTCTAGTACTTTGGTCTTTGACTAATCTGTCAATCTATTGATTATAATGTTATTCTAATCAATAAATTGGTATTCTTACCCAAAACTGGTCTTTCGAATGATTTTAATTGTAGCAGTTAATGGAACTTTTGTCTCACAGATTTTGAACTCCTTATGTGTCAGAAACACTCATACGGTTTATCGAGCAACAAAATATATTTCAAAACGCTAGAGGAGAATTGTTTTTAAATAATCCACGATTCTGTGTATATTTATATATGCCATTTGTTCCCTCCATTTGCTCAATAATTGAGTAGGAACTATGTTTATATCTTACTGTGCTCCCTTCTAATATTCCCTGTGGGGACCCAAGAAAAGCTTTGAAACATTTTGTAATGGAGACTGCTGAGGATCTATGCTCCAATTGTCACCCTGCTATTGCAACCTAGAAAGCTGAGCTGTCTGATTCAGAGAGCATTGGATTTCGAGACCGAGGACCTGGATTCGAATTCCAGCCTAACCACTTAGGATCTATGGAACTTTGTGGTTGCCTCAGTTTCCTCAGCACCAGAGTTGGACTAAATGGTATCTAAGGTCCCTTCCTGCTCTAAGATACTAGGATCCTATTTGTAGGTCATGGAGACGGTCACTTCACCTCAGCTTCTGGTCTGTAGAGGAAGTTGCATTAGGTGATCTCTAAGGGGCCTCCCAGATCTATGGGCCAACCTCTGGATTCCCATTTCTGTATTACTTCAATGCTTCTTATGAGCGCTTTACTCACAGCTGTCCTATGTGATAAACAGGGAGTCACATTGCAAAGAAGTTTTCAATTCTGGACTTGAACCCAGGTGCCTAGATCACAAGGCCACTGTGTCCTGTCCCTTTACCAAATGCCTGTTACACAAAGAGCAATAGATTGCCCGCTCAGTGAGTTAGGAAAACATATATTAGAGTCCTTGTTCATGAGGTGCCGATGGCAAGTTGTATTGTAGCAAAGGAACCATGGTATGGGCAGGGGAGGTAGTGGGGATCAGAAGACAGGAGATCAAATCCCAGCTCGGTCTCTTCTTCGTGTCATTTTTCTAGCTCTAACACTGGGCGATTCCACGGGGGAGAGTTAGAGGAATTGAGTTACATCTGCATATGATAGTAATAATCCACCCTTATCTAGTCTTCTACATACAGGATCTCATCTGAGCTTCTCAGTAACCTTGAAGTAACCTAGAAATCAGAGGTAATGACGGTTATTATTACCCCTGATGCCTGGATGGGGAAACTGAGGCTCATTGGTCTGAAATAGACCTAACTTGGGGTCCCAGAATTCATAAGTTTTGGAAGTAGGAATTTGACCCCTAGTCCAAAGCTCTTTACAATGCATCACCCTTAGCTACCTGTCCCTCCACTCCTAAAGCAAAGGGCTAGAATCCTCTTTTTCTGTTTCTCATTCCCTTTTATGACTTATCCTGCTCCCTCCCCTCACTTCAAGATTGCGGAAGGCCTCATATGTAATAATAATGATGGCAATGGCTAAGATTTCCATAGGCTTTAAGACTGACAAATTACTGTAATCATGATGATAGCTAGCATTTGTATAGCCCTTTTAGGTTTGCAAGGCACTTTATCTCATTTATTCAGCACAACAACCTTAGGAGATGGGGGCTATGGTTATCCCCATTTATAGTTGAGGAAAAAAGCAGACAGCAAGTGAGTGACATGTCTATGGTCACAGAAGTTAGTAAATGTTTGAGACTAGCATAACTTGGACAGTTAGGTGGCACAGTGGATAAAGCCCTGGGCCCGGACTCAAGAAAACCCAAGTTCAAATCCAGCCTTAAACAGTTATGAACTGAGTGATCCTGAGCAAGCCACTTAACTCTGTTTGCCTCAGTTTCCTCATATGTAAAAATGAGCTGGAGAAGGAAATGGCAAACCATTCCAGTATCTTTGCTGAGAAAACCCCAAGTGGAGTCACAAAGAATTAGACACAACTGAAAACAATTAAATAACTACAATAACATCTCCTCCTGACTCTCTGGACAGGGAGTTCTTTCCACTTCATGAGCTAGCATCTCATTCATCTGAGAACTCCATCCAGCATCAAAGACTGCCGCTCCTTCATGCCTCTTCATCCTTTGAGACTCTTGTCATGGTTCTCTCATCCATAGAGATTGAAAGCCTTCACTTGGAGTCTTCCTTAGCACCCTGGACAGCGCTTGGGACTGCCTCTATTTTCTCCCTTGCCCTCACTGCATGACTGGCCTCCTTCTTCTTCTAATGATACATTTTCTGAAGAGCTCCACAGGCTTTGTTCTCTAATTCCTTGAAGCATGTGTAGAAAAATCATCTGAAGTTTTGGATTCGTGCTACAAATTCAGAGTATTCACTACTTGCTCATATCCATTTTCTAGCAGGGTTTTTTATGTGTCCTTCTGGGAGTTTCCATCCCCTGCCCCCTACCCCCACCTCCCAAGAATCTTGATCATGTCCTGATCAAATGGTTTTCTTCTAAATTACATTATATAACCTTGTATATAAACTCCTTCTGCAGAAACTGGTGTTATTACACAGCATGAAAGCAGCAGGCAGACAGTAGAGTGGTTAGGGTTCCTGGACATGGAGTCAGAAGGACCTACCTTCCAATCCTTTTGTAGATACTTTCTATCTGTGTGATTCTCAGCAAGTCCTTAATGTTTCTGTCTCTTGGCTTCCTCCAGGTTCCAGCAAAAATCCCACCTTCTATTCCTCCATTCCCACCCACAAGTTTTAGTTCCCCTTTGGGTGTCGTCTTCTTTTCTTAGAATATAAGCACCTTTGGTTTTCTTTGAAGCATATTTTAAAGATTGGTATGGAACGATTGTCAGGAAGGTTTTGGCTTTTGGTGCTCCTAAGCTGCCATCTTGGCTCTGCACCACCCACCCCCAATAAGCACCTTTGGGCAAGGACTATCTTTCCTTTTGCTGGTGTTGCTATCTCAAGTGATTGGCAACTGTGCCTGGCACATAGTATGGTAAGGATTGGATAAGTGGGTGTTGTTTCTTCCTACAAGCAGCTTTTCCCAGTCCTTGTCATGGGGTAAACTTTTCTTTCTTGATTATCTCCAATTTTTCCTGTCCATATCTTATTTGGATGGAGGTTTGCATGTTTTCTCCCCAACAGACTGTGAGCTCCTTAAAAACCTGTGGTTTTTTTTTTTTTTTTTATTATTGTGAATTTACATTTGTGCCCCTGTGCACAATGTCTGGCATGGAGTAGATGGTTAAATGTTGACTCATCATGATTTGACTCCCTGTGCTTTAGTTTTCTCATATTTGAGAAGTTTTCTCATATTCTCAAAATTTGGGAGCTGGACTACTTGAGCTCTAAGGTCTCTCCAGCTCAATCTCTATGAAATCTCATCATTTCACCCCACTGGGCTTCCATGGCCTTATTTTTAAAATAAATTGATAGGACTACATGGCCTCTATCATTCTCTCTGGCTCCAGATCCATAATTCTCCATCACCCTGGCCTTCAGCATTTACAAAATGAGTTGGCTGGTGCAGATGGTCCATTCTAGCTCTAAACCTATGGCCCATATATTAAATCCATTCCATCTTAATGGAAGGACATTATAAAAACCAAAAACAAAAACCAAGCATGGATATTTAACAAGATGATTGTCCCCACCAAAAGTATTGCAGAAGTTAGGTGGCTCTGTAGATAGAGCTCCAAGTCTAGAGATAGGATGAACTGAGTTCAAATTTGGCCTCAGATACTTCCTAGCTGTGTGACCTTGGTCAAACCACTTAACCTCCACTGCCCACCCCTTAACTCTCTTCTGACTTAGAACCAATACTTAGTATTGATCCTAAGATGGAAAGGAAGTTTATTTGTTTGTTTGCTTGTTTGTTTTTTAAAGCACTGCCTGGGTTGCCAATGTGATCTAGTTGACCTTCTCATCCAACTCAATTCTGCCCCTTTCACTATTCATGAATCATATCTGCCCTGGACAGACCGCTCATATGACTAGAGTAATGCATCGCCAACCCATGTCCTCCTTTGGAATTCATGTGATGAAGGCCTCTAGCATGTTGGGAATATACCTTGTGGATATTTTATTTGAGGACATTTTTGAGTTTTGTCCAAGACGAGGAGTATATGGGCTGCTGTCTAGACTTTTAGAAGGAAACTGACCTCAGAGATCCTTGAGAGTTTTAATGATTTTTAAAAAAATTTTCCCATTTGCCCTTCTTAATATTTTTCTGGCTGTCAGGTGTTTTCATTAAATTTTACAGTAGATTAAGCAATATTTATAAACCCATCTTTCTCTTGGAACTGACTTTTTGATCTGGGATGGTGAGTTTCAGTCAATCAGTATTCAAGATGAATGTTTTGGCCACCTACTCTGAGTGTATCAGGCATTGTGGGAAAGAAAAAGAGGCATTCAACATCCTTTGTGCCATTGTGGCAGTGCTGGAGTATGATACCCCGTGTATTTCAGTAAAACAATCTTGCTTTCATACCTTGGCTTAGTATATGAGCTATATTGGATCCTTCAGTGACACAGAGATCGACTGAGGAAGGCCATGGGGTGCCCTATATAAAGAGGCCGAGCTGGGGGTCAGAAAATCTGGGCTCTGTTCTATCATTGAACTACCAGTGATCTTCTGCAAGTTATGTCATTTCTCCTAAGACCTGAGGCTCTTATTTACAACATGAGAGGTTTAGACTAGGTGGGGGCTGAGATCTCTTCTACTTCCAAGAGTTTTGAGATTATAATCTGATGGTCTGGCTTTCACAGTCTTTAGTTAAATGCAGCTCTGCATACTTTTTCTAGGGAGGTTGAATTATTAATAAGAATGACTCACATTTTTATAACACTTTGCAGTGATGGGCAAACTTTTTAAAGAAGGAGCCAAAGGAAAGGAAATGCTCATCTGTCAGTCTGTTTCTAAGTCTACTTTTTCGAAGTTTCATTGAATTGTATCCCACTCATTGTATTTGTCAGATTAGGAATAATGTCCCATGGCTGGATAGAACATTTCAGGGGGCCACATCTGGCCCACAGGCCATAGTTTGCCCATCACTGGTATAGTGGATAGAAGATTGGATCTGGAGTCAAGAAGAATTAAATTCAAATCTAGATGCTGACACTTATTAGAAGCCTGATGTTGAGTAAGTCACTTAACTATGACCTGTCTCTGTTTTCTCTCCCGTCAAATCATAGTGCCTCCCTCACAGGATTGTTGTGAGGATCAGGATCAAATGAGATAATATTTGTAAAGTGCTTTACAAGTCTTAAGGCACTATATATGTTATAAAAGCTCATTGTAGTAGTAGTGGTAGATGGTGTCATCATCATTGTTGTCATCATTGCCCCACATTGTACAGATGAACAAGCTAATGGTCACAGGTGACGTGATCTACTGAAAATCACACAGTGACTAAGTGTCTAAAGAAAAATTGTACATATCATTTCATTCTACACCAGGCAACTAACAATTCTTGGAATTACCTCTGATCGGGACCTAAAATGTAATTGCAAATAATATTTTGCCTTTAGAAATGAAATGTAAATAGAATTCTTATTTTATTTTATTTATTTTTATGTATTTATTATTTACTTTTTATTTTCCCATTACCTTCCTTTTCTATTATGGAAAATCCTTCCCTACAGATCACCAAAGAGATATTCCTTATAACAACAACAAAAAAAGTCAAAGACAACCAAAAAACCCCCCAAACAAACAAAAAAACCTGAGCTTAAGACTCAATCTTCTGACATGTTCAGACTGTGCAGCCCTGGGTAAATCACTTTACTTACCTCTCTCTTTTTTTTTAAGTTTTAAATTTTTTTTAAGATTACAGGTTAGTACAATTTTTAGTAATTATTTTCTGACACTTGGTGATCTAGGTTTTCTCCCTCCTTCCCTATTACCTCTCTACTTTCCCGAAAATGTCAGGTAATATGCTATAAGTCATACATATTTATTATACAATACAATGTTCTCCTCATTCTGCTAATTGTGCTTTGCATTGCTTAAACCCTTTTGAAGTTATTTTTGTGATCATCATGTTTGCTATTATTATCATCAATAGTATTCTATCACCATTTTATACTACAACTTGTTCAGCTATTCCCCAATTAATGTACGTTCCTTCAGTTTCCAGTTCTTTGCTACCACAAAAAGAGCTGCTATAAATGTTTATACAACTAGGTCCTTTTCACTTTTGTTTGCTCTCTTTGGGATACAGACCTAGTAGTAGTACTTCTGGGTCAAAGCGAATGCAAAGTTTTATACCCCTTTTAGGCACCTTCCCAAATAGCTCTCCAGGAAAGGTTGTATCAGTTTGCAGCTCTACCAACATGGTATTAGTGTCCCAGTTTTTCCATATTCCCTCCAACATTTTAATAGATGTGAGGTGGTACCTCAGAGAGTTTTAATTTGCATTTCTTTGATCAATAGTGATTTGGAGCATTATTTCCTCTTATGAAAGATAGTTTTAAATTTCTTCATCTGAGAATTGCCTCTCCTTTGACAACTTGTCAATTGGAGAATGCTTTGTATTAAATTTGACCCATCTCTCTATATATTGGAGATATGAAGTCTTTATTAGACAACTGCTATAAAATTATCCCCCCCATTTTTATGTTTCTCTTCTAATCTTGGTTGCATTGGTTTTGTTTATGCAAAACCTTTTTAATTTAATGTAGTCAAAGTAACCTATTTTATATCTCAATAATGTTCTCTATGTCTTGTTTGGACATACATTCTTCCTTATCCAGAGATCTGACAGGCAAACAATTCCATGTTCTTCCAATTTGTTTATGACTTCACCCTTTATTTCTAAATCATGCATCCATTTTGACTTTGTTTTGTTATCTGGTGTGAAGTGTTAGCTTGTACCTAGTTTCTGCCATACTCTTTTCCAGTTTTCTTAGCAGTTTTTATTGAATAGTGACACATTCCAAACTTTCTGAGTTTGCCAAACACTAGGTTACTAGAGTCATTTACTGCTCTGTATTGAGTGTGTCATCTATTTCCTTGATATATTACTTTCTTATTACTTTATTTCTTAACTACTACCAGATTGTTTTGATGGTTGCCACTTTGTAATAATCCAGTAGAACTAAACCTCCTTTCATATTTTTTTCCATTAATTCCTTTGATAATCTTAGCCTTTTGTTCTTCCAGAGAGGTTTATTGTTATTTTTTTCTTACTCTATGAAGGGACTATAGGATTATAGGGTTAGTGGGTGAAGGGACTTTAGAGGCCATCCAATTTAACTCCCTCATTTGACAAATCAAGAAACTGAGTCCAGAGTTTAAGTGAATTATTTGCCCAAGGTGAGACAGGTAGAAAGGGACATGATAAGGACTCAGCTACAAATCCTCTGCTGTAAGCTTTATCTAATTTACATAAAATAAATTCAAAACATCCTTTAATAAGAATAAGGATTTGAAAAAGAGTTAGCATTTCTATTGCACTTTAAACTACACAGAGAACTTTATAACATTTTCATTTGATTCTCCTCCCACCCCCATCCTGGGACATCAGTGCTATTTTTATTCCTATTTAACAGATGAAGAAACTGAGGCAGACAAATGGTAAGTGACTTACCCAATGTCATACAATAATTTCCTGAGGCTGACTTTTGAACTCAGATCTTCCTGATTCCCATGGAGGCTCATTTTGGACATTAAACATGTGTTTTTCTTCCTCCTTCTTTTAACTGTTATTCTGTCTTGCCTTTCCTTTTTCCTTCTTTCCCTTTTACTTTCCATCTAGTCCTCCCTTTCATTCACCTTCATTCATAAGTCAATCTTTCATTTGGAGGAGAGGATTTATCCGGGGCTCTGAATGTCAAGCACTATCAGTGTCTTGAGTAGGTATGTCTAAGTAATAATATAGCAAAGATGCCCTGCTAGACTGCCTCCAGTAACAGTTTCTGCCTAAAAATAGCCAGGAAGTTATTTCAGCTCACTGGAGCCAAACAAATAAGGAAGAAAATAAGCCTAACCCACGGAAGAGTAATTAATCTGTAGGGGACAATGAATAGAAGCTTCTGAGGTCTCCACCACTTGAGAACAGAATCTCTGATTTTCTTGTCACTCAAGTGAATCCAACATGGCACATACCATTACCATCTGATAAGTCATAAATAAGTAAGTAGCTGAGGCAACTACAGGCTAAAAGACTTAGCCCCAGAGCACTTTTTGAGGAAGTGGAAGAAGTGAGATTTGAACCCAGGTTTTACTGCCTTCAAGACTAACACTAGTCCTTCATTCACTATGACATGTTGCTTCTTCATCTTTATCATAATTACATTAAGAACAGTGCAAGGCTTACCTATACTGAGACAAGGGCATATGAGAAAAATCTAAGAACTCAAATGGATTTCATGCAGAAACACCCAGGGGTGACAGCTGAGGATGAGGCAGTTTTGGAAATAGTTCAAAGTTTAGAAGAAAGAAATGAATGGGACAGAACTCTAAATGGGTCCATCCAAGCATTGCTCTCCATCAGCCATTAGTTCTTCTCCATCTGGACCTTAACACCAATCAGTTTCAAAATCCCCCAGTACCCTATAAGAGTGTCCATTGGGAATGCCTTGGTTTTAGTCCCTTTCCCTGGCTCACTCTTCTTTTCTGCATTCCAATGACACTAGTCCTCTTGGCTTTTGACCCAAAGAACCCTCCATCTCTAATCTCTTTGCCTTTGCACTGGCTCGCCTTCATTCCTAGAGGGCTGCACCCTCTCATCTTTGTCTCTTTCTTTGGCTTTTTCCTTTTCTTTTTGTTATCCTCTGTCTTAGAATCAATACTAAGTATCAGTTCCAAATCAGAAGAGTGTTAAAGGCTAGATGACAGGAGTTAAGTGATGTGTGTGTGACCTGTGTCACATAGCTAGGAAGTATTGGTCCAGATTTGAACCCAAGACCTTGCATCTCCAGACCTACCTGCCCTCTCTTTGGCTTCTTTCAACACTCAGTTCACAACCTATCTTCTGCATAAAATCCTTCTTGTTCATGCCAACAGCTGACCCCCTTCTTTTTTTTTTATTTTTAACATTTATTAATATTCATTTTTAACCTGTTTACATGCTTCATGCCCCTACTCTGACCCCCTTCTTAGAGCCTATACATGTATTATTGTGTGTATAATGCTCCTAGATTGCCCCTATGTTGGCTTCCCCGTTACAGTGTAAGCTTCTCAAGAGCAGGGACTCTGTTTGCTTGCCTTCCTCTGTACTCTGTGCTTAGCAGAGTGCCTAAACTCTTAACTGATGCTGGTTGTCTCACTGACTAACTGGCCCACTCTGACACCCACTAATGGGTGTTGTGATTACTGAGCATTTTCCTTTCGGAGCAATGAGCTCAGGCTATTTTTTTTTTAAACCCTTACCTTCTGTCTTAGAATCAATACTGGGTATTGGTTCTAAGGCAGAAGATTGGTCAGGGCTAGGCAATGGGTGTTAAGTGACTTGCCCAGGGTAACCCAGCTAGGAAGTGTCTGAGGTCAGATTTGAACCCAAGACCTCCCATCTCCAGGTCTGACTCTCAATCTACTGAGCCACCCAGCTGCCCCCAAGCTCAGGCTTTTATATCCTACCTCAGTGATGTCCTGTGTTCAAGCTCACCTACTTTTCTGTCGTTTCTCTACCAGAGATGCTCTGATTACAAAGCCTTTCCTTTGCTCAGAACACCAAAGCGCTATTAAATCGTTAGCTAGTAATAGTGAAGTTCTCTGTATTTTAATTCTTCCAATTTAATTTCTCACCTAATAATGATGAAACTCTCTTCTCCTTATTTTGATTGTACCAGATGGTATAGAAGCTGAGACTGAGATCAGAGCAATCTTTTGAGCTCTCATTAACTAATTCTCTGCTTCTGAACTCTAAAAATGTTTATTGACATCCTTATTTTACATCCCCAATGCTTCCGAATAACTTCCCTCCCTACCTAGCCCATTGAGCCCACTAACAAAGAATAAGAGGAACTTCCCAAGACATTCCCTTCCGAACTCCTCCGAACAGACCTCCTCATACAGCCCCATAAGAAATGATGAGCAGGCCGACTTTGAGAAAAGTCTACAGGATGATAATGAGCAGAGAAATGAGGAGAACCAAGAAAACTCCAGATTTATATTTGAAGAATAAATTGCGAATGTTACCTCCAGAGAATGAACTGAAAAATGAAGCCATGAAAGATATAATTATATATACAGATCTGTCCCCTGGATGATGCCTCCTACAATGTGGGGAGGGGAAGAAGAGGCAGAGACACTTGTAGATAAATTATTTTAATAAAGAAAACAAGGATACCGTCTCCCCAATCCACAGTAAAAAGAATCTTAGTCAAAGTTGATCTTGCTCATTCTCTTTCTAAATAAATAACTGAACCCCCGCCCCCAACCAAAAAAAACTATTCATTGTCCCCTTCCTCTACCATCTCCTGTAGGATTCTAGGTTTAGCTGTCACTTTGGATCAGAAGCCCATTTTAATTTTCCATCTTTTTATGCTTCCAGGCTGATCAAAATGTCCTCAGGATTCTGCTTCTGCAAACAAAAAGAGAATTTGAGGGACGCTATGCTAAGTAAAATATTTTGAATTGTACTCCTACAGTCTCTCTGTTAATGCGCAAAATGGCCAGTTCTAATTGATGACTGTGATTTTTTTTTTTAAAACCTTTAACTTCTGTGCATTGGCTCCTTGGTGGAAGAGTGGTAAGGGTGGGCAGTGGGGGTCAAGTGATTTGCCCAGGGTCACACAGCTGGGAAGTGTCTGAGGCCGGATTTTAACCTAGGATCTCCCGTCTCTAGGCCTGGCTCTCCATCCACTGAGCTACCCAGCTGCCCCTGATGACTGTGATTTTTGCCCAATTGCCCCCTTTCCTCTACAGGCTCTCCCTCTTAGTGTCGTTTCCCTGTAAAATAGAAATTCTTCCTAAGTCGGAGTTTTCCAGGGCTCTGGGGAAGAGTGTTTCATCTCCCGACTGGAACTTTCCCCACTATCACTTCCTTTCATTAAGATATCTTACTCTCTTCAGCAATTTAGTTGGGTTTTCTTTGTTATACAATCTCCTGAATCTGAAGTCTGACCTTACATAATCTCTTCAGGGCTGCACTTTTAATCATGAAAATTAAGCAAACAGCTAATAGTTACAGGGCTGTGCCAACATTCGAGCACACTAAGTCCCAAATGCCAGACCTAAATACCACAAATGGCCCTGGGGGCATTTCTAATCATCCTGGGTAATAGAGGAACTTATTGAAGTAGAAAGTTAATAAGGCCAGTGGTTCCTTGTTTCCTTAAAACATTCTTTCTCTTAAAGGAAAAAAAAATGGGGAATTTCACTGTGGCAATATGCCTCAATTCAATACACACTTATGCTGTGCCAGGCACTGTGCAAGGTCCTGGGAATCTATAAACAAGCACAAAAGGTATCCGGCCCTCAAGGAGCTTAGCTGGCATCCCAGAGTTTGAAAGAATGTAAAAGTCCTTTGGGATCATAGGTTGGAGCTGGAAAAGACCAGAGTCATCGAGTCCACCTCCTTCATTTTATGGATGGTGGAACTGAGGCACAGAGTCACAAAATGATTTGTCCAGGATCACATAAAATAGCTGAGGTGAGATTTGAACCCTGTCCTTTATGCCTGACAATATTCATTCAACCTACTCTGTGGCCTCAATTCATGGGGTCAGAAGGGTAAAGCACACTCAGAAGATAGCCCAAACCACCACGACAGAAATGAGGTTTAGCCAAGTATCTTTTCTTGTGTATTTTGCTTTCTGCCTCCTTTCTAAGCTGTACTCTTTTGTTTGGTAAACTTGCCACTTGTTTTAAATCCACCAGAAAGTAAGAATGTATAATGGGTGAAGAGCTGGCATCAGACGGAGTCAGGAAATGTTGGCCAAAGTCCTTCCCTTGGGCGTTTAGACAAATGGAATCACTGATCCAACAGCCCCTAAGTAAGACACTATGGACCTTTTTTATTTTTTAAACCCTCACCTTCCGTCTTGGAGTCAATGCTGTGTATTGGCTCCAAAGCAGAAGAGTGGTAAGGGTGGGCAATGGGGGTCAAGTGACTTGCTCAGGGTCACACAGCTGGGAAGTGTCTGAGGCCAGATTTGAACCCAGGACCTCCCATCTCTAGGCCTGGCTCTCCATCCACTGCTACCCAGCTGCCCCCTGACACTATGGACCTTAAAAGGCAAACTTATCATAGGTAGAGGATTGGCTTTCTAGACCAGAAGACTTGTTCAAGTCTGATTCTGACAGACACTTGGGAAGTGACTCTGAGCAAGTCACTTAGTATCTCTAGCCCTGGGCAATTTCCTCAAGCCCTAAGAGAGTGAGTAGGTCTAGATCTGCTTTGGAAGAGGGTGTTTTCTCATTGATAGTTCCTTACATTAATGAAATTATAGGTTCTGCCACCAAAAAGCAAATAGACAAATAAGTGTACTTGGTGCAGCCCAGTAGCAGAGAGAATAGATTATCAGACCTGGAATCAGGAGGACCTGGGTTCAAATCTGGTCTAAGATACTTCCTAGCTGTGTGACTCTGAGCAAGTCACTTAACCCTGATTGCCCGGTCCTTGTCACTCTTCTGCTCTTCTGCCTTAGAAATGACACTGAGACAAAAGGTAAGGGCTTTTTTTTTTTTTTAACTATGTTCTTTAAGTTGCTACATGCTTTAATGACTTGATTTCAAGACCTGTATCTGCCTCCTGAATTCTGAGACCATAAGATGATCCATTGGGGGAATTTCCTCTTCAGAAGTTTCACATGCAGTAGTCATGGGGCCACAAATCTCTCCTTTCCCTTTCTTACTACCACCACGACCACCCTCCCAGCTCCGATGTTCTTCTGGATGCCCATTCCTTATTAGCCAATGGTTTTGACTCCTTGAGACTCCAGCTCTCTTCCCATTCTAATTCCTTTGTTTTAGGGGATAGGGCTGGTGTTGGGGGGATGGGGGAAGCTTGGTGCTGCTTGCTTAGACGGTTAGGGATGCAGTGGATAGAAACCTGGACTTTGAACCAGGGAGAACTGACACTTACTAGTTGTGCTGTCCTACGGAAGTCTCTTGTTATCTACTTAACTATCTGTTTCCTCATCAGTAAAATGGAAAACTAGTTCCATCTATCTTCTAGGGTTATGGTGGAGAGCAAATGAGATAACATTTGCAAAGTGCTTTGTAAACCATAAAGCACTATGTAAGTGCTAGCTATTATTATTATTATTATTATTATGCCCTCCCAAGATGGCAGAGGATTAAGTGGACATCGATCCTGTCTGAAAGGGTTTAAAGGTCTGCCATTTTCTCCTGTGTTGTCCTTATTTTAAATATCTCCATGTATTTACTGTGTGTTCTGCTGGCACTGTGTCATCCTGTGTTCCCTGGTAGCCCATTAGGCAGCACTTCCCTGTCTCTGGAGTACAGTGTTCTCAGTGATGAGGAGGCTGTACAGAATCCCTAAGTACCTTCTGCTTTGTCAGAAGATGACGCCATAATGCTTCGTGGAGTTTTGGGCCTGCCGTATGATATTTTTGTTCTTTAAAAAGATGGAAAGTCTGTGCAACAGAAAATTCAATTAGCCAAGATATCCTATTCTTCACTTGGAACAGTCAAGTCACTGTATCCATTACCCTTCCCTGAAAGCAGCCCCATCCCCACCAAAAAAAAGCAGCAAATTCCCCCAATCCATTCCAAATCCAATACTTAATAGAGAAACCACAGGATTCTTTGATAAAGTATTATGGAAAGAAGTTGACAATGTTTCTTAGGGGTGTTGGTTGTTGTTGCAAATGTAGTTGTTCATTAATGCCCTTGGAGAAATGATTGAGAAAGGCATCTGCCTCCTTCCCTTACAGCTCATGGTCTAATGCGGAGAAATTTCGCAAATAGCGATATATTAAACGAGCTATTTGCAGGATAAATTGTAAATAATTAACCAGTGGAAGTTACTAGGATTAAGGGTGTTGGAAAGGTTTCCCACAGAACTTGAAGGATTATCTGGAATTTGAAGGGAGCCAAGGAATCCAAGAGTTGGAGCTGAGGTCAGAGAGCGTGCTAGGCATTGGAAGACAGCCAGAGAAAATGCCCAGAGTTGGGGGATGGAGGATCTTATTCATGGCTAGTGTCATTGCCTCAGAAAGCACATGGAGAGGCAGAGAGCCAGGCCTGCGGATGAGAGGTCCTGGGTTCAGATCTGTTCTTAGATACTTCTTTGCCATCTGACCCTGGACAAATCACTTAACTCTGACTATCCCTTATTGCTCTTCTGCCTTAGAACTGATATTTAGTATAAAATCAAATACAAAAGATAAAGTTGGGGTTCTTGTTTTGTTTTGCTTTGTTTTGTTTTTAAAGCACATGGAAATGGTGCAAGAAGACTGGAAAGATGAGGGGGAGACCGGATCATAAAAGGCTTTGAATGCCAAACAGAGGATTTTATATTTGATCCTGGAAATAATAGGGAGCTAGGCATTGTGGTAGGTTCTGGAAATAGAAAAACAAGAGTGAATCATTTCATGCTCTCAGGGAGTGGATTTTGTTTTGGTGCCTGATAACACTAAAAACGAAATACGAGTTGATTTGAGAAAGTAGTAGTTCACTCACTTCCTAGTGAGGAAAAGTGGGAGTAAAGGTGTCTGGGAAAGGATTTTGGTACATTTCAGGGTTGTAAATACTTCTGTATGATGATCTCATCAAATTCTTATTAGAAGCTAAGAGCAAGATAGTGACAAACTATTCCTGGAATTCACCTGGAAAGCTGGAGAATATATGCATGAAAATTGTATGAGTGGAATAATGAGGGCTTGGGGACTGTGGGATCAAACTAGATTACATTTAAAAGATGGATACTCAAGTCCAGCACTAAAAAAAAGAAATTCTCACAGCTCAAGTGAGTACTTTACATTAACCCTGATTTCCAGCCTAATGATGACAAGTACGATAGGAAAAATAACCTTTAGCAGCAGTGTGCTTTAGCCTATAGAAATCAGGAAAGTTTGGGTTCAAATATTGCCTATGACCCATATTGACTGTGTATGCCTAGACATGACTTAAGCTCTCACTGCCTGAGGCTCTGCTCCAAGATTGTAATTTACAGAGTTCACATTCAAGCCTTTTCAATATTTTTTCCCTGACTTTTTGCCTGAAGTCAAAAATGTTAATTGGCAGAACCAGAATCTGCATTTCCAACTTCATACCCCAAACCCGGCATTCTTGTTGGTGTGCCCATCCATTAATCATCAGACCCAGGATCTGAATCCTCATCTTCTTGACTCCAAGCCCACCTAATCCACCAGGTTGTAATGGTTTAAATGAGAGGCAATGAGAGCTCAAGCCAGTGTGGTAGCTGCATTACTGGAGCAATAACTGGCAAGAATTGATAACTGATGAAATGGAGACAATGAGGCACTCAAGATGACTCATGTTGCTATAAGGATGCAACCCCTGGTAGAATTACAGTGTTATCCTCAATAGAAAAAAAGAAGAGCCAGCATATGAGGTGGGTTTAGAGGTTAAAAAATATGTTCTGTTTTGGTCATGTGGAATTTGATGTGCCTGTTAATTCACATGGAGTTGCCCCCAAAGCACTGGTTCTGGCGGGATTTTATATTTAAAGGATTTTAGGGCTGAGCATATAGATCTGAGAGTCATATTCATACAGATGATACTTTTGCCTCTTTGGGGAAGATATCTCCAAAGTAGGGCAGAAGAGGGATTGGGAAGAGAAAGACTTTTCAAGGAATTGTTAATCAAAGAATTTAATGTGGATATGGCTAACTGAAAGCTACATACCATAGAATCTCAGAGTTGGCAGTCACCTCAGAGGGGATTGGACCAATTTGTACTTCAACAAAGATTTTTATACATCAAACTCAGTCTTCCCTTGAAGACCTTTAGGAAGAGGAAGTCTGCTTCCTTCTGAGGCAGCCCAGTCCACATTGGGGACACTCCATTTGCATGGAAATTTTCTCATGTTGAATTTATTATTAATATTTAATATTATCAATATCTATTGTTATTATTTGGAGGGAGGTTTTTTTTATCAAGAATTCTCATTAAAATCCTGCTGAGGGGGGAACTGGGTGGCTCAGTGGATGGAGAGCCAGGTCTAGAGATGGGAGGTCCTAGGTTCAGATCTGGCCTCAGCTGTGTGACCCTGGGCAAGTCACTTCACCCCCTTTGCCTAGCCCTCACCACTCTACTGCCTTGGAACCAGTACACAGTATTGATTCCAAGATGGAAGGTAAAGGTTAAAAAAAAATCCTGGTGAGTCCAATGGATGATACATTTCTAGAAATAACTTTAAACTTTGTCTCGTTCTAAAGCAGATAGAAAGTCTTTAGTCTTGTCAAGGAAATGACAGTATTAGAAGTGGGAACAGAAAGAAATTGAGTAGCAATAATACTTATTGCTCACCTTTCTATAGCCCTTTAAAGTTTATGAATATCAAATTTGAATCATACAAACTTATAAAATAGATACTGTTATTTCCATTTTGTAAATGAGAAAATCGAGATACAAAAAGCTTATGTGATTTGCTAATGCTCACATAGCTCCAAAGTGGCTGAAGTGGAACTACTCATGTATGAATAGGTCAGTGGGATGAATGGAGGGCTGTGCCACAGAATCTGCACACTGACACAAAGTTCCTTTTAGTCCTCGGGAGGATCAAAACCAGTGTTGTGTAGGCTTTGGCCTCAGCACCTTGGGTCAAATGCTACTACTTCCTTTTTCTAGGTGTTGACCTTTGACAAGCTGCTTCATTAATTGGAGCTTTGTTTTCTCATCTATAAAATAGGAGGGGGGGGGACCGTCGCCTTCATGGTCTATTCCAACTCCATTTATATTAATCTTTGATTCCCCACCAAAGGCTATTCAAGAGGTATGATTTTTATTGGGCTCCGATATCAGAGCCCAGAGCATCTCAGTAGCACCATGGACAGCCACGGAGAAACTTTCCTCTGTCACAAAATACATCTTTTGAGATGTTAACAAATGGTAACATTTTCTCCTCTGCTGTCGCTACACTCAACTCCAGTTTCTTTTAATTAGCCAAAGGTTCCATTTTTCACTCCTGGAAAATGTAATTAAACACCTGAATGCAGGCAGTGCTGCTGCTGATTACAGTAATCTCATGTCATTCTGTAACTCCTCTGAAACATTACTGCATGACTGGGTAAATGGCTGAGAAATAGCCCAAAGTAACACATTTTATCCTGTGTTGTAAGTATAACGAGCTTCCCGCTACAATTCTGTGTCTTGATTAGACTGCTATATTCACTAATCTTCCAAAGCCTAAAATGTGCAGCACATAAATGGGGTTTTATCTTATTACATTTGGCAGCCTTTTCTTCCTCCTAAATGAATAATTCCTTACAGGTGTCTATAAGATCTTTCAAATGGGTACTTAAATCATGGGAATCAGAAATCTTGTTAAACTTATAAGACCCTTTATTCAGGCAACTTTTAAGCACCTGGAAAATAGAGAAATTTTCATAATTGCTCAATCTGAATGGCTTTTTAATGTCATTCCTTAGAGAAAGAGTAAGTCCTACTTCTGGGAAATATGAAAAGGGTTTAGTTGCTCCCTTTTATCTTGACTTTACTTCTTGACCCAGATAACTGAACAAGTTTATTATGAGTGCTGGGTTCTAGTGTTTGACCTGCCACAACTCTGAGAAGATCACTCAACTTCTGAGCCTCCGTTTCCTTGGTTGTACAATGAGTGGGTTTCATTAAATGAGTGATTCCCAAAGTGGGCGCCACCGCCCCCTGGTGGGTGCTGCAGCGATCTAGGGGAGCGATGATGGCCACAGGTACATTTATCTTTCCTATTAATTGCTATTCAAATTTTAAAAAAATTCATTTCCAGGGGGCTGAGTAATGTTTTTTCTGGAAAGGGGGCGGCAGGCCAAAAAAGTTGGGGAACCCTTGCATTAAATGATGTCAAAAGTAACTTTCAACTCCAAATTGGAGATCCTTTGATCTTCAGATCTTGTACTGTTTTGTAGCTTCTCTATATTTGTCCCTGGTTGAGCATTTAGGGCCAAAAGAACAAGCCAAAGCACTCTGCCACATGACACTCTTTTAAATATTTAAAATCCCTAATATAAGGGAGTTAGATTCAATAGCCCCTAAGGACCATTTCTACTTATTGAGTCTACAATCTATGATGTCCTTTTGCTCTTCTCTGCAGTTTTGACAGATCCGTCTTTGGTTCCTATTTCCAATATCTTTAGTTTTATTCTTCTTGTTATATGTGTGAAGACTTTACTGATCTAAAAGGGCAGTTGTTCGCCTATTATTGTGTTCTTTCATCTAGTAAGCATGTAGTAAGTATCTATTCTGTCCAAGAAGTAATCAGTCCTGGGCTACAAAGAAAAAAATTAAATTGGTCATATTCTCAAGAAGTTTATATTCATATGAAACTGGTTCTTGGTCTCATGGAATTTGTAGATTTAAATGTCCAGCTAGTGAGATCTTTATACTCTTTTCAGTCCTGATTTGGATCTTTGAAGTCCTGGGTCAGAAATGTGTATTGAAAGGTGTCAGTGAAATTATCTGAGGCTTAGTTTCTCTGCCTTTAAAATGAAGACAATTATGCCTCCATGGATGAGAGCCAGACCTGCAGATGGGAGGTCCTGGGTTCAAATCTGGCCTTAGATACTTCCTAGCTGTATAATCCTGGGCAAGTCACTTAACCCACATTTGCCTAGTTCTTACCATTTTTATACCTTGGAACCAATACATGGTATTGATTCTAATGCAGAACTTAAAAATTTTTTAAATAAATAAAATGGAGACAATTATAGCACCTGCCTCCCAGGTTTGTTGCAAGAATCAGATAAAACAATGTACAAAAAAGACTTTGCAAATCTCTAAGTACCAGTGTAAATGCCAGTAATAAAGTTCCCGCAATCTCTGTATCTTTGATCCTGTGATGATCATTAGTTTTGACCAGAGGATGATATTTTTGCTTTCTAGACTTGTAAATAAACCAACTTGCAAATAAACAGGTTTTATAATCCAAGACATAGTTTGACTAATGTCCTTCTGTTCTGAAACGTTCAGATGAGGATTTTCTGTTTTGTTTGCTGTTCTCCCCAAGCTGTCTGTAGGTCCTGCTTATGTTTATCCTGCTTTTGGGAAATTGCTCATTTGCTCACAGGACATTACTTAGTCCTGTGTAGATACCAGTGACTTCAGTGAAGTTTCTTCTTTAAAAGTGTATTGCAGAGGGGGCAGCTGAGTGGTTCAGTGGATTAAGAGTCAGGCCCAGAAATGGGAGGTCCTGGGTTCAAATCTGAACTCAGACACTTCCTAGCTGTGTGACCCTGGGAAAGTCACTTAACCTCCATTGCCTAGCCCTGCTGCCTTGGAACCAATACATAGTATTGATTCTAAGGCTTCTGGTAAGGGTTTTTTAAAAAAGTGTATTGCTTAACCGCCCCAACATCCTCTTGGGTTAGGGAGGGACACACCCTAAGACATCTGGTCCCAGAGGAGGTCTTCCTATTGCCTCTCCTTTCAGGCCTTGGTGGGCAGCTCAGAAATCTTTCTCTTCAGCTAACCTTGTCGTGGGTTCAGAAAACTCCCTTTGAGATAAGAAGTGCTATTTTGTTGACAGTGGGGTATTTGTATTTATTTGAATATCATATTCACTCTTTGTAACTGATCAGAGTTAGCTCTGTCTATCCTGATTTATTCCAGAATTAGATCATTTTTTAAATTTGCAGGAAGTAAATAGTGACTGCTTTCCCGTAGAGACACAGCTTTTGAAAATAGGGCATCTTTTTGGTTAATTGTATAGTTTTGGGGCACTTGAGAGTCCTTTTTAAGGAGGCAATTTGTTTCAGGATATTTCTTACTGAACCTGTGATTTACTGGTGTAGAGAAAGAACTCCCAGTGATCAGAACCTCTCCTCTCATTCCATCGTCAATTAAAATGCTCCTCATCTCTTCAACTCAAACTCTTATTGTCTCTGGTACTCCAGGACTTTACATGACTTGCCTAGAGTCACACAGCCAGAGGCAGCAGTTGAACCCAAATCTTCCTTGCTCTGAGGCCAGCTTTCAAGAAACCATGTTGCTTCTTCTGCCTAAAAGATTTAATATAATAATATAATTGAGGTTATGTTTGTCAGGGCATTCTCTCTCTCTCTCTCTCTCTCTCTCTCTCTCTCTCTCTCTCTCTCTCTTTTTCTCTCTCTCTCTCTCTCTTATTTTCTCTCCCTCCCTCCCCTCAACATTATGAGTTTTTGCTGTAATCATCAAGTTTTAATTAAAAAAAAAATAAAGATCTATATGCTCTTTTAGTTTTCCAGTGTTTATGGATGCAGGTAGTCTCTATTTTCTCCCCACTTGCCTCCTTATCTGTTGCTATGGAAACCTCTTCCCCACAGCAGGGAAAGCAGGTACTGTCTCTGCTTCCCTGTTGGGAACCAAATGTCCCAGGCTGTGGGGAACAGTTAGTGCTGACTCAGGGATACAGCTGGTCTGAGAGTCCAGAACAACAGCTAATCTGGGCTATCTCTTCCTTGGCTTACCCTCTTTCCTCTGCCCTCATCTTCCCTCCTCTGGTTCCTTTCTTCCTTCCCATCTTCTCTCTCCTCTATCTCCCTCCACTTCCTCATGCTTTCTCTCTCACTTCCTACCTTATTTTATCCCTCCTCTCTCCTCTTCCAACTCTCCTCTTTTTCTCCCATTTCCTTCCCTTCTCTTTCATTTTCTTCTCACCCTTCTCCCTCTCTTCTTTTCCCTTCTTTCTTTTTCCTGCCTTCATCCCCATCTCACCCTGCTCCTACCTGAATATTAAATTCAGCAACAGGCCCTCCTTCAGCACTCATGAGCTTTCTATGTGATGCTGGGCCAGAAATTCTAGATTTCTGTCGTTCGTCTGACACGTGTGACCCTGGAGAGGTAACTTAACTCCTCTGTGCTCTAAGACATTAAGTTACACCTAAGTTACCAACCTGTATTGGTGATAGGAGTTTCAACTTCTAATTATTCTCACTGGTTTATATTAGAAGTCCACAAACTAAGACTATTTAAACTTATTATTTTAAAATGTAAAAACCATGGCTATACAAACTGGATTTGGACCTCAGACCACAGTTTGCCTACCCTGGTACTAAAGAAGTGACAGATTCTGTCCTCTCTTATTACCTTTGGACACTGGGGATACACAGATTAAAATGAAATAGTCCCTGCCTTCAAGGAGCTTACACTCTAATATGATGATGAGAAAGAGACACAGAGAGAAAGTCAGACAGAGAGACAGAGAGAGAAATATAAAATGAATACAAAGTAATTTCAAGATTGAGGGAAGGGAGTAGCAGCAGGGAGGACAGTGATCCCAGAAGGTCTCTTGCAGTTCAGTCTTGAAAGTAGCTTGGGTCTTCAATAAGTACAAGTGAGGCTGGTGTGCAATCCAGATTTGGGAAAAGCCAGTGAAAAGACTCTCATCTGCCCCCCCCCCCATCAACCCCACCCCTACATATTTCTCTCCTTAATTTTGATCTTGACCAATTACCCCCATCTTGACTCAGGACATTCTGAAATTGTTTTCAGAAAGACAACATTAAAACCCATCATCATGCTCACTGGCCTAATGATGACTTTGAAAGTACTGCAGGATTCTGAAGAGGCTTCTCAGTCCCCAGAACTCTCTATAGTCCCATTTACCCCCTCAATTTTCTTCTAGCGCTGGGTCAGAAGACCTTCTGCGAATTGCCTTCTGGAGGAATATCAGGCATAAGGAATGTCCCAGGAATGTAGAGGGAGACATAATCATCAAAGTAGAATAGAAACTTGTCTCTCTTTTAACCTGGGGCATAATTTTGAAAATGCAGAATCTCCAAATCAGCTATGTCTTTGAAAAAGCAAAATTAAGTTTAGAGTATTTAAGCCTAAGAGCTGATGTTGCCTGTAGTAGGAGGGGAGAGAGCTTTATTTATTCATTAGTTTATTTATATTTGAGATTTGGGGGGAGAATGATTCATTGGAAAGTGTCACTTCTCTGATCTTTTAAGGTTTGTGGTTCTTTGGTCTCACCAGTTTGGAATTTTATTTCTTATACATTTTATTTACATTCTTATAATAATGAAGAGGAGTGAATAGGGTATATTTTACTTTAGACCACTCGCTTGTAAATAGAGTTGAATTTGAAATGAAAGGACCTGCATTCCAGTATTGTCTCTGCCTATTACTCTCTGTGTGACTCTGTGCTAGTCACTTAATTTTTTTATGCCTCAGTGTCCTCATCTGTAAAACTAGGGGTTTGACTGGATCAGTCAATATGAAAGAAGAATTTGCATGATGGCTTTAGTTCTATGATGCTCTGAATTCCCTGTTTTACTCTTAATCTTAACCCTTTCTTTCTTGCCCTTTTGCCCTTAGCATCTCTGCTGCTGACTGTCATAATGAAGGCATCCACACATGCAAAGATTGTAGAATTAGTGCTGGAAAGAGTCTGTGAGGTCCTCTAGGTTTGAGTCCAGTCTTTTGATTTACAAATCAGAAAAGTCTTTGAATTCCTGAGTTGTGAGGAGCCCACAAGGAGTCCAAACAAGTATTAGAAAAGAATCCTCTCTAAAACCAGAAAGTGGCCCCCTCTACTTTCTTTATATCTTAAGCTCTTTTTGATTTTTAAACCCTCACCTTCCATCTCGGAATCAGTACTGTATATGGATTCCAAGGCAGAAGAGTGGTAAAGGCGAGGCAATGGGGGTTAAGTGACTTGCCCAGGGTCACCCAGCTAGGAAGTGTCTGAGTCCAGATTTGAACCCAAGACCTCCCATCTCTGGGCCTGGCTCTCCATCCACTGAGCCACCTAAGTGTCCCCTATATCCTCAGTTCTTAGCAGAGTGCCTGGCCTGGCCTGACCCATAGTGACGGGGAAGGGAGAGACATAAGCATATACGGTGTACTAGGCACTGTGCTAAGTGCTTTACAAATATTACTTCATTAAATCCTCACAACAACCCTACTATTATTTGCCCCCAGTTTGCAGCTGAGAACAGAAGCAAACAGAGTTTAACTGACTTGCCCAGGGTCTAATTACTACAACTAATAAGTGTAAGAGGCAGGATTTGAACCCACTGGGGTCCCTACTTGCATTTAATAAACCCTTAATACTGACTGAGAGATTGGCTCTAGCCTCTGGTTGAAGATGTCTGCGGATAGGGCATCTCCCGCTGCCCTTTCCATCTGGGGGGGAGGAAGAGGGGCCCCAAGAGAGCTGTAACTTAGCTCCTTCACAGCTTCCTGATCCCAAAGCCTGAAAGGAAAGCAAATTCTCTGTATTTATCGCCATCCGTCTTGTGCGTTTCTTTACCCTCCTCTTTCACAAACACAAGCTTCCTTATCTAAATTAAATTTGAAAGAAATGGAGAGGAAAGACTGATCTTTGATTGTCTCGGCTCCAATTAGTGTCTCTGCTGTTCATCCTGGAACACTGGGAGAATCACTATCTGTTAAACAAATGACGATTTTTACTAGTCTGAAAACATTCATGGGAGTTGCTGAGATTGAACACAAATCTCAATGAGTTATTTGCTTATATAATAATAATAGATATTTATGTAACCCTATGAAGGTTGCACAGAAATTTGTATTGATTATCTCTGAGCACAGTGCCTGGCTTATCACTTACTTGCTAAATGGACTAAGTGGAGCCTCACAAAAACACTGTGAGATGATTATCCTGAATCTGTCATCCCATTTCACTGATGAGCCAAACGAGGCTAAGTGACTCACACAGTGACACAGTATCAGAGGTAGGATTTGAACCCTTGGTCTTCTTGACTCCCAGCCCCTCACCATGCTATCCAGCTCATTCTCTATTTCAATTGACTCCCTGTATTCTATTTTGCAGAGAGTCAGCATGGTGTTGTGGATAGAAAGCCAGCCTGGAAGTCTGAGAGACAGAATCCCAGGACTTGAGAGGTGGAAGGGATCTAGTCAACTCGTACATGAAAGGAACCGCCATTAGAGCATCCCTCTGCCTCTGCCATATACCGCCTGTGTGACCTTGGGCAAGGCACTCATCTTCTCTCTATACCCAGGCAACTCTTTAAGACAAAATTTCAGGTCAACTGCTGATCTGCATTCGTGGAGGGAATATTCCCACCAGGGAGCCATTAAATTATTGTTCTGATCCCTCTCCCAGCCCAGTGCCAAGTACAATGACCAGCCCAAGTCCAGGCCTCATTGGTCTCCTGCATTATTTTAGGATCCTCTTTGCCTGCCCTTGCCCATCTCCCCTCTGAAATCGTTCTTTCACACATTTTCCTGAGTAATCATCCTAATGCACCAAGATGGCCCTATCATTGGGAAATCTCAGCACCTTGAAAGATCCAATCTGCCTTATTACTCACACTTCCTCAGCATCTTCTGCCCTCCGGATCAGAGCATGAGGGCTCCTCCATTTGGCACAGGGAACCGGACTAACACTCCTTTCCCACTTGACTGCACTCCTTTTGGACTTCTTTGACATCTCCATCCCTCCCCCAGCACCAGCACCACCACCACCATTACTTTATATCCTTCTTTTGCATGTCATTTTTCTCCACTAGATTGTGAGCTCCTTGAGGGCAGGGGCTTCATTTTTAAAATTTATATCCTCAGCATTTAGCACAGTGCTTGGCACAAAGTAGGTGCTTATGCATATTAACTGATTTTTGATTGTCATTCCACTACTCTAAAACCTTCTGTGAGTCCCTATTACATAAAATAAAATTCCAAGTTTCCCCCTTAGTATTCAAAACCCTGTCAAATGTCACTCCAAGATTCTTGTTTTTATTTTTTTTCACATTGTCTCATACTACTCCCATTACCTTCCCACCAAGTGGGATTTTGTTCTGAATAGTTCACTGCTCTTCTCTTCCCAGATCTGATTTGTCGATATCCATGAATAGATTTTCATGGTTCAAAATCTCTGTCGCTGAACTGTTTCCCCAGATTTCTTTGCTCCAATTGGCTAAGACTTTTTATCATCAAGATATTGCTGTTAGGTTTAAATGATAATGTATATAAGGTGCTTTGGAAACTCTAAAGTGTCATATAAGTATCTGCTATTATTATAACTGCGAGGGGTTAAGGTTATATCAGTCATAACATTAATAAAAGCTAACAGCTACCCATTAGGTTTACAGAGTGATTTGCAAATATCTCAGAAGCTCAAATGTAGCCTTCTTCCTAGGAAGCCTATCACATGAACGAAAAGTTGGTAAATGAATGCAAAATGCCAACTGGGATTTTACAAAGTAAATCTGTCTGTAAATCTATCTTTTCCACTTGTTATATCCTACCTCCACACATTTGCATAGCATCTCCTGTGCTCTGAATCCAGTCTCTACTTCCCTTCCCTATCAGAATCTTTCTTTTACTTCAGGCCTTACGTAGCTTCAAGCACACCTCCTCCAGGAAGCCTGCCCCTGGTTCCCTGAGCTTAACATATTTTCTCCTTCCTCAAATTTTCCTTCAACATTTTTCTGATCTCTTATTCCTACCACTACCACCATTATTAGAATATAGGCTCCTGGAAGGTCATCATCTATGTATCACCTGCACTATCACCATATCTAGAACATAGTAGGTGCTTAATAATTGCTTGTCTTCGATTTTATATGTTGTATTTACTTAGCTGTAGAGTGTTGTTGTCCAACAGTAGAATTAAACTCCTTGAAGCCAAGAACTGTTTGGGTTGTTTTCTTTGTATGTGCCCAGGATCAACCCAGGACATGACATACGGGTGACAAATAAATGCTTGTTGGTTAAATTCAATTGAATCTCTCCTTAATCGGCATCACTTTTCACCTTGCAATACTGTAGTTGGATGTGAGCAAGCCATGCCTCTCTAAGTAGAAAGCAAGCTCCATGAGCACAGGGGTCGCAGCCCTTCTCATCTTGGATCCTCCCTACTCAACCCATTGGCTTGAGAACATCGAATAAACTTACACGGTGCTTGAAATTTGGTGTTGTCGGGCTGTAGTAACTAGCTGTCTAGTCACACCAAAAGAGTTGAATATAAAATGATCTAATATGGCACTGTTGTGGATGAGCCGTTTTTTAGTCTTATCTGATGCTTGATGACCCCATTTGGGGTTTTCTTGGCAAAGATAATGGAATGGTTTGCCATCTCCTTCTCCAGATCATTTTCCAGATGAGGAAACTGAGGCAAGTAAAGTGACTTTCCCAGGATCTCCCAGCCAGTAAGTATCTAAGGCAAGATTTGAACTCAGGAAGATGAGTCTACCCCCAGCGACCTGTCCACTGTGCCACCTAGCTACACAGTATGGCATGAGCCCCAGAAAGAAAGGAACAGGAGGTGATCACAAGGTTTAAACGCAGGCAGGACCATAATCGTGCCAGTGATGGCTACTCTGTTGTTTTTCTAGGTGAAGCAGCTCAGCAGAATGTACCTTTTTTTCCTTTCCAGGCCCTGAAACAATTTCCATCTCCTACTAAAAGCCAGCATCTCTTGAAGATAGAAGTCTGAGTCTATGGGTTCAAGTTAGGAGGTGATATTTGGCACAGTGTAAGGAGTATTCTAAGAACTACCGAGTAGCTTCTTAATGCCATCAGTCTCCAGAATTATCATTGGAAAATGAACACTTGTCGTCGTTTCATAGATTTAAAGTTGAAAGGGGCCCTAGAGGTCATCTAGTCCAATCTTTTCATGGCACAGATGAGGAAACTGAGTCCCAGAAAAAGCTTAGTGCCTTGCTCATCGTCTCAACCACTCCTAAGTGTGGACTCTCACCCAGGTGTTCATGACCCACGGGCATTGCCCCATTCACTTATACCAAAGGGTCTCAGATTGTGATCTGTGGGTAGCTGAGGGTCCCCAAGAGCTTTGGGGCCATCTTCGAGATCAAAACTATTTCCAGAATAATTCTATTACTTGCCTACTAAAATGTTCCTCCCTTTTACAGCTACATAGCTGTGGGAAATTAGCTTTTCCTCATTGACTTTAACTACATTTACTTCATCCACAATAGCATATTTCAGCAGACTGACTATAGAAGCAGACACAGGAAATTAGCTATGGGAATGTTTTCTATTAAGTCAGATAATAAAGCAATTTTCAAAAATATATAAAACAATGCCACTCTACTAATTTTGGGGGTAAAATATGGATAGTTTTCATAAGAATGCTATTTTTGATAAGATACACTTATTTTATTATTAATATATTAACATGAGTGTATTATTAAATATATTAATATAGGAAAAGATATATAATATATAAATATAAATAAATATTAAAATGAGTAAATGGTATTTTTCTTTTTTTGTGTGTGTTACATGTAGAAACACTTTTTAAGACTTGCTTTTGACATTTTAAAATTCAGATATTCTCCTTCTCTACCCTCTCCCCACCCCTGAGGTGAATGTTATCAGTTCACAGTTCCACCAACAGTGTATTAGTATCCCAGTTTTCCCACATCTCCAACATTTATCACTTTTCATTTTGGTCACAATTACAAATCTGGTAGGTGTGAAGTAGAATCACTGAGTTCTCTGAATTTGTGTTTCTCTAACCAAGAACATTTCTTTCATATGACTGTGGGCAGTTTTAATCTCTGAGAACTAACTACCTATTCCTATCATTTGACCGTTTTCAGTTGGGGAATGCTTTGTATTCTTATAAATTTGACTCTGTTCTCTCTATATTTGAGAAATAAGGTTTTTATCAGAGACACTTGTCATAACGTTTTTTTTCCCAAATTTGTTTTCCTTCTCATCTTCATTGCATTGGTTTATTAGTTCAAAACCTTTTTAATTTAATGTAATCAAAATTATGTATTTCATTGTTTATAGTGTCTTGTTTGGTCATATATTCTTCCCTTATCCATAAGTCTGACTTTTTCTAGTTCCCCTGATTTGTTTATGGCTTCACCCTTCATTTCTAGATCAAGTATCCATTTTGACTTTATCCTGACATTTGTTGTGAGATATTGGTCCAAGCCTATCTCTGCCGTACTGATTTTCAGTTTTATTAGCAGTTTTTGTCAAATAGTGAATTCCTTCCCCAAAAGTTTGGATCTTCAGGTTTGTCAAACACTAAGTTGCTATGGACGTTAATTGCCATATGTTGATTATCTGATCTCTTCTGTTGATCCACCACTCTGTTTCTAAGTACCAAATTATTTCAAGGATTACCATTTTACACTATGGTTTGCTATCTGGTACATCCAGGTCCCTTCCTTCACATTTTAAAAATCAATTCGCTCGGTATTCTTGGCCTTTTGTTCTTCAAGATGGACTTTATTGTTATTTTTTGGTATATTATGAAATAGTTCTTGGGTACTTTGATTGGTGTGGTACTGAATATGTAAATTAATTTAGGTAGGATTGTCATGTTCACTATACTGGCTCCACCTATCCATGAGCAATGAATATTCTTTCAGTTATTTAGATCTGACTTTATTTGTGTGAAGAGGGTTTTATTATTGTGTTCCTATAGTTGCTGGGTTTGTTTTGGTAAGTATACCCACAGGTATTTTATATTGTCTAGAGTTATTTTGAATAGAATTTCCTTTTCTGTCTCTTGCTGTTGGATTTTGTTTATGACAAATAGGAAGGCTGCTGATTTATGTGAGTTTATTTTGTTTCCTGTGACTTTGCTGAAGTTGTTAATTATTTCTATTAGTTTTTTTGGTTTATTCTCTTGATGTACCATCATATTATCTGCAAAGAGAGTAAACTTTATTTCTTTATTGCCCATTCTAATTCTTTCAATTTCTTTTTCTGCTCTTATTGCTATAGTACAATATTAAATTATTAATCATATTAATATATTGATATTAAATAAGAATAGTGATAATGGGCATCCTTGCTTTAAACCTGTTCTTATTTGGAAGAGTTTTAGTTTATCCCCAAGATAATTCTTGCTAGTGGTTATAGATAGATGCCATTTATCACTTTGAGGAAGGTTCCATTTATTTCAGTGTTTTCTAATGTTTTTACAAGGAATAGATATTGAATTTTTCAAATGCTTTTTCTGCATCTATGTGTGGTTTTTGTTAGTTTTGTTACTGATGTGGTCAATTATGCTGATGCTTTTCCTAATTTTCCTAAAGGACCTGCGTTCCAGATATAAAACTCATATGATTGTGGTGCATGCTTCTTGTGATATAATGTTGTATTCTCCTTGCTAGCATTTTATTTAAATTTTTTTCATTTATATTCATTAGGGAGATGGGCCTATAGCATTGTTGGGGACCCTATGACACATGTGTTGGAGGGAGATGCTCCCCTTCCTCTCTGTCAGAGGACATTTCTCACATCTCCTGCTCCTCTGTCCATTAACCCAATGGGAGAGCTTCCTCCTTCCCCTGTCTGGAGTTAGGCAAGGGATTCACATGTGGCATGAGGGTTGCAATTTAGGCACCCAATCTCTAAAATTTGCCATCACTGATCTATAGTTTTCTTTCTCTATTTTTGCTCTTTCCGGTTTAGGTTTCAATACCATATTTGGAAGGATTTCCTTTTCTATTTTTCTAAATAGTTTATGTAGTATTCGAGTTAGCTGTTCTTTAAATAGTTTGTAGAATTCACTTGTGAATCCATCTGGCCCTTGGGCTTTTAATTTAGGGAGTTCTTTAATGGTTTGTTCAATTTCTTTTTTTCTGTGATGGTGTTATTTAAGTATTCAATTTCTTCTTTTGTTAATCTGGCTAGTTTTTGTTTTTGTAAATATTCACCTTTTTCACTTAGAGTGTCAGATTTATTGGCATACAGGTGGGCAAAATAACTACTAGCGATCACTTTAATTTCTTCTTCTTTGGAGTAATTTCATCTTTTTCACTTTTGATCCTGGTAATTTGGCTTTCTGCTTTTTTTTTAAATCAAGTTAATCAATGGTTTTATCTATTTTATTTTTTTCATAAAACCAACTCCTTCTTTGATGTATTAGTTCAGTGGTTTTCTTTTAATTTGATTAATCTTCCTCTTGATTCACAGGTTTTCCAATTTTGTGTTTAATTGGGGATTTTTAATTTGTTCTTTTTCTAGTTTTTTAGTTGCATTCCCAATTTGTTGATCTGCTCATTCTCTATTTTACTGTTGGAAGCAGTAATAAATATAAAATTTCCCCTAAGTATTTCCCTGGCTGCAGCCCATAAATTTTGATATATTGTCCCCTCATTGTCATTTTCCTTAATGAAATTGTTGATTTTTTTCTATGATTTGTTTTTTGACTCAATCATTTTTAGGATAATATTATTTAGTTTCTAATTAATTTTTAGTCCTTCTGCTGCCGTTTGTTAAGTGTAATTTTTATTGCATTACATTCTGAATAACTTTTTTTTAAATGAGTTGTTCTCATTGTTATTAAAGCAAATATCAATAGATATAACAAACATAACAAAAGCTCTTGGGGGGGGGGTGGTTGGCCCTTAATACATTTTAAGAGTGAAAAAGAGCCCTAAGACCAAAACGTTTGAGAATGGCCATTCTCCCTCACACTGCCGTTCAATTATTTTTCAGTCTTGTTTGACTTTGTGTCTCTAAACCAGTGATTGTATTATTATTATATAATTATATTTACATACATGTTTCAATGAACACTTTTTATGTGGCATGTTGTTCAGCCATTTTTCAGTCATGTCCAATCTTTTGAGACCCCATTTGGGGTTTCCTTGGCAAAACTACTGGAATGGCTTGCCAGCTCATTTTACAGGTGAGGAAACTAAGGTAAACCAGGCTAAATGACTTGCTCAGGGTCACACAGCTAGTAAGTGTCTGAGGCTAGATTCAAACTCAAGAAGTTGAATCTTCCTGACTTCAGGTCTAGCAACACTTTTCACTGAGGCATTCTACCATATGTAAAAAGAGTGCTTTGGATCCATTTATTGTCTTCGTGTCTCTTCCAACTCTATTTGTTCTTGATTCTATGATGGTCTCAAAAGTTACAGTGCCTACAGACTTTGTGATCACAGACTTCCATTTGATGGTTTTGTAATGTGGGTAAAAAGGCTCGCAGTTAATCAGAGACCCAGTTTTGAACTTCCCACTTCTCTACCTATTCTGGGTGTCCTTTTAAGTCATTTTCTCCCTCCACAATCCTAGTTTCTTTGCCTTTTAGTGGAGGATGAGAGATGAACCCCAGAAGTTTCTGTCTTAGCTCTGGTGCCCTGTGCTTCTGTCATCTTGGTAAATAATTTCCTTCTTTTGTGAGGAGAATAAAAAAATGTAGTGAAGAACATTGTGGTGGGGACCTTGGAAAGGTCCCAATCTTAACTCCTCTCTCCAGATTAAGAGTCCTGGCGTGTTTGTCATTGTTTGCTGCCTGATTGACCCTCTTGTGAATATACCTCCACACACAAATCATATCCCCTGCTGATATATAGCCATGAATAAATGCTCTTCTCTGGGTCTGTTTATTTTCTGTATTGACACAATTTAATAGAGTGGATTTTTAAAAGATAGTATTCACTTAGTGATTTGTTTTTCTTGCCTTGATGGTAATGGGTTTTGTGTCACCTTTGAATATGAATGTGAGGGAAGAATCATTTTTCATAATGAATAGAAACATAGTCTCAGGGCTCTGACTTTTTTTATTTTAAACAGCTCAGTTTTCTGGAAGGCAGCAAGATCCAGTGGATGTTACACTGCTCTTAAAGACAAGGAAACCTGATTCCCACCTCTGACTCAAAACCTCCCAATGCCCCAGGCAATTCTTTAAGAACCCTTACTTTCCATCTTAGAATTGATACTAATTTCTAAGGCAGAAGAGTGGTAAGGTCTTGGCAACTGGCATTAAATAAATTGCCCAGGGATATGGCATTCTGAAGTGACTGAGGTTTGATTTGAACCCTGACCCCTGTCTCCAGGCCTGGCTCTCAATCCTCTGAGCCATCTAATTTCCTCTCCCCACTCTCAGGTAATTTTTAAGGGATAGGACAAATGTTAATCTGCTCTAGGAAAGGGGGTTGCTTTATTGGGAATTCTCTACCCTGAAAATAAAAGAATCAAAATCAATGAACTGAAGTTGGAAAGGGTTTTCCTAGCCATCTAATCCAAACCCACATAGGAAAGAGTTACCTTCTGCCACATACCCAATGAATGAAGACTTCCAGTGAAGGAGAATCCAGAAGACTACTCAAATTTAAAAATGTCCTTTAGTTCAGAATTCCTTTTTAGTTAATTAGACATTAATTGCTACCATAGTTCAAAAACTGAATGATTAGACAAAGAATCATGATGGAGACTTAGTTGGAGGGAATGAAAAAGGTAACTCCATTGAGAATTATTGTCAATAGTCATACAAATCTAGTTGTTTAATATGACAACAGGGAACTCCATGGTGAGGACACTCCCTTTGCCAGTGTAGCAAACTTAGAGCCTCCTGGAAACCTAGAACCTTACAGTTTTGCCCAAGTAAAGCAAATTTCTTCCTCTTTCGAGTTCCCTATATCTGTAGGAAAGAAACTTAAAAATCTCAGCTCTAGCCAATAAATCTGGAATTGGGGAGAGAATACTGGAGTTACTGACTCATCAGCCATCTTCATTTCACCATCTATAAGGTGGCACCATTGGGCTAAGTGTTCTTGAAGGTTCTTCCAAGCTCTAACCTTCACTGATTCAGGTCCATTGCCTGCGAATATTGCTTTCAAGTTCAAATCTGACCATTTCATACTTCCTTGCTCAAGGATCTCTCTGAATATCTATCCATTCTGGGTTAAAATATAAACTGTTAGCCCCTGACATCAAGGACGCCTCACAACCTTCATGAGAAGGCAACCTGGTTCATACTCCTTCATGCAATCTACATTTTGCCAAACCACAATACTTAGTCTTTCCAGAATTCAAACTCAGTAACACATTTTTGCATAGACTACATCCCATGGCTAGAATTTACTCCCTGCTCACTCTCTTAGCACAGAGCCTTGTGCAAAGTTACATATTTGTTAACGTGAAGACACTTCCCAGCAACAGAGGTTTGCAATCATCAACTTATCTTCAAGACAATCTGTTAAAGAATGCTATGTGGTTCACTGGGTTGGGTTTTATGACTTCCTTATGGAGGGAAGATTAAGTATAGCTAGCCATTTTCCAGGTGAGTACAATTAGAGGGAAACCAAGTAGTGATGAAGGAAGGAAGGAAGGAAGGAAGGAAGGAAGGAAGGAAGGAAGGAAGGAAGGAAGGGAGGGAGGAAGGGAGGAAGAGAAAAGAAAATTAGAATCTTGCTTTGCTTGGAGCTGCTCATAGAATATCTCGAATGCTGTGGTCGGTTCCTAGGCATCACATTTTAAGTGTTAGGTGGAGAGTGTCCAGTGGAGAGTAAGCACAATAATAGAGCCTTGGAGTCTTGCTAGGTGGCCCCACAGTGATGCTGTGCCTGAAACCAGGAAGACTCATCTTCCTGAGTTCAAATCTGGCCTCAGACACTTAATAGCTACGGACCCTGGGCATGGCATTTTACCATGTTTGCTTCAGTTTCTTATCTGTCAAATGAGCTAAAGAGGGAAATGTGAAACCACTCCATTATCTTTGCAAAAAAATGCCAGATATAATCATGAAGTGTCAGACACGACTGAAATGACTGTGCCACACACAGTATATGTAGTGTAGAGTCAGGAAGACCCAAGTTCAAATCCAATCTCAGAACTTTACCACCTATGTGACCCTGGGTAAATCACTTTATCTTCCTCAGTGTCTCAGTGTCTGCCTCAGTTTTTTCAACTGTAAAATGGACATCATAATAAATAACATCTACTTCCTTGAGTTGTTAAAAAGATCAAATGACATAATGTCTGTGAGGTTCTTGACATAAAGACTGGTACATAGTAAGAGCTTAATAAATGTTCATTTTCTTCTTTCCTTATGAATGGAATTGATCTTTTTAGACCTAACACATACTCTTCTCCTTTGCGAGCCTTCAACTTTAGCCAACTACTCAATTTGCTTCTCCTGATTAGGACTCGTATTTTCCTATCTCCACAACTCTTGCCATTTGGAAAGTCTTCTTCCTCATCTACTAACTCCTGTTTTCCTCAAAAACACCTCAAAGCCATCTCCTCCTATCTCAGTAGTAGGCAATAGTTTCTATTCTCTGAATTCCATTGGCACATCAAGCCACTATTATGCCCCTGCTGTGGAAGGTGGGACCAGGGAAAGGAGGAATTCACCTGAGCAAGCCCAACTTGTCTTGACTGTTTTAATTAATTCTTTTTGCTAACTCGACCCAAAGCTTAATGGTTTCCTCCCTATCACAGAACAGCTGCTGTCAGTCATTAGCTTAAATTCTATTCCTTGGGACCTCCTTGTAAAGATTCTGCAATTTTGAAATTAACCTTGGACGACTGGCCGCCCTATGAAATCTTCCCTTGTGCAACCTCTCCTTGCTTACTTACACTGTTATTCTTTAAGAGCTAAAAAGACCGACATGAACGGAGGCAAAGTGAAATAAGCAGAACCAGGAGAACACTGTGTATAACAACATCAATATTGTACAATGATCATCTGCGAAAGATTTAGCTACTCCAGCAATATCATGATCCAGGACAATTCTAAAAAACTTATGACAAAGAATGCTACCTACCTCCAGGTGAACAACGGTTAGAATCTGATGCAGATCAAACTGTATGACTTTTTTTTTTTTTAAAACCCTTGTACTTCGGTGTATTGTCTCCTAGGTGGAAGAGTGGTAAGGGTGGGCAATGGGGGTCAAGTGACTTGCCCAGGGTCACACAGCTGGGAAGTGGCTGAGGCCGGGTTTGAACCCAGGACCTCCTGTCTCTAGGCCTGACTCTCACTCCACTGAGCTACCCAGCTGCCCCCAAACTGTATGACTTTTCACTTAAGTTTAGTTGTGTTTTTATTGGAGAGTTTTGGTTTTCTATGAGTATTCCCTTATAACCACGAGCAATATGGAAATATGCTTTGCATGGTAATACATGTAAACCCACATCAGTTTGCCTCCCATATACGAGAAGGGGAAAGGAAACAATGTGGATCTTTTAACTTCAGAAAATATATGCAGAAAATTATTATATGTAATTAGGAAAGCAAAATATATTTTAAAAATTATTCTTTACCCTGTCATGTGTTCATTTATGTCTTGTCTCTAAACAGACTAAGCTTTCTGAGAGGTGCCATCATGTATTGTACTTTTAACATTTATTAAGTCCTTACTATGTGTCAGCACCTTTTAGATATTATCTCATTTGATCCTCATAACCACCCTATTAGGTATTTGCTATTAATTATGAGGACCATTTTACACTTGAGAGAACAGAAACAGAGAGAGCTTATGTGACTTGCTCAGCATCACACAGCTAATGTCTCCGGCTGAATTTGAACTTAAGCCTTCCTGGCTTGAAATCCAGTGTGGGTTATACTGTGGACCCACTTAACTGACTTCCCTCTGCCACCAACAACCACCATAAGGAAAACCTAGGACCATGTCTTGTGCCTAGCAGGTACTTTCAAAATATTTTCCTATTTTGATTTATTTCTATGTTTTTCTGACAACTCGAACATTTATTCTGTACATTGAACGTTTCTGCAGGTGATTTGGAAGCGTGGGCTTGCCAGAATTTTCTTTGCTATATTTTTCTCTAAATGTTATTTTATGTTAATATCACATACATTAGCAATTCAAATCACTTAAGGCCTTTTGAAAAATCTTTTTTTTTTTAAGTGGTAGACATTCTCTGTTTCTAAAATAAACAGCACTTGAGAATTTGAGCCTCTGGGGGATGAATGTTTTTAATATAAATATATGCATAAACATAGACTTCTTTTCTCAGATTTAAATATCTACACAGATTTTAAAAGCATGGTTTTTCTTTCTGGCAAAAAACCTAACTGGACTTGAGTTGACCGTCTTGTTCCTGAGGCTAATTTTTTGGTAATGATTTTCAGGTTAAAAACCTCTGACTCCAAATAGCACAACCCTTCATTTATAGTTTTTTAGAAGTTAGAAACTGGGACTGATACATGAAACATGAGCTTCATTGGAGTTAGATGAGTTTTTTTCATCTGGGAAACTCAGGGAGAATATTATAGGTGTCTTTGATGATTTGTTTGGATTTTTTTAAACCCTTCCCTTCCCTTTTAGAATCAATACTGTGTATTGGTTCCAAGGCAGAAGAGTGGTAAAGGCTAGGTGGTGGGGGTGAAGTGACTTGCCCAGGGTCACACAGCTAAAAATTATCTGAGGTCAGATATGAATCCAGGACCTCTCATCTCTAGATGTCTTTAATTATTTCTATGATTGTTGTATGGATCATTCTCTTTTGTCCTAGAGGGCAGAGCCCAGGAGAGTTGGTAGAAGCCTTAAAGCCAATGGTGGGTTAGTAACAGAAACAAATATCTAACTATTAAAACTATTATTTATCTTTCATTTTCTAAGAGAACCAATGGCATCTTGGGAAGATGTCTTGATTTTTGAGGGAATTGGATTCAAGTGAGGCAGATTTGAAAGATAGAGTTGAGCACCTTGGAGCACAAGGGGTGGGGACAGGTCACCCCTCCATAGAAATTGTAAACCAGGAGCTGAATGACCACTGGACCACTGGAAGGTATGTTAAATCCGGAGTCCTTTCAAGTATGAATTCGAGTGAATGGCCCCGGGTGCCTCGTAACCCTGCACTGTGCTTCTTTGGCATATCTTGCTGAGGGTTAATAGTGATCTGCTGGGGCTTCTGTGCCCATCAGATTACTCATGAGCACCTCTTCTACGGGATATCTGGGGCTGAGTACTATGCTGTGGTGTTGAGGGGTTCGGGAGAAGCCTCGAGCGGGATCTCTGTCTTCCAGCTCCTCCCATTCTTAGAGAGGAGGCAGAATAAGGACACCAAGTGATGAGGCACATCGCAAAGGCTCAGGCAAGGTAAATGGGTAGGAACTCAACATTTCCTCGAGGGGAAATATAATTCCCAGAGAGACGCTTACAGTTCAACCTGGGACTTTCTGGCAGACGCCTTGCCTCCTTCCTTTATGAGCCCTGCCCTGACTATTCCCGAGGCTGCTCTGAGGTTTAGTGTAGACAGCATTATTCCTGGCATCATCCTCCCGTATCCCCGAGTGCAGAGCCTTCCTCAGAGCCTCACCCACGAGGTGATCCTGGCCAAATAAACCTTCCCTTCCAAAGGGGGACAACCACAGAGCCCACCTCCCAGAGTCATTCTGAGCAAGGAGCGAGGAAGTGGGTGTAAATCATGTCGCAAACTTGAAGTTTAATGTAAACGTTACTATTTTATGATTATTGTTAGAAAAGGTCTTCTGAGATTCAGCCTTCCCGACCATTTTCTGTCATCAGTCCTATGGATTCTTGTCATCTTTTGCCTTTGAAGGCTGCGTGACATTCCGCGACGGCGCGCTCCCTGCTCTACCGAGAATGTTTCGTACCCCAGCACGTCGGTGCCATCTTTATTTTCAAGGCTTCCAGTGACACGAATCCTGAAAATCCAGGAACGTCCCAATGACTTCTGAGATGCCGGTGTCTCATTTATTTTTTTGTCCCTTTTTTTCTCTTTAAATAGAAAAAATCCGACAAAGGTATGCAGATCTTCCCGGAGAACTGCATATTATTGAGCTGGAGAAGGAGAAGAACGGGCTCGGCCTCAGCCTCGCCGGGAACAAAGACCGCTCCCGAATGAGCATCTTCATCGTGGGGATTCACCCCGATGGACCTGCCGGCCGAGATGGGCGCATGCACATCGGAGACGAGCTTCTAGAGGTAACGCTCGCCTAGACGCCTTCGTGTCGCTCTTGGGCGGAGTTGGGTCAGAATCCATTTCAGTAGACATAATCCCTCGGAGGAGCCTCCTTTCTGACCCAGGAGGGACTCTGATGATCAGTTTTCTGGTCTTCAGAGAAGGCAGAGGAAGGTCTTTTAGGGCTGCCCCAACCAGCCTGTTTTTCTGTTTCCTTGAAGGGAATAGTGGTGGAGGGAAGCACCCATGAAAATCTGTTTCTCGTCTCTAAAGGATGCTGGCTGAGGACGGAGGCCTTTGCTCATGGAAAATTTTAGGAACGGTTTGGGGAAGTATCCTGGAATAAGGGAGGCAGAAGTGAGCCTGTTCTGAATACCAATGGCCAGAAGGGCTCGAGCGAGGCTGAGTTCATTTTGCCTTGCCTAGTCTCGCCGAGTCTCGTTGGGTCCAGACTTGACAGTGAGGCATGACTGACTGTTGCCATGGCTGCTGCAAACCACATTCAACACTTGGCTGATTTTTAAAGAGTTTTCAGGATACCATAGAGAAAGTGGGGGAAATGGGGAGACCATGGAGGAAAGGAGCTGGAATAAGTGGCACATGGGACTGCGGAAGGGCCTTGAGTTTGGTGTCAAAAGGCCTGATTTCAAATCCCAATTCAGACACTTTCTACCTTTCTGATCTTTGTGAAATCACTTAAATTCTTTGGGCCTCGATTTCCTCATTTGTAAAATAAAGTGATTGGAAAAGAATATTGTCCTTATCAGAAATGATAAATAGATTTTGGCAGAATATGAAATTCAACAAATAGGTAGAACAGGCACTGTCTTGGACCCACCAGTCCTCCCCATAAAACAACGCCATTGGGAACTGATATTCTATGGGGAACAAAACACACATACATACACACAGTAAATAAATGCAAAATGCATAGACAATAAGGACAATGGAGTAGATAATCCCTAGTCTCTAAAATCTACTTCCAAGGGTTCATACCGGTATTAAATGGCATATTCTATATAAAGTATTTTGGAAACTCTATTTTACTACATAAATACCAACTCAAGTCATTATTTATAATGTCATTGGGCTGTTTGGCCAATCACAGAAGATTTTCTTGATCTCGACCCAACTCCAGGACTATTGCAATAGGGAAGGATTTATTGACTCCTTGCTCCTAAAGACAGGGCAGAAGGAACAGATAGCCCACGGCTGGGAATTTTCCATCTTGTTTTTCCAAAGTTCCGCTTCTAATTTATCCTCATCCAGTTTTCCATTTTTTGTTGACCCTTCCGCCTTGGGCTCAGAATAGAATTCACACTCCTCCATCACTCCAGTGATGCAGGGTTGGTGCTGAAGCCCAGGATTTGCCAGGCCCAACTGTGAATCAGCCTTCATAACCCAGCTCCCCAGGTCCCTGCAGGATTTGCTCTCCAAAGCTGGCACTGCCAAGAAGTCATTTCCTGACAGCCTAAAATTGTTTCTGCATGGCTTCCTTTGGTTTATTTCCCCAATGCAGGGTTAGAGAAGCTTCCCAAAATATCAAAAACTGAGGCATGTGGGACCATGTTTAATTCAGCCACTTTTCACAGGAACATCCCTTGGACAAACCTAGGAAGATAAAACAACAAAAATGTAATATTGATTTTTGTTTCTTTCTTACAAGCGTACAATGAAATTGATTTTGCATGCTACATTTTGCTTTTGCATCCTCATAGAGCCTGACACAGAGTCGGACCTAAATCAATACATGCCCGTTGATTAATTGTGGTTCGTTGGTGGCTCCCAGTTCTCAGAGGGTCCAGGAGGTTGCATGCACAGACAGTCCCACCAAGATAGGAAGGCTTTGGTGACAGGTCAGAGATAGGCAGGGTGTCCACTTTAAGGACTAGCCAGACTAATTTTAGAGTGTTCTGCCAGGAAATAATCATTAGATCATCACTTAAGAGTTTGGAAGGTTCCCAGAGGTTACATAGCCCCACCTCCACATTCTACAGATGAACAAACCAAAGACTATGGAGGTGAAGAGACTTAGTTTCAAAGGATCATAGACTTAAATCTGGAAGAATTTGAAGAGACTAGCTAGTCCAACCTCCCCATTTTGGAAATGAGGAAACTGAGGCCTTATGAGGTTAAACGATTTTAATTCCTTTTAGGTATTTTGAGTCTGAGATTCCTCTGAGGGATTTTTTTAATAGTTTCTTTTTTTATTAATATTTTCTTTTTTAGAAAAATTTTCCATGGTTACATGATTCATGTTTTTACTTTCCCCTTCATCCCTTACACCCCCCCCCCCATAGCCAATGCGCAATTCCACTGGTTTTAACGTATGTCATCAATCAAGACCTATTTCCATATTATTGATAATTGCATTGGTGTGGTCATTTCGAGTCTACATCCCCAATCATGTCCGCCTCAACCCACGTATTCTGAGCGATTTTTGAGTGACATACTTTTATGGATCTGTGATCTTAATAAATCAGCACTCATGTGGAGGATCCTTGACAGCATGGACTCTTCCATTTTAGTGGCCCCAACATCTAACACATTGCCAAGAAGATAGTTGACCAAAAGTAAAGCTTACGAATTGAATAGTAGCCAATAAGTAGAGCTTCTTGGCATGGTTGGAATTGTATGGTAAGAAGAAGAAAGGACTAGCCCAAGTCTTAGATGAAAACCTTTTCCATCACTAAATAGTCTTACTATGTGTCGGAGGCAGTGAGGCTTTGGGATATTCCAATATACCTTCACTGGGCACCTAAAAAGTATCTTTTTAGCCCAAGGCAGACATTTAGGGATTATTTGCATGCAAGCCTGGTGCATTCTTCTTCATATTTTCTAAACATGGGGGTTCACATCCGCAGGGAGATTACTAGATTTCCCCAAGGTCATAGACACAAAAGATCTCCATATCTACGTTTATGCGGAGTTCACTGCTAAATTCCATTCTAGTCTTTCTTCTAACATGTTACTGATTTTTAAGGCTGTTGTTGGGTTTTGTCTGGGCTGCTTAGAGGAAGACTCTGGGGATAAAACTCTTACTGTTTGCTTCCTGTATCTTGCAAGCTGAATGCCTTTGGGCATCATCAAAAGATCTTAGACCAGGGATTTTGAACAAGAAGGAAGATGCATACAAGCCTCCATTTTTCAATGGAGTAAAAAGAGGGTTGGTCAGGTCAAGTGATGTGTCCAAGGTGCCACAGGTTGGTTAGGAGGAGGAAGGTTTTGCACGCAGGGTGTCAGAACTCCCAATACTGGAGCTCTGCATTCTGGCATGGACATGGGAGTCTTGAAGACTGGAGTGTTTAGCAGTCATAGGAACAAGACGTCCCTCCCAGTCCAGCTTTCTGGGCATTTCCTCTTCCTCCTCGCTTCTTCCTTTGATTTTTGGCAGTCTTGGTGCTTGTCAGCATCCGTACCCCAGGTCAAAATCGAAAGAAGAGATAGGATCAGACGCTAAAGTAAATGAATTTTGCCATCTTCCTATCTTACTCATTTAGAGGATAGGTGGGGGAAGGGATTGATTCTGTTAGGCTACAGTGAAGCTTCTGTGACCTCCTTCCATTTAATTCCTCCCTGCTAGCCCTCCTTTTTAATTAATATAATCAATCAAGGCTTTATAAACTCCCAAATAGGCATGTCTTCTCCAGGGAGAGAACTTCTCATCTAATTCTTGAAATGTTTTCTTCTCCATTAACTTTCTTAAAAAAGAGAGAGAGAATTGCATTGATATATTTAGTTTTCATATTTTCTGGATTTATCTCTCTATTCTTCCCTTCCCCAAGAGGCAACCCAAGCAACAAAGTTGGTGGGGTTTTTTTTAAACCCTTTATTCCCTAGTTCCTGGTACATAATTGATACTTATTATTATTTTCCCAATCACTTGTAATAACAACTTTCAATATATCTTTTCTGAAATTATAAGGTCCAAATCATCTCCCTCCCCACCTCTTCAAGATGATAAGCAATTCGATCCGGGTTATGCATGTATCATGTAAATTATACTTCCATATTGATCACTGTTATAAGAGAATACTCATATAAACCCAAAACCCCAAAATAAAAGTGTAAATAATGTGAAAGAAAGTCTACTTTGATCTGCATTCTGACTTCAATGGTTCTTTCTAAGTTGATCATCCCACAATATTGCTGTTACTCTGGAAAATATCCTCTCGGTTCTGCTTATTTCACTCTGCATCAGTCAGCTCATGTAGCTCTTTCCAGCTTTTTCTGAAATCATTCTGCTTATCATTTCTTATAAGACAATAGTATGCCATCACCATCATATACCATAATTTGTTCAGCCATTCCCCAGTGGACGCTCCTAGCTCTCCATCCACGATTGCAGGCTGCCTCTAAGTTTCCATACTAGCTTTCTGGTACCTAAAGGGGGAGTATACAAGGGAGAAGCTTGTCAGGGGATAAAGGAAATATTTGGCAAATAGTTAGTCTATTGACATGAATTCATTTGTACTATATTTCATGTGTGCATATGTGGTAAACTCTGGCATTGGCTTCCTTTCATCTTGAATAGGGGGTACAGGATTATTTATCAAATAAGATAATAAGTGGGAAGTATTTTATATAGTCACTAGCAAATAGGTTTTAAATAAACACGTGTCCTTTTCCCCTTTATTGAAAGGCAAGTGTCAGAGGGGTGGAAAAGGGCTGTAAGCTCATATTCTTTAGGAGAAAATATATGGGGGGGGGGGGGGGAACAGTTAGGACTTGTGATCTCATCTGTGCAGGGAGAGACCTCCCAGTATGGAAACTTCTTCTTATAACATAGATGACCAAATTCTCAAGAATTTATCATTTGAGGCAATTTTTCCATTGCAAGGTTAAGGGATTTGCCCATAGCCACGTAGCCAGTACATGTAAAAGACGGGGCATGAGTTTGATTGCACTACCAGAACTCTGTCTACTTTGCCATATTTCCTCTCTAGGGATAATCTCTCATGGAGAGCAGAGAAGAGATAATAGATGAAGATATGGCACGGCTTTCCTGCAATCAGTAACACTCCCTCTTTATTAATGTGGCGTCAGGGATGGTGTTCCCAAGTGACATTTCCAAGAAGCCTTATTTCGGCTGTCAAATTGGATTCTTCCAGTGAGAGTAGCATCAGTGAGACCTGTCAGTCGATGGCCCACTCGATTTCTATAAGAACTAACTTGCACATTAAAATCCGAGAAGAGAATGTGATTAGAATTTCAGCTCTCTTCCCTCTTTCCCAGGACTTTGGGGGCTTTGAATCAATTTAAAATGTCACGACCATATAATTACCACGTAGTCTAACACGAGGCTTGCCTGGGTGGATTGATTGCCCCTTAACAATTAGATTCAAAAAACAGACAAGCATAGAAATGTATTGCTTAGATTTAGTTTATGCCATTGGTGGGAGGCCTCCCAGGACCAATAGGGGGAAATGATAGTGATGCTGCTTTCACCTCTAGTTATTGGAGCTGATTAATTATGAGACAGATTCTACATTAACTCTTGATGATGGCAATAAAAATGAGGGTGGTACGGTGGGTAGAAACTGGCCTGAGAGCCCAGAAAATAGAGATTCAAGCCCTTGCTGGCATATTCTGGCAGGATGACCTTGGACAGAAGGATGGGCTTAACCTCTTCGTGCCCAGCTAACTAATCAAATGATTTGCAGAAAAGATGCTGCTCTGCCCTCTTGGAGGGAGTCTTCTCCCTGGCACTAAGGTCTGGTCAAAACAATTATAACAGTAACGATAATTACAACGGACACTTAGAAAGACCCAATCGGGTGGCTAGCATTATACTCCAGAAGTTTGCTTTCTTTTATGAACTAGCTATACATGGGAACCCCAGAATTCTCTTAAGAATCCACAAACTAGTAGAACTGGAGCAACATAAACTCCATCCTCATTATTATCCTCCCTAATGATTGCCTGCCTCTTTCAAGTCTGCCAGGGGCATGGCATGTACCAGTGCATTTTATCAGTGCGTTGCTACAAATAAACTTGTTGCCCAAATGTCAAGTTGACCCATAAACATGAAAGGACAGTCTTTAATCAGTCCTCTGACCACTTCTCTCTGCATCCTATCAAAAAAAGACAAATGAGATAACTGTGATAGTCATCTCAGAGTAATATATCTATTGTCTTCTCTTTTCCTGTAGTTGTCCTGAAGATGCTTTCAGTTATCCTGCAGAGGGCTTAGCTCACATTCTACAATGTTTATTCATTGGAGAGGGGCCTCTGATTTTATTCATTTAGCTATAATATTCACTATGTACAAGCAGTCCACAGGACATTCAATATAATGAAAGAGAATCGGGAAAGTGATTTGCCCCAGGCTTGGCACTCTACCCACTGCACTACCTAAGCCACTCTCTAACCGGCAACTGCCCCTAAGTAAATAACTTTTTTTTTTTAACTCTTATTTTCTATCTTAGCAACACCTCTAAGGCAGAAGCACAAGGGCTAGACAAATGGAGTTTAGTGACTTGCCCAAGGTCACACAACTAGGAAGTGTCTGAAACCAAATTTGAATGTAGATCCTTTTGACTTCAGGCTGCCCCAATGGTTTTTTACCTGTCAAAGGAGACATTTTTCACTCGAATCACTTACCCTACAGATTTTTTTTTCTCAATATAAATGATCACAACACTTCCAAACTATCAGGGTTTATGACCATTATTTCTGGTTAAGGCCTTGATCTAGGGGAAAGAAGGATGGATTTGGACAAAAAGGCATGGATGGCTGTGAATCCTGGTTCTATCCCGTATTACCTTGTTGCCTTTTCTAACTTCTCTTGGCCTCTGTTTCCTAATCTGTTGAATGACAACAACAGTTATGATAATAATCATTTATATTTCTATGGTACTTTAAGGTTCACATGGCACTTTACTCAATTATCTTATCCATCTCCCCAATAGCTCTTTGACTTAAGACAACAGGTCTCCTCCTCCTCTTCCTCCTCATCTTCCTCTTCCTCCTCCTCTTCTTTCTCCTCCTCTTTTTGTCTGTCAATCTCTCACATCTAGTATGCTAGATTTTTAAAACAGCATGAATTTCAAAGGTTGGGGGAGAATACATTTCTGAATGAAGCTGTTTATGTTGCCAGCATTCCCACTGAATTGTAAAATAAAATAAGTTTCCCTTTTCTAGAAGAAAGAGCAAAAAAAATGAATATATCACATTTCTCTCTTGTGGTCTTTCTAAACCACAAGAGATTGGCTGCTTTGACTACATTTTAATTTTTGTATAATTAAAACTTCCAGCCCTGGCTCAATTTAATTAACTTGACTTGCTATCCGATAAGTTTGCTGCATAGCCTTAATTGGACTGCTGTTCACCATAAATCTTCATTTCTGCTGGGTCTAGGAATGGAAAATTGAGAACAACTTAAATTTGAACTGTTTCACAAATACATATTTTTTAAAATCTTTGCTTTCATTGAAGCAAATTTCACTTAAAGATTTAAAAGTGAAATTAAAAGTCTGTCCATATAATTAAAGACACTCCCATCTTTTTTTTTTTTTCTGCTGTGAATGATTGATAAATCACTGCTACTTCCTTTGGTACTTCCTTGGTTTCTTAATCTCATCAATGGGCACATTCCTGTACCATGCCAGATGCCTTCTCACCTAACTAAACCATCTCAGAATATGGGTTTCATCTCCCCTTCCTCTCTCAGGCTCTCTGGAAAGAATCTCCCAGCATGTCCTCTATTTTGAAATAATTCATCAAATTTCTATTAACCCCTGACTCTGTGCCAGGATCTGGGCTGGCCACTGGGGATACGAAGACAAAAGCGAATCATTTGTTGCTCACAACAACCTCACGTTCTGCTGGGGGTATATAACATCTACCCAAATACGTAGCAACAATGTAATTTGAGGAGTGAGAACATTCTAACAACTACTGCATTCATGGGAGCTTTCAGGAAGAGGCGACATTTATTCTCTCTCCACTACTTCTCCAGCTCTCTATTGATCTTAGAACATCTCCAAGAGCTTGTTGGATATTTTGAACTGACTATAATGTAGACATCTTAAACTCAGCATGTCCAAAATTGTACTCATTCTCTCTCTTTTTTAAGACCCTTATCTTCTCTCTAAGAATCGATACTGCGTATTGCTTCTAAGGCAGAAAAGCGGAAAGGGCTAAGCAATGGGGGTTAAGTGACTTGTCCAGGGACACCCACCTAGGAAGTGTCCGAGGCCAGATTTGAACCCAGTACCTCCCATCTCTAGACCTGGCTCTCAAGTCTCTATGGGCCACTTATAGACCCTAACAGGGTCCTGAGTTCTGCTACCATAGCTCACCTTGCAGATAGGCTGGTAGCCTGCTCATCTGATCAATATTTAGCTCTGTTTCTGGTCCTCTCCATGACTAGAGATTCCTCAGGATCCCCCCTACAGGTTCCCTCTCCCATTTCCTTTTTCCCTTTTCTCCCTGCTTTGAATTCTGATTCTCTCTCCACCCATCAGTCTTGCCTCTTCGGGTCTGGGACCTCATGGGAAATGTGTTTTCCAGTTGGATCGGGCTGATTGCACAGAACACTTGAAAATGGAGGATTCCCCTTATCTTTGCCCTATTCCAGTAGAATTCTTTGATACTGCATTAAATAAAACTAAAGATGATTCACAGATCAGGGCTGTTTCTCTCTCCTGACATTCACGTGGAATGATTGTTAAGGCCAGACCAGCTGGCTTTTCATCAGGAAACCTGGTTCTCCCCAGATCGTCATTCGCTGCCTCCGTTTATTTTTATTCATTGAGGTTTCCCATTTTTGTCACAGGATAACCTCCATTTCATGGCCTGCTCTCTCTCTGCCCGGCTCTGAGCTCGGTGGTTACTCCATAGGCCCTGGCATATTTGCTAATGGCAGCTGCTTTTCCAGTAAACACCAGAGTAGTTGGCACTGAGAAAACATCTAATGTAAGCGGCTGCTTTTCTTTCTATTGCTGGCTCCTCTGAGTGTTAAAAAGCAGCAGTTTCAAGCCCATAACTTTAAATTGACTGTAATATAAATTAAAACTAATGGTCTGCTGAAGTGAGCTGAGCTTTCGTTGTCTGAGATGAAATGTTTGGGGCTTTTTCTGGAGAAGGATGCCTACTTATTATGTATATCCCATCATGGCAAAGAAGAGAAGCAGCCAGGAGCTCGGCACCCTCCCTGGCCCGCAACCCTGTTGTCCAACAGAAGACAACTTAGAAATGGAGATGCTTTTGAAAAATGGAACACCATTTGGAAGGAGCTCCCGTCTCCCGCGCGTTAATCTCATACAGAAATTTTTCACCATTTCTATGTTCTGGACCCCTTTGGCAATCCTTTAAGCTCACGGACTTCTTAGAATCATATTGTGAAATCGTTAAATAAAATCTAGCCAATTACAAAGAAATCCAATCATGTTGAAATAAAGGCATCAAAAATATTTTTAATAAGTTCACAGATTCCTGTATCAGAATTCCTCCTCTCATACGAAGCGTTGGTGTTATTGTTCCTCTTTTACAGGCAAAAGCAAGATTCAACATTTAGTAACGGAAATGAAATTCAAATCTATGCCTTAGTTGATTGAGTGTAAAAGTTGTATTCAGGAAGACCTGGGTTCAGATCTAGTCTCAGGTTCTTAAAAGTTAGTTTTACTCATCGTTCCTCCATGCAGCCACGAAATTGATTTTTCCAGAAGAGTTGGTGTAAAGAGATTTTTTTTTAAAAGGAGGAGGGCCTATTTGTACAAAAATATTTATTACAGCTTTTTTTTGTGGTTTAACAAAGAATTGGAAATTGAGGGGTTGTCCATCAGTTAGGGAATGGCTAAAGAAGTTGTGCTATATGATTGTAATGAAATACCATTGTGGTATGAGATGATGAACAGGTTGACTAAAAAAAAAACCTGAAAAGATTTATATGAACTGATGGAAAGTGAAGTGAGCAGAACCAGAAACACAACAGCCCCAGTATACAACAACAGCAATATTTTTTGATGAACACCTGTGAATGGCCTAGTTATATATCTCAGCAATATAATAATCCAAGACAATTTAAGATACTCATGATGAAAAATGCCATCTGCCTCCAGAGAAAGAAGTGATGGAGTTTGAATGCCAATCAAAACATACAATATTTTACTTTCTTTTTTCTTTTTCTTTCCTTCTTCCTATTTTTCTCCTCCTTTTTCTTCTCCATTCAAGATCTCTTCCTCAAAATCACTAATATGGAAAAATTCTTTACATGATTAAACATGTAAAATCTATATTGTATTTCTTATTGTCTCAGAGTGGGGAGGTGTGAGAAGAAGGGAGAATGTGGAACTCAAATTTTTAAGAAAATCATCTTTACATGTAATTGGGGAAAAGTTAAAAAAAAATAGTTTTTGGTCTAATCAGGTCAAACCACCACCACCACCACCCCCCCTCTGCCCCATAAACAAACAAACAAAAAAAGCTAAAACCCCAGTAGCCCCCTATTATCTCTAGAATTAGATATAAACTACTCTGTTTGGCATTTATATTTCCTGGAATTCTTTCTGGTCTACCCCTTCCCAACCCTTCTTAGCTCCTGCACTTTCCCTCAATTAGTTATCTCTTATTTATCCTATATCCTCCACTTTCCCTCAATTAGTTATCTCTTATTTATCCTATATCACTCTCTTGGTATGTATTTATTTGTATATTGTCTTCCCCAGCAGCAACTTAAAGGCAGAGATTGTTTTTTGCTTCTTTTTATGCTTAGCACTGTTCCCGGCACATCATAGGTATTTAATAAATGTTTTTTTTTGATGGATTGATAAATTCCTGCCTTCTCAAGAAGTCTTTTCAGATCCCTCCTTCTCCCTGTTGGTTATTTCCCATTTACACTCTATATTGATTTCTTGTGCAGTTTTTTTCTTCTTCTTTTGCTCTTGACTCTCCCATTGGACTGTGAGCTCCTTGACAGCAGGGATTCTTTTATTTTTCAGTTTTTCTTTGTATCCCTATTACAATGCCTGGAGCATAGTAGATGCTAAATAAATGCTTGTTAGCTTGATAACATTCTCTTAATATATACTTGATATTATGTTAAGTCCTTGAAGATGAGAAGTGTTTCATTTAGGTTTTTGTATTCTCTAGCACCCAATTAGTGCTTAATAAAGTCTACTGATTGATTATTTAATTGGACTAGAACACAAAATGTAAAGTTCTATATTCACAAAACAAATGAATTATGTGATGATTCATTTCAACAGGTTCAAACCCATATTTATTCAATATTTTCTAAACACAATCACAATCTTAGGTTCTAGGATAGATACAGAGATAGTGGAGACCCTTTCCAGATTTAGTTTACAGTCTCATAGGGGGAATGAAGCAGATGAATAAATTCTATAATCTAGTAATGGCACAATTATTATCATGTTAATAAGCCTGATTATCTAGATTTAGACACATTTTTTTTTTAGATTTTTTTTTAAGCCCTTAACTTCTGTGTATTGGCTCCTTGGTGGAAGAGTGGTAAGGGTGGGCCATGGGGGTCAAGTGACTTGCCCAGGGTCACACAGATGGGAAGTGTCTGAGGCCAGATTTGAACCTAGGACCTCCTGTCTCTAGGCCTGACTCTCAATCCACTGAGCTACCCAGCTGCCCCTAGACACATTTTTAGGATACAAAAGGACTCCCACCCTGAGCTTCCTTCATGAAAATGTCTTTGGTGGTCATGCAGTTTTGCTGAAAAGAACACTGAATTCCAGTTTCCTGGCTTTTAATCCCTTCTCTTCCACTCACTACCTATGTGACATGGTTTTGGGTTTTTAAAACCCTTACCTTCTGTCTTAGTGCTACCTAGCTGCCCCACTTATTGGCTGTGTGACTTTGAGCAATTCATTTAGCTTTGTTACCTCAGTTTCTTAATCTGTAAAATCTAGAGATTCAACTAGATGATCATTTGTCTCATCCAATCATATGTTCCCAGATCATGAAATTCTTGCTTCATAGAAGTATTGGGGACAAGCTTGCTTTGGAAGCAACTATACCAAAATTGGAACAATACTGAGATGATTACCACGGAAACAGCTAGATGTCCCGGTGAATTGACAGCTAGATCTAAAGATGAGAGGTCTTGGGTTCAAATTTGGACTCAGACCTTTCCTGGCTGTGGGAACCTGGGCAGTTCACTTAACCCCACTGCCTAGCCCTTACCACTCTTTTGCCTCAGAATATAAGGGGGGAAAAGATTAATTTTATTTGTAACAAGAACCGATACACAGGATTTGATTCTAAGGTGGAAAGTGAGGATTTAAAAAAATAATCCTGGGTGCAAAACACTTAAAGTTTGAAGGGTTCATTGAAGTTTGAAGTTCATTGAAAGGTCTGTGATTTCCTTTGGCCCTCCTTTTACTAACTCTTTTCTATTTTATATAAATTACAAATTTATATAAATTATAAAATTCTATTATATAACACTAACTGGGTCTTAAGCATTCTGCTATGCTATAGGCATTGTTTCAGGCATTGGAGAAATCCTAAGCCAAATAGTTCTTGTCCTCAAAGAGCTAATATACTTCTGTGGGAGGGGGACCACTATCTGTGCTTATAAGTAAATGCAGATGACAAAGAAAATAATACATAAATAAATGTAAATAAAGCCATTAAGGGACAGCTTGGAGAGACCACATGATCGGTGCCTCGGTAGACCAACTTTGAGAATCACTGTCACCAAAATATCCCTTCTCTTGGGACTTCCCTGGTAAGGAGCATCTCTGACTTCTCAAGGCTTGTCCAGTATCCCATTCATCATCTGGTCCATCCCCAGAGCCTTTTTGAGTTGGTGCCACACCTTGTGTTCCACTAGCAACACCTTAGAGAAATTGGAAAGAAAGACATCGTGTGTCTGAAATTATTTTCTATGCCTGTGGAAAACCCTCCTTTGATTGGCTAAAATAAAGCCAAATGTTCTGGAGCACCCCGATGGCGTGTAAAACAAAGATAGAAGAATAATCAACTACTGCATTTTGAGCTTTTTTTTTCTTATGCAGGGAGTAGGTAACCTCTATTGAAATAAGAATATTATGTCAGTGTTCCCTGGTCTAGAGCAACATAATTCAGTGGCATTTAATATACTTGACAAGTCATGAAATCATTTTTGTAGGTTTTTCTTGATATTTTCTATTTCGTACATCACTGTGGTATCCCATGCATCCCTCTACCTGCATGTCCTCAAGAGCTCACAAATGACATTCGAACTATATGATAAATGGTGTTTTTTTAAGAGAGGGAACAAAAAAGGCAGCACAAATGATCAATGTATTGAAAAGGATTAAAAATATATGCCATGTGCCAAGGACCTCCCCCTCCTCAAAGAGGTAGTTTGAGGGTGTCTTCTCATATCTTGTCATTTGAGTCCCCTTCTTTTTTTTTTAAATTTAAAAACCCTCACCTGCCATCTTAGCATCATTGCTGTGTATTGGTTCTAAGCAGAAGAGGGGTATGGGCTAAGCAGCTGGAGTTATGTGACGTGACCAGGGTCACACAGCTAGGAAGTGTTTGAGGCCACATTTGAACCCAGGACCTCCCATCTCTAGGTCTGGCTCTCAATCCACTGAGACCCCCAATTGCCCTCAAGTCCCACTTGAGCTTTATAATTTTCTTTCATTTTCTTTTGAATTTTGGGGTGTCCTTGTTCTTTCCATCTACATTGTTGTAGTTACTGTGTATATTATTTTTATAGGTTTTGGATAATAGTTTTGATTTTGTGTACTTTGCTCTGATTCAGTTCATTTAGACCTTTCCTTGCTTCTCTGTATTCATCATACACATCATTTCTCACAGTATTGTTCCATTACATTCATGCACCACAAATTGTTTAGCCATTCCCCAATTGATGTCCGTCTCCTTTGTTTCCAATTATTAGCCAACACCAAAAGTACTCTTAGAAATATTTTGGTGTATTGGGACTTTTTTTCTTCTCAATGGCTTACTTGAGGTCAGAGCCCAGTAATAGAGTCCCTGGTTGAAAGGATATGGACGTTTTAGTCACTGTATTTGCATTCTTCCAACTTTCTGTGCCATTTCACAGCTTCACCAATTATGTAGTAGCGACCATTCTAAAAATCATTTTTGCTCATTTATAAGGTGTGAAGTGGAAGCTCAGGGTTGTTTTGATTTATAACTTATTATTAGTAACTTAGAGCACTTTTTCATGTATTTTGAGAATTGTTTATTTTTATCTCTTGACCATTTATCTATTGAGGAATGTCTATTAGTCTTCTACATTTATTAATTATGGTATATCTTGGATACCAAACCCTTATCAGAAAAATCTGATATGAATTTTTTCCCTATTTGGCCATTCTCCCTCTTATCCTATATGTTGTCCATGCAGAAGCTTTTCAGTTTCATGTAAACAAAACTACTTGTTTGTTTAAAATACATCTCTTACCCATAGCTGTAAGAAGTATATCATCTGTTTCTCTTCTATTTATTTTTAACACAATGATCTTTAAGGCCACATCCATTTAGTATATATTGTGTAGTATGGTGCAGATGATGGATCGAGTTTTTTCAGACTGCTCTTCAGTTTTCCCAAAAGTTTTTATTAATAGGGAAATTTCCCTAGATAAGTTATATGTTCCACTTCGTCAAACACTAAGCTATTGAGTTCTAGTGTTTCTGGACCTGCCTTATCTGGTGTGTCCCATCAATCTTTCTATTCTTTAACAATACTAGACAGTTTGATGACTGTAGCTTTATAGTATAGTTTGAAGTCTAGAAGTACTATTCCCCCTTCATCCCTATTTGTTTTCATCATTTCCCTTGATATTCTACATCTTTTGTTTTTCCAAATGAATTTTAGTTTTTTACCAAGCTTTAAAAAGTATATTCTTTGTCATTTGATTGGGATAGAATTAAAAATATAAGTTAATTTTGGTAGCATGGTCATTTGTATTATATTTGTAAGACCCAGCCATGAGCACTGAATATTCCTTCAGCTATTTAATTTTTCTTAACTTTTTTAAGGAGTGTTTTATAATTGAATCTATACAAGTCTTTTGTGGGCTTTCGGAACTTGATCCCCTGATATTTTATGCATTTGTAGTTTTTTGGAATTGAAGTTCTCTTCCCATTATTTTTTCTTGTGTTTTATGATTACATGGCAGTGCTATTCATTTCTGAGTATTAATTTTGTAGCTCACAACTTTGTTGAAGCTTCAAATTGTCTCAGTTGGTATCTTTACCAAATCTATAGTATTTTCCAAGTAAAAATGGGATCATCAATGACAATTCCTGGCCAAGTGGGAAACCAACTTAGGCCTATTTTATCTTTTTTTTTTTTTTCAGGGTCAATGGCACAAACTAGATCTGTGGTTTCATCATTGTAGGGAACTCTTGGTGTGGAAATTCCTTCCATTGATGAACATTTGCAACTTATCTTCACTTTACAGTCTTTGGGGATTATATCACTTTCCCATGGGCAAAGGATTAGTAACCAAAAGATCAATGTGTTAGAGGAAGGATTTAAATGTAGGTTGATTGTCTCCCTGGCCATCCTTCCATTTAAGAAAGGAAGGAAGGAAGGAAGGAAGGGAGGGAGGGAGGAAGGAAGGAAGGAAGGAAGGAAGGAAGGAAGGAAGGAAGGAAGGAAGGAAGGAAGTTCACTTTCTAGTATACAGTTCAATTATATTTTGGTTTTGTATTAATGAAAAAACCTTTTTTTAGCATTTGGTATGGGAGTCACTATATTTCTATTAAGACCTGCAGTCCAAGTAGAACTCAGAGGAAATCAATTTAATGTAGCATCAAAAAGTTAATACTATCAAAAGTTGATTTTAACTTGATTAGAACTTGTTCTATACCATCCCTATGATGGTAAGATAGTATCTTTCTCCTCGACTGGATATGTCTAAGCATTGAATGAATTCTACTGAATTTGAATTTTTATATGTCCTTGTTTGTTCCCTGAACAGATAAACAATCAGATATTGTATGGAAGAAGCCACCAAAATGCATCTGCCATTATTAAGACTGCCCCAACCAAGGTCAAATTGGTTTTCATAAGGTAAGTCAAGGGCATTGGATTTTTTTGAATTTCCTCAAGTTCCATTGGGAGGTTTTGATCCTTTATTCACTTACCTGGTCTTCTCCGATATAGGTATTTTATTAGGTCTTGTTTGCCATCATATCAAGCAAAAAGTATATGACCTGCTTTCTGGAGACCTGCTTTAAATTCTCTTGTGGACCCCAGCAAGTTACCTCATCTCTTTATACTTGTTTTCTTATGGGACAAAATGGTAATAAAAATCTTGCTTTCTTAACTCTATGTCTATGAAAATGAAATCTATTAGAAACCACTATATGCCGTTGAAAAATGAGTCATTATTATTGCTGGTGGACATAAGACTCTTCTTTTATCCTCTGAGGTCTCAGGTTCTTTGGTCCTCCCTCTCTTTTGATATTGCTTTTCTTAGGATAAATTCATCTTTAACCAATATTGGCAAGACAAAGGAGAGAAAACGAACTCCATTTAGTCTTATGTTAGCAGCTCTAGCAAGTGGTTTGTTTAGGGGGAAGTCACCATAATTGGTTAAAATTGGATTGTGGAGGCTCTCAATGCATTTTTCCACTCTACATTCTTTATTCCTCCCTGCTCCCCAATGACAAGATCATAGATTTAGGGCAAGAAAGGAGGGCTCTTAGACATCTTAGGGTCCAACCTCACTCATTTTAGATGTGAGGAGTGGGGAAATGACTTGCAGAGTTGATATTCAAATTGGGCTCCCTGACTCTAAATTGTGCATGTTTTCCATGCTTGATAATAAGAGACAGTGAGAATTTTGGATGACGTTTTTTCACATCTATAAATTTGTGAGATGACTGATTTTTCTCCCCAGATAAAAGTATGAGTTCTTTGATAGCAGGCACCATTGCATTATCTGTCCATGTAATTGTAGAGTTGGGAGGTACTTCAAGGGCATTTTGGGTTAACCCATGCTTAAACAGCAATTCTAAATTAGTAGTTCGAACTTGTTTTCTCCAACGAGTGGGAGCCCACTATGTTCTGAGACAGTCCATTCCATTTTGCAGCAGTTCTCATTCATAGGAAGTTGATTGGTGACTTAAAGCTCAAATTTGTCTCTGTTTCATCTGTCATGGGAAATTCCCACTAATTCTGCTAGAAACATGACCACGCTTATCCTCAGCCCCCTGATACTGGCCTGTGGGGTCTCAGGTCTTATATTTATTCTGACTGTAGAGAAGTTATTTCCCTTCTTGAATGCTCCTCCTTCATATGTACTATTGGGATAAGAAGATAGGTCTCAGCAAGAGCATTTGTGAGCAAAGCATTTATGACTCTGGCCTTTAAAATCTGTATAATTAAGAACTATGGTTATTGTCATTAATAATGGGATTGTTACTAAAATTAATTACTAATTTGGCAGCTCACTGGCTCAATGGGTAAGAGCTCTAGAATTAATTAGGAATACTCAAGTTCAAATCCTGCATCAGATATTTTTTAGATGCATCACAGTTGGCAAGTCATTAAGCTCTTTAGCTCTTAGTTTATTGATCTGTAAATGGGGTTAATAATTATACCTCCCTCCCAGGATTATAATGAAGATCAAATGAGAAAACGTTTATTTAGCATTTTTTAAATCTTAAAGAATAAAGCTTAACGAAAGCTATTAGAAGTAGTACTTCAATAGTGTCTTAGTTGGATGACCTGTGTTAGCCCTAAATTCTTAAAGAATATTGCAAAGGAGTACATATTCTTGTAGTTCCCGTCTAACTGCCTGGTCTAGACTAGGAGTCTTGGTGAGAACCGGCCTTTCCAAGTGTTTACACCACTATAAACAAAGGACTGACCATAAATTCTGGTTTTACTTTTGGGGCAACTCATTAACCTGGGAAGGACCTTTGATGTAATTTATTCCAACTTCCTCATTCTACAGTTGAGGAAACTGAGCTTCAATCAGTCAACAAATATCAAACACCTATTATGTACCATTCATTGCTTTAAGAGCTAAGGGGACAAGTATAAAGAATGAAATAATCTTATTCTCAATGTACTTACATTCCCATCAAGGAGGGGGGGAGGTAACAAGTACCTATAAAAATAAATACAACAGAGGGGCAGCTGGGTGGCTCAGTGGATTGAGAGCCAAGCCTGGAGATATGGGAAGTCCAGGGTTCAAATCTAGCCAAATCTAGCCTCAGATACTTCCTAGCTGTGTAATTGCCATTGTCTAGCCTTTACATAATATTGATTCCAAGACAGACAGGGTTTGGTTGTTTGTTTGTTTTTAATGCATACAGCACATAATAAATATATACAACGTCCTTATATAAAGGGTGATTTAGTAGGGAGGGCACTAGCAGTTGAGGGGAGCAAAAAAAGCTTCTTCTAGAAGGTGGTGCCTGAACTATACTTTAAAGCCATGGAAGGAATCCGGGAGTCAGTACCAAAGAGCAAATAGGTGCTCCACTTGGAGGGTGGTCAGTACAAAGTCTTGGAGATGAGAGATGGAGCATTGTGAGTGAGGAACAAAGAGAAGCCCAGGCTGTTTGGGACACAGAATGATGAAGCGAGGCTGCTTGTGCATGTAGAGATGAGACTCTAAAGAGTTTAAAAGCTAAACTGAGGGATCTATATTTTATTGGCGAGCCAGTAGAAAGCCACTAAGATACTTGTTCATGGAAATCACATGAATGTATGCTTAACAGTCTATCACTTTGGCCACAGTGACATAGAATGAGCTGTCCTAGCTGGGGATACTTAAGGCAGAGAGATTAGTTAGGAGACTGTTGAATGAGTCTAGATGAGGGGCGGTTTGGTTTGAAGTAAGCTGATGACTGTGGGATTGGAGAGAAGGAGTTGGTGCAGGGAATATCCTGAAGATAGAAAGGCCAAGACTTGGCAACTGATTGTCCATGTGGAGTGAGGCCACAATTACACCCCTGAGAGGGATGTGGGAAAATTGGGGGTGATTTAAACAGAATGTGGGAAGTTGAAATGATGGACTGTTGTGGGAAGTGGGAAGGAGGGAAATGAGTTCAATTGTAGAACTGTGGAGTTTAAGATGTCTCCAAAATATGCTGGGAAGTTTGGGTTGGGGGGGGGGGAATGAGGGGAGCAACTTTAAAAAATCTATTTATAGGGGGCAGCTGGGTAGCTCAGTGGAGTGAGAGTCAGGCCTAGAGACAGGAGGTCCTAGGTTCAAACCCGGCCTCAGCCACTTCCCAGCTGTGTGACCCTGGGCAAGTCACTTGACCCCCATTGCCTACCCTTACCAATCTTCCACCTATGAGAAAATACACCGAAGTACAAGGGTTTAAAAAAAAAAATCTATTTATAACTGTTGGAGTATAAATGCAGATGAAAACATCTTATTTATTACTTGTTTTTTTGGGTATATGATTTGGGATTTTAGTTTTATAAGATTATTCACTTACAAAAATTAATATGGAAATATGTTTTGTGTGTTAATACATATATAACCCAGATTGAATTACTTGTCACCTCTTGGAGGGGTGAGGGTAGAGAGACAATAGGAATCTTTTGTCTAAATCCAAAAATTTGGAAACTTATGTATAAATTTTTTATTAAAATAAAATGAATATAAAAAATTTTATTTATAAGGGGCAGCCAGATGACTCAGTGGATTGAGAACCAGAGCTGGAGATGGGAGGTCCTGGATTCAAACCTTGTCTCAGACTCTTCCTAGCTGTGTGATCCTGGGCAAGTCACTTAACACTCATTGCCTAACCCTTACCATTCTTTTGCCTTAGAAACAATACACAGTATTTATTCTAAGACAGAAGATTTAAAACAAAACAAAGAATAAGCTGGAGAAAACCCTAAAGAGAAGACACTAACATTAAGGAGATCAAACGGGCTTCTTGTGGAAGGTATCTAGAGTAAGCCTGGGAAGTGAAGAGATGGAGGAGAGCAAGGCTGGGAGGGAAGAGGGAATTCCCAGCACAGGGATTAGCCAATAAAAATGCTCCTAGTTGAGAAATGGAATGTCATGGGAGAGGAAGAGCAAGGAGGTCAGGGTCACTAGATGGCAGAGTACATAAACTGTGGAAGGTGTAAGAAAATAGGGGGGCTTGAAAGCAGTTGGCTTTAGACATGCCGAAGAGAAATGAGATCATCTGTGTGGTTCTAGAGTGATAGATAAAGGAGTCAGTGCAGAAGCCTCATGAAGTCAGAAAGATCTGGGTCGTATTCTACTTTTGACACCAGCTGTGCCACTCTGGACAATTCTTTGGATCCCTCTGGGGTTTCACTGTCATCACTTTGCAGAGAGATCCCACATCTACTGGATTTACACAAACAAATCCAAAGCAGCCAACATTAGAAGGAAAATAGAAAACTGGTTTGGGGGTGAGTGGGAATTTTAGCAAGTTTTTTTTCTGATAAAGGCCTCATTTCCCAAATATATAGAGAACTGAGTCAAATTTCTAAGAATACAACCCAATTCTCAACTGATAAATGTTCAAAGAAAATGAACAGACAGCTTTCAGAAGAAGAAATCAAAGCCGTCTATTGTCATAAAGATGCTCTAAATCTGTACTAATTTGAGAAATATAAATTAAAACAACTCAGAGGCACCACCTCACATCTATCAGACTGGCTAATAGGACACAAAAGGAAAATGACAAATATTGGCAGGCATGTGGAATTGTGGAGTGGTCTAACCATAGTGGAGAACAATTTGGAATAATGACCAAAGGGCTATAAAATTGTACATACCCTTTGAGCCAGCAATACCACTTCTAGGTCGCTATCTCAAAAAGATCAAAGAAAAGTAAAAAGAAAACAAAAATGCTTAGAAGTATTTTTTGTAGTAATAAGAATTAGAAATCAAGGGGCTGCCCATCAATTGGAGAATGGCTGAACAAATTATGGTATATGATTGTGATGGAATACTAGTGTGCTATAAGAAATGATGAGCAGGACAGTTTCAGAAAAACCTGGAAAGACTTGCATGAACTGATGCTAAGTGAAATGAGCAGAACCAGGAGAACATTGTACACAGCAATAGCAATATTTTATGATGATCAACTGTGAAGATCTTAGCTATTCTCAGCAATAGAGAGATCCAAAACAATTCTGAAGGATTCAGGATAAAAAATGCTACCACCCCCCGAGAAAGAACTGGCTCTCTATTCACTGAGCCACCTCGCTGACCGCAGTTTATTCTTTCTATATCTTGTTTGTATATTATGGCTTATATGTTGTTGCTCTCCTTAGTTTGTGAGCTCCTTGAGGTCAGGGTCTTGTTGGGGGCTGGTTTGGGTTTGACTGTGCATCTGTCTTTCTCTGTATCCCCAGGAGGACTTAGCAGAATATTTGACACACAATCAAAGTTTGCTGACTTCTCCATCTTTGAATACAGTGGGTTGACCAGGTTTGGTCCAGCTCTAAGGCTGATTTGTGTTTCTTTTCAATAATAAGGCTTGGTTCTTTGGTAGATTCTTTTTCCCATCAATATGGGTCACGCATATAACACTGCCTTCATGTCTTCTTCCATTGTATGTCTAGATCCTCTTGTGAATTCTTCCCTTGAAGCCCACCCAATGTACTCATAGTCTTCCTCTCTATCTCTTGATATTTGAGGGTGTCAGTGGACTACCTGCCTTTTGTGATGTGGCCAACCCATCTCTTATGGGCATGTAACTATCTGGTGATATTCTTTTTGAAGATATTCTCTTAGGGAGTTCTTGGCTGGTAATATGATGCCACAGTTTCTTTCCATCCACCATGTTTCTCTTCTTTCCCCTTGGAGTAACTAGCACTCTCTGTAGAGTCCCAAACCATGTTATTATTATGCTATTCTATTGCAGACTTGGCTTTATTCTCCAATGACACCCATTAGAGACCATGCCTAAGAAGATCTAAGCCCCCGGGGTTCTGCCTTCCTTGAATCTATGCAACCTTTCCTTGACCCCTACTGTTCTCTGTCCCCCATCACTTTGCACTTCGTCCTTTTTCTTCCTCTTTCTTCTAATAACAAAAAAAATAACATAACTATTGCTTCTGGAACAAAAGAGTTTATCAATTTTCTTCTGTCTTGTTCTACTCATCTTTTTTTTTTTTAAACCCTTACCTTCCATACCAATACTGTGTATAGCTTCTAAGGCAGAAGAGTGGTAAAGGCTGGGCAATGGAGATTAAGTGACTTGCCCAGGGTCACATAGCTAGGAAGTGTCTGAAGCCAGATTTGAACCCAGAACTTCCCGTTTCTGGGTCTGGCTCTCAATCTACAGAGCCATCCAGCTGCCCCCTTCTATTCACCATTTTTGTGGAAGACCATAATTCCCTTTCCTAGCCCTCTCTATGTTGTCTGTCCTATTAGCATAAAAGCTCTGTGAAAAGCAGCTGTCTTTCTTTTGTATTTGTATAACCAGTCCCTAGCATGTAATAAGTGCTTCATAGATGCTTGTGATTCTTTCATTATTATTACCAGTAATCATTGCAGCTGAGCATTTCCATCTATGTAGCACTTTACCTTTCCAAAAATAGCTGCACCTCAAAAACTGCTTTCATCACAGTTCTTCCAATGGAATATGTCATGCAAGAATAATTATCACTTCTATCCCACTGGACCTCAGTTTCCTCCCCTGTAAAATGAGAAAATTAAACTCAGTGATCCCTAAGGAGCATTCCAAATCAAAATAGTTTTTGATTCCATGAGTTCCAATGACTCATTCTTTTTTTTTTTTTAATCTCAGAAGGTTTTTTTTTATAAGTTCAGAATAATTCTATATACTTTAAAGGCTGTCTGTTCATATTTCTGTTGCTTTGTTGGAAATGGGATCTTTTTATATTTACAAAGAAATAATTCCCTAAGGAAACTAATGCTCTCTACAAGACTGGTAAATGTTTGATAAATATTTGATAAACAGTGGCAAATGTTTGTTTCTTTGGTTTTAAATCCTTACTTTCTGTCCTGGAATCAGTGTTGTTTATTGGTTTCAAGGCAGAAGAGCTTCAAGGGCTAAACAATTGAGGTTAAGTGGTCACACAGCTAGGAAGTGTCAGAGGCTAGATTTGGATCTCCCTTCTTTAGACCTGGTTCTTAATCCACTGAGACCTAGCTGCTCCCAGAGGTGATAAAGGTGTAATTTATAAGATAATCTACTCGAAGCACCTTAGAATGAGATGCTTCTTAACTACAAGCTTCACTTGTCCTCATAGGATGACCGAGGCAGCCTAGAAAGGAGCAAAGGATTCTGAAATCTCAGAGCTGAAAAGGAGCTCAGGGTCTATCAAGTATCTCCTGGACCCATAAGAGAATCTCTTCTCTTAACCAGATATACTGACAAATAAGGACACTGTGCAAAACATTCCTGGATATGGCTGAGAACAGATCAGACAGTCCACCTCTTTGAGTGGCTTCTAGCTTATATAACCTGAACTGGTCACAGTATTTGCGAGTTGGAAGAACTCTTGAGATTCTGTTCAGCGCCATGATTCTGCTTTCTGGGGCTTTTTAATATTTTATGGGCTTTGATCATTTTAATTAAGAAGTAAGAGCAGATGCCCCTAAATCATAGCCTTAGTTCCCTGAGATGAGTAATGGAAATTAACATCATAATTTCACACTAATCAGCAAAGCAGAAATGTTTTAGAATGCCCAGAATAACCATAATCCCTAAAGGTACAGAGTTCCAGGGTAAGATGTATAGCTATGTTCAACTCAATACATGGCCATTCTGTAAACATTTCTTAAGACGGTACCGTGTGCCAGACATATGGCATAGAAAAAGAAGAAAAGGGGCTGGGGGAAAGAGACTCTGTACTCCATGCATTTATCTGCTATTGAGGGGAACAGAGTAGCTATTACTATAGGAGAGGAGATATTAGCTACTAGAAGGAAGAAGGAACATGGTTGTAAAGAGCTTTGTAAAATTTAAAGCTCTCTGTGTTAGCCAGCATTACTGGAGAGAAGTCAAAAATCAAGATGGCTATGAAAAGGGATTGTAAGTATTCAGGCAAATATGATATAATGAATGTATATTTTGTGCAATGTAGAGTGCTGGATTTGGACTTAGAGGCTCTGGGTTTGGTAGTACTTGAAGAGTGGTCATGTGGATAAGAGAGTAGAGATTAAAATTAATATATAAGAACTAAATGTTATATTTTTAAAAGTTTATTAATAATAATTAAAGTAAGAGACCTAGCTATTCAGTTTACTTGTAAGAGCAAAAAAAAAAAAAAAAAAGGAGGAAGGAGCTACAGAATTTATAAAACAATAACATGACCACGCAAATGTGGAGGCGCAGGGGAGATTAAAGGGAATTTTGGGAAATACTAAGGGACTTCTGGATGATGAAGTCCAAGGTTCAAAATCTCCATTTATACAATAGATTAGATTCATTATGTTTAGCTTTAGAAGACAGAACCAAGAACAAGGTTGTGAAAATTTTACCAACAGTTAGACCCATCCAAAAGTCAACTGGAATGTAGTGGGAGGTAAAAGTCATAGTCATAATGGTGGTAGTGGTAATGGTCTTGGTGCTGATGCTGGTGGTATGACAACAGCCCTGGAGGTGGGTCCTATTATTAACAAATCCATTTTAGATGAAGAAATTGAGGCAGACTCATTGACTCACTCAGGGTCACACAGCAAATAAACATCTGAGGCATTATTCGAACTCTCATCTGCCTAAGTTTAGCACAATACCTGCCAGAGTACTTGTACTTGACATTTTCATGCATCATTTAGAGGATGAAGTGGTAAAGTAGACAGAGAATATAGGGTTGAAGCCTTGATGACTGCCTCAGACATTTATTAGCTGTGAGAAAGCCAATAAGAATTCCTGAAGTTCCTGGGAAGGAAAAGGCAAACCTTGCCCTTGAGGAGTTTACAATCTAAATGGTGGAGACACCATAAAGACTTCTTTGTTCAAACAAGTTATAGACAGCATAAACTAGAGGTAATCAATAGGAGGATGGCAATAGCATTAAAAGGGATCAGACAACGCTTTTCATAGAAAGTGGGATTTTACATAGGAATTGAAGAAAGTCAGGGGGTAGTGATGGTGAAAGAATATTCTAGACATGGAGATCAGCCAGTGAAAATGCCTGGAGTTGGAATACGAAGTGTCTAATTTGAGGAATAGCAAGGCCCACAATTGTCACTGTATTGCTGGGTGATTAAGGGGAGTAAATGTGTAAGAAAACTGGAAAGGTAGTAGAGGATCAGATTTTGAAGGTCTTTGAATGCCAAACCAAAAATTTTGTATTAGATCCTGGAGGCAACAGGGAGCCAATGGAGTTTTATTGAGTAGAGGGGTGACATGGTTAGACCTTCTCTTTAGGAAAATCAGTTTCCAGGTGCCCTGGAGTTGGGAGAGATTTGAGGTAGGCAGATCCACCAGAAGTCTCTTCTTGTTCAGGCATGAGGTGATGAGAGCCTGCACTTTCATGGTGGCAGTATCCCTGGAGGTCTTTTAATCTCGCTGAGTTTCTATAAAATGAGGGGGTTGAATTCAGTGACCTCAGAGTCTCTTTCAGCTCTTAAATCTTGGATTTTTTGAACATTTTTTTAGTTAAATAGAATTCTTCAGGTGTTGGTAGCCCCCAATGAGTCTCTGAGGTCTCTTTTAACTTTGAGATGTGTTTTTGTGTGATTCATTCTCCATTTGAGTAAATTGAAGTCTATAAAGGGAAATTGTTGACCCAGCTTTTGAACCCAGGAACTTGGGCTTTTTATATTCTACCATTCACACAATGTCTTCTCAATCACCTTTTTCTTGGGACACAAATTAATAACTGCAGAACTAGGTGGTCCTTAAATGACCTTAGTTTGACCCATCATTTCTTGATGAAGCAACCAGAGCTTGGACATGAAGTAAAATTTCTTCAATTAATGTACCTTGAGATTGACAGAAGAGGAAGAGTCAAAATATTGGAGTTAGAAATAGCTATTTTTCCTTTGCTCCTTCACATTCTCCCCTACAATGATTGCTAAAACCAAGAAAAAGTCTTAGTGAGTCATTTTTCCAGCCTCTGAAAGCTTAGGAAGACAGACAAAGAAGTCTAGAGGTCCTGTAGTTAGGGTTGGCCAGGAGCTCAATAGCAAGCAATGGTGTCACAGCCCAAGGATGAAAGTGCCCAATCTGTATAAGGAGCCAGAAACAAGTTCCAGAAACATAATTATATAGTTCTGAGCCCAAGAATGGGGTGGGGGTGGGGGTGGAGATTCAATTCCAACCTTTAGCCCCATACATATTTGTAGAACAATAAACTAGGGCAGGAGACCAAAAGTAAGGGTATTCTAGCAGTTTGGTGACTCAACCTGCAGAAGCCCCCAGCAAGCTAACAGTGAATGAGTTCAGCAACAATCTACAGAAACTCAAGCAAATGCAAACCAATAGACTCAAACTATATCATGAATTTTCTAGCCAAGAAGACAGCAAACAAATCTCTATCCAGATTACAGCACTGAAAACTTCAGGCCCCACACTAAGCTGTAGAAACAACAAAAGGGCATAAAAGTTAGAAGTTCAGGCCAGTCATTCCCCTTGCCTCAGAGGTGAACAAATCCCAACTTTAATGTAAAATCCAGAGTCAAGAAATAGGCTGGGGAAATGCGGAAACAGTGAAAAAAGAACCTGACTATAAAATAGTACTATGGTGACAAACACAAACAGTAGAAGTCAATAACTTGAAAACATCTACAATCAAAGCCTCAGAGAAACCTACAGATTAGATATAAATCCAAATAGAATGCCTAAAAAGAGCTAAATTAAGATTTTAAAGGGCAAAAAAGATTTTAAAGATCAATTAAGTGTAGTAGATAAAAAGTTTGAAGAAATGAGAACAATACAAGAAATTTTTAAAAAGAAAGTTAATAACGTGATAAAAAATAGACACAAAAAATACTGAGGAAAATAACTCCATAAAGATTAGAATTGGTCAAGGGGAAGTTTATGACTCCATAAGACATCAGGAAACAATAAAACCAAGTCAAAAGACTGAAAAAAAAATAAAAGAAAATGTGAAATGCCTCGTAGAAAAACAACTGACCTGGAAAACAGATCAAGGAAAGATAATTTTGGAATGGCAATGCTGGGACTAGTACTCAAATCCTACTGGGACCTCAGGTGCCCTTTCTAGCACAACACCCTGTTTGCTGTTTTCTTATATATTAACCTAATTACTATCTTCTCCACACTTTTGTACAAAGCAACCCAGTTTGTTTTCCGCTAATTATAATTCTCCCTGAATTCTAAATGAAGTTCTTTCTGAGCCTGGAATGTAATTCCCAGTAGATAGTGTGATTCATTTAAAAATAAACAAACAAAAATACCAAAACCTCCAACATTAGTCTCAGGAGCAAACTTTCCCTGGGTGTTTTTAATGTCACGGACATCTTAACATGGGAAGAAATTAAGGTGAAGTTTCACAAAGGGCTAACTATTCAACTTCTATAGGGAGGTCCCTATTACCTACATCTTTGCCTTTCTCAGATGCCCAAGAGACACCTGGACCTTTACAGACCCACAGTGTTCATTAATTGATACCTACAGATCTCCTTTGAGCTTATAAAATGCTTTATATGTATTATCTCATTGGAACTTCACAAGAATCCATGGAAGGAGGTGCTATAAGTCTTGTTAGCCTCATTTAATAATTGAGGAAACTTTATTTTTGGGGTCCCCAAAACTATGTCCATTATTCACCCAAAGCTCTAACATCATTGGAAAGAAACTATCATGCTTCCTGAGTTTTTGCTTCTCCAGGCAAAATATCCTCAGTTTCTTCAACTGAATTTCATTTGATTTTGATTCAAAGCCCTTCATCATCCTTCTTGTTATCTTTTGAATATTCTCATTATCAATGTCCTTCTTAAGCCATCACACCCATAACTGAATATAATATCTCCAAATAGGGAATATGAAAGGTCTTTTCCTAAAATCTCTAGTCCTTTAAATGCATTCTAAAATGCATTAAAGCCTATACCCAACCCTAAATTCACTTTTCCAGTCTGCCATGGCCAGCTACTGAATCATGCAGATCATGACTGGGTCATACCACAAGCAGCATCTAAGTATTCAACCTCAGACCAAGATGAAGCAAAGAAATTGAAAGAAAGTCTCCTCTAGTGGGTATGGTGCTGCCGTTTGTCTCTAAAAGACTCTGTTCAAATCCTACCTTTGATGTTTACTGGCTCTGTGACCTTCGGCATCATTCCAAGTCTCTGTGTTTTACTTTCTTTGTTTATGAAATAGAGGATTTATTACCCATACAACCTATTTCCCATGGTTGTTGGACTTCAAGTGGGGCAATAGATACAAAGCGATTTGCACATCTTAAAGCATGATTATTCCCAGTGATCATTATTGTGTTTGGTCACTTAGTATCCCCTGGTCCTCCCACCTTTTTGAGCTAATAGTTGTTTGGTTTCTAGTCACGTGATTGCTAGATTTACTTTGAGAAATGGGGCACGGTCCCATTTATAACCCTGGAAATAAGCTACAGGCTCACAAGTACTTCAGAGGAAGAACTTTCTTGAGTTTTTTGGTTGTCGTTTTTTTAATGCCTCAATGTTTGACTGCCAATGTTTCCTATATTTATTTTCTGATAAATTAAGTCAGTAGCGATTCTTAGGAATACAGTGATCAAGGATAGTTCTGAAGTACTTGAAGACAAAGGATGCCTCCAGAGAAAGAACTGTTAAAATTCAAGATATAGACCAAAGCATATCATTATTTCTCACATTAATTTATTTGTGTTTTTATTAGTTGGGGTTTGGTTTTATATGAGTATTCTCTTACAACAATGACCAATATGGAAGTATGTTTTGCATGATCATTGTGGATTTTAAAATTAATATCTGGGGGATGAAGTCCAAAGTTCAAAGAAGTCTCCATTTATACATCATATATATATATATATATATATATATATATAACCCAGATCAAATTGCTACCAACTCCAAGAGATGGGAAGGGAACAGAAGATGGGAGATAATTTGGATCTTAGAATCTTGGATATGTTGAAAACTGTCATTATACATAATTGGGAAAATGATTTTTTAAATTTTTAATTAAAATAAAAGATAAATTAAGTCGGACAGAGGCACCTAGATACTGGCTAGAATGCTAGCCCTAAAGAAATCCTAAATTTGATCCCTTCTTAAATTCTTACTAGCTGCGTAGCTGTGGGTAAGTCACTTCAACTCTCTGTGACTGTTTCCTCATTTGTAAAATGAGTTATTGGTCTTGCTGATATCTAAGGTCCCTTCCAGTTCCAATTCTAACCCTATTTCATACGATCTGTATAATGGGGATAATAGTAGCACTAACCTCATGAGGATCAAACAAGATTATACATGTAGCAATATTTTGCAAACACTATATAAATATGAATTGTTTATTGTTGTTGTTGTCATGACAAGTTTGCTGGACTTTGAATTGAACAGACCTTTGTCAGATCCTTTCTTGGGCTTGCTTCTTACTTGCTCTGTAACCCGGGGCAAGGCATTTTATAGAATTAAATAGTCTACGCCAGTGGTTCCGAAACTTTTTTGGCCTACCTCCCCCTTTCCAGAAAAAATATGACTTAGTGCCCCCTGTCACATACTATCACCTCCCCCTTACAGCTATTCACTGCCCCCAAATGCACCTGTGGCCATCACCGCCTCCCTGGATCACTGCAGCACCCACCAGGGGGCGGTGGCGCCCACTTTGGGAATCACTGGCAAGCCCTGATAGCCCTGTAGATAGAAGGAAAGGCCAAACCCCAGTTCCTGCTCCATTCTAATGGAGGAGACCACCTCCACCTGGCATGTGCAGACAAGGTAGAGACCGAATAAATGGGAGGGAATCTCAGAGGTAGGATGAGTCTTAACAGAATCTACAGGAATTTGAAGTAAATAGGGGAAACATTCCAGATAGAAAATGTTATGTACGTGGAATGGCAAGAAGGCCAATGCCCATAGAGAAGGAAGAGTAAAAAGCAGGTTGAAGCCTGGCCACAAAGCAGACTGGAGATCCTAGGGAGCCACTGTAGTTTGGGGAGAAGGGATGCAACCCAAGCTTTTCATGAGAAGGTAGACTGGAAGAGGGAGAAACCTGAGCAGGCCACGTCATCTGAAAGCAGCTTCGGGAGTTCATCCGTGAGAGGATGTGGCCTGGCACCAGGGGAGAGGCCGGGTGAGTAAAGAAAGGTAGGAATGAAAAGATCTTGAGCCACTCCAGGAGGTATACCTTATGGACAACTTATAAACAGGCTGCAGGCTGCAGCGGTGAAAGGAGTTCCCACAGGGGGGAATTTCAGATGCGGAGGAATTCATAAATGGATGGATCCATCTATAAACCTTTCTTGAGCCCCCCCTACCTGGGGATACATCAGAAGTGAGGCAGACCTTGCGGTTAACAAGCTTCATTTTTATCCGGAACGAACGGGAAAGCACCATCGGACCCAAGCATTAGAAGCCCCCGAAGCTTGAGGCAGCGGCCTCCAGCCTTAACAAGACCCCAGCATCCAGTGGGAACTTGGTTAATCATGGTTTAGGGACCCGTGGGTGGAGGGGGTGAGAGCTGCCAGGTCTGGAGCCAGCCAGTGCCCGGGTTGGGATTCCAGAGAGAATTGTGTGGGAGGGACATTCTAGCGAATTAACGTTTTTATGTTTGTTCTTTAAAGGAAGATGTTGGCGAAATGGGACGTAATTGGCTTTTGTAAAATAAAGCTTTCTTAAGGAGAAAAAAAATCTGTCTGGACGGTGGAGGAGGGGAGGGAAGGGACTCTGAAGGCCGCTAGACACATGGCCAAGGGTCAAGCCGCGGAGACGTGGCGGATGAAGACTATTTAGCTCCCCGTCCCCCTCTGCTCGAAGAATTTAAGGGGCAGCCCCCGCCGGACCCGGGCGCGGAGCCTTTAGCCGGCCCCTCCCGGGCACAGTATGCCTAGACTTGACCCGCAGTTCCCTGGAAGTGCGGCCCGGAGCACCTCGGAATCCATAAACGGCACGCCGGGGGCTCTGCGCTCATTCTAATTACCGAAAGGAAAGGGGCCCGCGCGTCTAATCGATGGAGCTCCAGGCCGGCCGCTCCCCCCGCGGCGGGCGGCGCCCCTCGTCCTCAGCCGAGCTTGACAGCCGCTATTAAACCTTGTTCCAGGTCTGCGTTTCCGCGGCCTCCTTGGGGCCCCGGAGGCGTCACCCCCGCATCCACTCTCCACGTGTAATTAAGTAATGGAGACTGAGCCGTCGTACATGACAGTTAATTTTGGAAAGCGGGGGGCGTTCATACTGGAGCTGCAGGCGAGCCCATTAATCTCCTTGGATCCTAGCCCTGGAACGCAGACCGGCTCATTCTTCATTGTTCTCATCCAGCCTTTCCCCTGCCCTGGGGCCGGGGCAGGCGCGAACATCCTCCCAGCGGCCCCCGCGGGCCGGCAGAAAACCCCGCGCTCCTGCCTGGGATGGACGGCCCGGGGACCCGTAGTGCCGAGCACATCTGGATGGGCCGGAAAGAAACCCTCCGGAATATTACCGTCCATATGTCCGGGGCACCACGCGGGGGGAGGCGGGGGTGGCGGGTCCCAGCTCTAATGATGTGAAAAGCAGGAAGGGGCCTGGCGGCACGTGCTAATTTGCACTAATGACTCGCAGCCCCATTGTGGATTACAGGCTAATTAGGATGTGAACAAAAACAACTGTTTAAAAAAAAAAGGCGAGCGACGAGGCGATATTGCAGAATCGGGCGGCGCCTTGTAGACAGAAGAGCAGTTAATTAAAACCCCGACTGCCTCGCCGCCTAATGGCTGGCTCTAATTACCTTATCGCCACCCTCCCGGCTTCAGCCCGTGGTCACTTCCAATTCATCAGGATGGCTGAGAGATTCTTAGAGGAACTTGTTCTAAGTGCTGTGCGGGAAGGAGGAGGAGGAGGAGAGAGCGGGGAAAGATGGACTCGACTTACCCGGCAAGAACATCTTTTCAGGTGGTTACGGGAAAACCCTGCTCAGGTAGCCGAGCGTCCGTCGGTAGGTCGGTCACGCAGGAGCCGCCTTCTAGCTAGGAGATGCTCGGACTATGGTCCACCGTATCCTTGGCTGGTACTGAAAGAAGCCCAGCCATGGGGTGACCCGGAAAGGGCAGGAAGCGAGAGAAGGGGAAGAAGGCTATTAAAGAAAACCTTAAAAAATAAACAAGTGGAGGAGGGGCTCCGTGAATTTGGCTGCAAACAGGGCAATTTCATGACCACCGTGTTAACTTGAATAAACCGTCTGAAACAGAGTTTGCCAACGTTCAGGGCTTCCTACGCAATGATCTGGCCCGTTTGGGCTTCCGTGATTGAATGTTTCTTCCAGTATTATTCAATTCATAGTAAAAGTGAATGTTTTTTAATGCTTCTCTGCCCAGCTAGAAGGTTAGTTAACACACTGTAAACGTCACACCATCATTGCATTTCAGAGTAAGAAGGATTAGGCTAACACATGACTTCCCAAGGCACAGTTTTAAGCCAGACTATGGATTACACAAAAAAATTTCGGTGACATTTAATCAGAATACCTGGCATCTGACATGGGAAAAAATGTCTTTTAATGAAAGAAGTCACAGAAACATCCGATTTAGCACTAGAAGGGACGTTGGACATCATCTAAGGCTAAGCCAACCCCATCATCTTTTACAGATGAGCAAACTGAGGACCAGAAAATTTTAGGTGATGTGATCAATGTCACATAAATGTTAAGGGCCAGAGCCGAGATTTATACCCAGGCCCACTGACGATTTCTTGGAATTTTTATTTTTCAAATCCACTTGTTTTATTTTATTCAGAACTTCACACACAAGAACACATTCCCATATATGCAACAGAACACACAAAAAAAGATTTGGTTTATGAAATCATGAGTCTGCTGAATCATGCTTTTTTCCTAAATATTTGCATATTTTCACAGCCCCTTCTCCCAGTGCATGTCTTTCATACCCCTTAATTTTCTGAAAGGACGCCTTCCCAGGATCCAACTCCCAGAAATATTATAGCCAATCAAATATTTATATAATAAATTCAGTACATTTCCTTTAAAAGTGTCCTGCTTATCTCCGCTTCCTACTGAACTTCCTTTATTTCGTGTCTGTACATTTAAGAAATGATTTCAATTATTCCTTTTTTGCATCTCTATTGCTAACTTCTGCCTACTAGTATCCTCTTCAAAACACAGAAAACGACAAAGCCCTTAGTTTTCAGTTCTTTTCCTTTTTTTCCCCCTTTTTCATTCCCCCCTTCAAGATTAGGAAATGTTTTTTGCTTACTCTTATTCCCTTCTTGTTAACTCTACCCCTATCCAAACATGTTTCTCTTTTATGGTCCATATATTTTTCTATACCCACCTATGGCTACATGTGTTGTCAGCCTTCCTTTGCCTATTTGAGATAAGACCGAGGTTCCAAATATGACACAGCACATTCTTTTCTTCCGCTTCTTCTATACCAGCATATTCATTTTACCCTTCCTTCTTGTTCTGCTCTTAAAACTCTCAGGTTAGAAATTGCCCACCCCCCACCCCACCCCCCATGCTCTTTTTATTAACTCTTCAAAGACTTTCTTTTTGTTTCTTCTTCTCCCCCTATTAAAATGTTAGCATTATGTGACTGGCACCTTCCACATACCAAAATAACTTTACTTTTCTAGGTTTCTCTTCACTCAACTGTGGTCATTTGATGACAAATGCTCAATTAATTGAACTCTTCTATTAAAGTTCCATTCTTTCTCTGTAGGATTATACTCATTTTTGCAGAGGAAAATAACCTTGGTCATTAGCCCATATTTTCAAATACCCCAGAATAAAACCGTAAATGCACTGATGTGACAGATATAAGCTTGACATCCATCCAACTCCAACAGTTCCTTCCCTAGAGATGGATAGCATTCCCCATCATAAGTCTTTCAGATGAGGGGCAGCTGGGTAGCTCAGTAGATTGAGAGCCAGGCCTAGAGACGGGAGGTCCTGGGTTCAAATCTGGCCTCAGACACTTCCCAGCTGTGTGACCCTGGGCAAGTCACTTGACCCCCATTGTCCACCCTTATCACTCTTCCACCTAGGAGCCAATACACAGAAGTTAAGGGTTTAAAAAAAAATAAGTCTTTCAGATGGCCTCTGATCATTATAATGCTGAGAGTAGCTAAGTCTCTCCCATTTGATCATCCCACAATGTTGCTGTTGCTGTTGCTGTGGACAGTGTTCTCCTGGTCCTGCATCAGTTCATGAAGGTCTTTCCAGCTCTTTCTGAATCCATCCTGTCCATCATTCCTTACAACACAATAGTACTCCATCATCAACATGTACCATGATTTGTTCAGCTATTCCCCATTTAAGTAGAGGAAAGGTTATCTTAGAGGGGCCGGTACCAGCAGCTGGTGGGTCCTACAGAAAGTGATACTTGAGTCTTGAAGGAAGCCAGGGATTCGAAGAAGAAGGTGAGAAAGAACAGCATGCCAGTTAGGAGGGAGAGCCTGTGCACAGCCAGGAAGGCGAGAATTAAAACATGGCATACAAAATCTACGTGGCAGGCAGTGCGACTCCATAGAACGGTCCCTGAGACACTCTCCTTGACAGTTAATCCCTCTGAATCTTAGTTTCCTTATCCAAAATAGAGGGCTGACAATATCTCCCAGGGTTTTTATGAAATGAGTTAATGTATGTCAAGAGCTTTTTTAAGCCTTAAAGTGCCACAGGACTGACTGCTGTTATCCCTGTTACTGCTTCTAGTTTTGGGTGGAACCCCCAATAGCTACTGGGAGAAGCTAATTATACCTTTAGGTGGCATGAAGGGAAACCATGTAGAGAAGATGATGAAGCATAGAAGGAAGGGAGGTAGTTAATATAAACCAAAAGGAAATGAAAGGAAAGAAATATGGTGAACCGAGGAGGGGGTTACCACAAAGAGAATTAAAAAACATCTGTGCCCTAAGGCCTTTAGCAAAAACTGACTATGTTCTGTGGTTTTGTTTTTTCCTTAACCAAAAAACCAGGCTAAGCATCTTTTCCGCCACACTACTGACAGCTCTAATTATTTTCAAATTGCCCCTGGGCCACCTTCCCAAAATGCAGGCCCAGATGCAAAGGTGCTCCCAGTGGTCTCGTTAGCAATTTCCGTAGCTGGAAAAAAGCATGTAAAAAGTTCATGGTGACACTGTCATTGAACTTTCCGTTCAAATTCAGCATATTTTGCTACTTAGCAGATTATTCCAGGTTTCAATTGGTGAAAATCCCCTCTCTATATTCGTTCCAAAAATTACTAAATGGAGGGGAGGTGGGAAGAGAGACAGAGAGAGAGACACAGAGAGAGACAGAGGAAGCGAGAGAGAGAGAGAGAGAGAGAGAGAGAGAGAGAGAGAGAGAGAAGGAGGGAGAGGGAGAGGGAGAGGGAGAGAGATATTGAACAAAGAAAGCCCTCAGTATACTGGGCTTATGAATGAAATTGCATTTTTCCACAATACTCTTTTCTAACATGGCTTTCTAAAGACTGACAAGTGTCATGTTCTCTCTTTTTTCTCCCTTCCCTTTCTTGAAGTTCTTTAGGGAAGCATAAATATTTAATTCTAACAGCAAACAATGCATCGGGTCCAATTGCCAGCATTTTGTAGCAATCGCTTTGGAAGAGGAAGTAAAGAATGTAATGTTTCCATTTTTTGGTCTACTCAGCATCCCAATTGGATTCCAGCATGTCAGCTCTGGTTCTTATAATATAATGGCATTTCATTTAATGGCCCCCCAAAACCAGACTGAGTTTGGAGACAATGAATTTCCCAGTGGCAGTGATTGGGCTTCTTTGAAATGAGGGTTGATTTTTAAAGTTTTAGTGGGAAGGTCTTAGAAAGCTACTCAAGCATTTTTATGAGACACTTTAAATTTTTAAGAAGGGCTAAGACAGTCCTATCCTCACGTATCTCAGACACGTCAAGCATTGTAAGAAGGAAAAGCAGACATTTTCCTATATTCCCCTGCTGCGTCAGACTCCTCTTCTTTTTCAATTAACTCTCCATAGCTCTCTTTTTATACTGGAGCCATTGTGCTTCCCAGGCTCAGAGACTGAAAACTGGAAGAAACCTTAGAGGCCATCAAGTTCAGTTTTTATCACTGAGGAAACTGAGGCAAAGATAGATTAAGTGACTTGTCCAGGGTCACATAACTAGCAAGTATCTCAGGCCAAACTTGAACTCAGGTCTTCCTGACTCGAGTCCAAGAGTTGTCTCCACTATACCAATTAGCTGAAAGCTGGAGTCTTGGGTTTGAATCCTGACTCCCAAGCTCAAGGGTGTGCAGATTGTTCTCCCATTCTGGGAATGCATTTTCTCCTGGCCCCCATCTCTTGACTTCCTTTGTGATATCTTCTCGTTCTGGGGTGACCTTGCCTCTACTTGGCTTATCCCATATATGGACCTGGTCCTTTGAATGTTGTCTCACCCATTTGAATGTAAGCACCTTGAGGGCAGGGACTGGTTTTGCTTTCCTCTGCTATCTCCATACTTAGACCAGAGCTGGGCACCAGGGAACCTTTAATTATTGCTTCCTGAATGAATGATTGTCTTCCCCAGGACTCAGTCTTGCTTCTAATGGCTGACAGATCTGAGCATCACCATTTTCTCCTTTTTATTCCCTGGCGGAGGGCTCTGTAGTCCAGGACATTTTTTAAACATCGGTACTGCCTGTTCCTGTCAATTTGAAATATGCCACCCTGCCTGCCCTCCTCTCCCCAAGACCTAGGTGTGTGAGAGCTATCAAGGAAGTGGCAGATGGATATAAACTGTGACTTTTCAGAGCAGCTTCTCCCCAACCTCCTGGGAATAATCAGAGGTTTTTATTACAGGAAGCAAAAGCAAATTTAATACGGGTTTTAAAGGGCATTACGAACCTTCCTTATTGTGCAGAAATCACTGAGTTGTGTCAGAACAGTTCAGGGTCACTCATTCGCCTCCTCACCATGTCCCCATCAAGATTTATAGGCGGCCATGTCTTTAAAAAGCAGTCACCTTAGCAGAGAGTGGAAAACCTCTGCTTTATCACCAGCAAATAGTCTGTGGTGCAGAAGCAAGTGTGGCCCATTGACTGTCCTCTGAGTGTGTGATGGATGGGGGCAGTGAGGAGCCTGCATTGGAATGAATGAAAAAAAGCATTTATTAAGCACTTGCTGTATGCCAAACACTGTGCTAAGTCCTGCTCCTACAAAACAAGCAAGCAACACAATCCCTAACTCGATGAATTCTAATGTGGGGGTTGGGAGAAGGAAACAGATAAGGGAACTATATTGGTGGAGGGGGAGAGTGCATGACAGCATGGGCATGGCTTCAATCAATCAATAAATATTGATTAAGGGTCTACAATGTGCCAAGCATTGTGTTAAAGCTGTGGCCAAAAAAAAGAGCAAAGGATAGATCCTGCCCTCAAAGAGCTTCCAATCTAATGGCTCCAATATGAGTCATATGGAGCAGACTGGGACTAGGTTATAATCTTTCATTGAAAGAGAAGAAAGGAGTGCTCCTTGCTGGGTTTGGATGGAGAGTTCCGTGTCTTAGCTAGTCCTGGGAGATTTTCAAGTCTCCCATAGATTGCGAATTTGCCAAAGAACAGGATTGTACTTACTGAAAAACCAAAGCTGTTTACCAGCATAATGAAGCCTTGTTGGAGCCTCTGAAATTGAGGTTTAAGTGATTGGGTGGTCATCAACCATTTTTTAACTCCTTAAAGACTCTGAGTATTGAAGGATTTAGTAATTTCTTGTGGGCTGTTAACTACTAAAGGAAAAATCAAGTGTGAGGGCTGGGAGGGTGGGCTAAAGCATATTTATTGTAGACCATAACAGGTTCTGTCTCATAGAGGGAAGTAGGAACAGTTAGATTCACTTCACTGCCCCTACACACATTGTATTGTCACCACAATCAAGAAGACAGCACAAGTGATCTATAGGACATATAGCTGTAGCTGGGCTAATAACTGAATGCTGTCGTCATCTTCTGAAGTGACCAATAGCCAGTTCATAAAAGCAGTGACAGCAAAGGGCTCTAAGCTGAATCCTTAACTCCCCTTTGTCCAATTCTAATTTCTAATGAGTTATTTTCTTCTATGAGTTTTCTGATCTCTTTTTTGTGTGATTTTCTTTCATAATTTTCCTGATTTTCTTATATTGCTCTTAATTTTTCCTAAATTTCTACAACCTCTCATTTGGTTATTGAAGTCTTTTTGAAGCTCTTCCCAAAACTCTTTTTGGGCTTGTGATCATTTGATATTTTTCTTTGATGTTTTAGAAATAAGTGTTTTAACTTTACTGTCCTCTGAATTTAAACCCTAGCCTTCTCTGTCCTTAGAGTAGCTATCCATGATTGGGTTCTTTCTCTTTTGCTTACTCTCTCTCTCTCTCTCTCTCTCTCTCTCTCTCTCTCTCTCTCTCTCTCTCTCTCTCTTTCTTTCTCTCTCTTTCTCTCTCTCTCTTTCTCTCTCTCTCTCTCTTTAATTTTAGAGGCCAGTAGGCTTACTCGTTAGCTTTATGGTTTCAGGATTTTTATGCTGTTAATCTTCTGAGCCCTTCTTAGTTCTTCTGGTTTCTATAGTCCAGGGCCAGGTGTGGTCCTTGTTCCCCCAGGCTCGCACTCCAATTTGTAATTGACCTCAGGTACTCCCACCCTGGCTCCCCAGTTCTGCCACTGTCAGCAGACAACTTTACTCTTCATGGTTTTGTCACATTTCAGGGAATTGTGACAAGCTAGGTTGGGTGTTAATTCAAAGAAAGACTTAAAAAGCAAAGCTATCCAAAGATGAATGGACTACTTTAAGTCAATGGACTATCATTTATGAAGGACTTGTTCTACGCTAGGAGCTGTGCCAGGCACTTGGAGGTACAATGAAAAAGCCAAAAAAGTCCCCAGTCTTGGGGAGATTGCACCCTATTGAGGGAAAACTGTGCACATATGTGTTTACTGCAAAACACATACGATACCACATCCATGGTTATCATGGGAAAGTGGGGCATAGTGGCTAGGGTGACCAAGCTGGGTCTCAGGCAGAGTTGGCACTCGAAGGAAAATAAGGATTCCAAGAAGCAGAGGTGAAGGAGGACAGTAATGGAGAAGAGGCAATGCAGAGGCATTGAAATGGGACCTTGTGTGGATAGAATAGCAGGAGAGTCATTTTGTCTGGCCTGCTGAGTGAATGGGGAGGACTAATGGAAAGGTCAGCTGGGATGGGTTTTGATTCATTTTCAATGCCGAACAAAGAATTTTAGGTTTTATTGTGGAGATAATAAGAGAACCACAATTGGAGTTTATTGAGGAGGGACTCAACATATCAACGTCACACTTTGGAAGCTTTGTGTCCACTTTGTGGCCCATCCGTGGTTGTGGGAGAGACTTGAAACAGAGGCACCAGTTAGGAGCCCATTGTAGTAATCCAGGCAAGAGGTTATGAGTGCCAATGACAAAACGGTGACTGTATGAGAAGAGAGGAGGGGAGTCATAGGTATGAGAGAGAGTAGGGAAGGGAAAATGAGAGGATTTGGCAAAGAATCAAATGTGGTAGGTGGGTGAAGGAGAGTGAGGAGTCAAAGATGAACTGGAATGCCTCGAAGGACAGTAGTGCTTTCTAAAGTGAAATACAGATTTGCAAGAGAGATGAGTTTGAGGGCAATGACAATGAGTTGTCTTTTGGAGATATTGAGATTGAGATCCCCATGGTACCATCTAGTAGGCAATGGGTGATAGTAGTAACCTTTACCTGCCCATAATTTTCATATCAAGACAAGGTGGCCATTGGTTGGAGATGTTGGAGGAGGAATGGTTTTCCAGGCCCTGGTTGGGTTAGGTTCCTTTCAGATGTGGGCCACTAGGACTCTCTGTTGTGTGGAGTGTCTGGAAAGGATCTGATCCAAGGTGATGGACATCTTTATAGCCTCCACCAAGAAGTGTGGCAGTCGGGGTGTTGGGTCACCAGAGCAGTGACACCTGTCCTCTCAGGCCTTCCCTTTGTTTGCCTGTACCAAAAGTCATCGGATCTTGACAGTCAGGCTACAGAATCCTTGTGTCTAGCCAGCTGATAATTATGTAAGAAAACTAATGACCAAAACAAAGCTAAGTATTGCTTTAAATTTTTTAGATTCAAATGCTTTTACTAATGTCTTGGGTCATTTTTTTAAAAACCTTTTGTATCCCTTAAATGTTCTTTGTTCTAAAGGATGCCTCACTATGCATGGGGAGGTAAAGAGAAATATATGTATGGAAGCCAAGGTGATATAAAGAGAGGTAGAGAGCTGTTTAACATGAATTCAAATCCTGCCTCATTTGCAAGTTAACCCTTTGGCCTTGAACAAGTCACTTATGGTCCCTCAGCCTCAGTTTTCTCTTTTCCGAAAAAGGAGTAATACTACCACCTACCTCATATAATTTTTGTGGTGATCAAATTAGATAAGATACATAAAACATCTTATAAACTTTAATGTGCTTCCATAAACGTTAATTATCATTATTATTATCATCAATAAAATATGTTTCAGGAGAAATGAAACTGTGAGCTTGAACTAATTCAATTAGGATCACAGATACTTGGGTGGAGGTGATTGGGTAGCTAGACTGAAATGGAACCGTGGCCCGTGGTGGACGTTGACCTGGATGGAGGAGGTAGAACAGGACCGGGAGCCTGGCGGAAGCAGGATCCTAAATAAAAAGAGGAACAGGACTGCCGCTCCGTAAGTGGAAACGGGCAAGGCCTCTTTTTTGGTAAGTTCAGAGACCAGTCAGGAGCCCCAGATCGTGCTGGGGAGTCGGGTCAGCGGGAGAGACGTCTTACTGGAAGCATCAGGCGGCAAACAGAGGAATCCAGCGTAGCCGGCCGCTCTCTCTCCGGGTGCTGGATCTCTGGGGAGGTGCATGAACTCTCTGACTCCGATCCCACCCCCCTGGGCGTCCCCACAGTTGGACTTAGTCAGGGACCGGTCCTTGGCTTGTGAATTGGCCTGGTTTGTTTGTAGAGAGGAGTCTGTCAACCATCTCCCACCAGCCTTGAGGTAATTGTCTCCATCACATGGTCCAAATGAGCACCCCAGGAGAGGTGATTGTCCCAGAAAATTTCCACCCAACTGGCAGCCAGTGTGTGGACTGAAATGAAGCCAAATAACCCCAAGAGTTTGTTCCCATGGCCAGTTGATGCCTTACCCTGCTAAGCAGCTTTCAGCCCCATCTGTTATTCTGTAGCTGGGAATAGGGAAAGGTAGGAGGAATCTGCCCTTCATGGGACTGACTGTCTGCACTGTAGCCTTCCCCATCAATCATCCTTCCTGCAGATGCGCTCTTAGGCCCAGAATTTATTGAACACCCCCCGACCCCCATTATTCCCTGTTATTGAAACACAGGAAATGAGGATGAACCAGGACGGGCAACTGGCCAGCACAGCAGCTCCTCTTTTCTTTGTTTCTGCCAGAATAATTCCCGAGGGTTCAGGGGGAACTTGCAGGTCACGAGCCCCCGTTCCCATCTTTTTTCCCCAACAATGCTAAATGAACTGATGCTAGATCCTTCAAACGGGCTTGATTTTGTCAAGGTGTGTTTTTTCTCTTGGCCAATGCAGATTACAGCCTGCTGTAACATAGTACATCATTGTAGTACAGCCTCTTAGAGTGCTGCTGTGTTTGAAAAATGGCTTGCCTTCCAGCCCCCGTGGTGATGAATGAACCTGTCTTCGCTGGGCTTGTGCTTAGATGAGGGACATCTAGTTAATTCATCACTGGGCCCTGATTTGAAATCTTCCTGACTTGACAGAACCTGCTAGACCTTGCATTCTCCTGGCATCACATCAGGGTTGCTTCTATATTTCCATATGTAGCATCTGGCATGGAATAGGTGCCTAATTAATGCTTGCTGATGGATTAAATGAAGCATCAGAAAAGGACGCAGGTAGAGGAAAGATGTTGATGCATTTATAAAATGATCGTGCTATCAATCAATTAACAAGTGTTTATGAGAGGAAGGGCAAGAATACTGACTCCAGACAGGGACCTGGATTCAAATTCCATCCCTGATGTTTATTACCTGAGGGACCCTCGCTGGGCAAATCCCTTCATCTCCCTTGGTTGGCCTCAGTTTCTTCATCTGTAAAACAAAGGGGTAGCACTGAGGTATCTTTCAGGTCTACATGTATAAACATTTTATTTACTCTTTTATTTTTTTTTCCTTTTCCTTACTTTTCCTTTTACATTTACTAGATAATGACAAAAGGAAAATCATTCCTGTCCTCAAGCAGCTTACATTCTGGGTAGATAATAGTGCTTTAAATATGTTAACTCCTTTATACATGTGAGTGTATTCTGTGCATATATTTTGTATGTCTCATGTACTCACGGGTAATTCAAAACACTTACAGAATGGAACCATTCCATTGGGAGGGGAAGGTACCCACAGTCAGGGGCATCAGGAAAAGCCTCACATAGACTTGAGTTAAACTTTGTAGAAAATGAGGAATTCTGAGAAGCAGAAATGAGGAGCTAAGTCCTATCCTCAGCCTTTCAGTGTTATCACAGGCTCCCTGTACAACCTGTCTGTTCATACTCCTGACAGATTTATGTGTCTGGAAATTATGTGTGTGTGTATATACGTATAATTTTTATTATTTATAAATAATTTATAATTTTAATTATATTAATTATTTTCTGTTTTTATTTAAATTTATATATAGTATAATTATATATTTATATATGTTTCTATTATATTTCTATTGTGTATTTATATAATGCCCATCATATATAATATATATTTATATTTTGTATTCATATTTAATTATATTAATTATACTAATATTATATGTAGATAATATCTACATACCGAAGAGATGGGTAGGGAGGTCTATCTTCCCCTGGAGCTCTGAGTCCCCCAAATTGAGAGCTAAGCCTATGATTGTCATTCAGACAAGCAGTTTCCCATTTCACACAGCATGTACTGATTTTGCCTTTTTTTAATGCTTCTTAGAAACGAGGATGCAGTCAACCAGATGGCCGTGACGCCCTTTCCGTTACCCGTGAGCTCCCAGTCTTCGGTCGAGGTAAGGTCGTTTGGGTCCTCTCAGGACGCTAGCTGGATTGATCAATAGAAAGCAAAGGACAATCTGAAAATTTCAATCCAGCCTTTGGATGAACCTCCATATTTTTTTTCATGATACAGCATATAACAGGGTCAGAAATATATACCCAGGGGGCAGCTGGGTAGCTCAGTGGATGGAGAGCCAGGCCTGGAGACGGGAGCTCCTGGGTTTTAATCTGGCTTCAGACACTTCCCAGCTGGGTGACCCTGGGTAAGTCACTTGACCCTCATTGCCTAGCCATTACTACTCTTCTGCCTTGAAACCAATACATAGTATTGATTCTAAGGTGGAAGGTGAGGGTTTTTAAAAAGAAATAGAAATATATACCCAGAGGAGACTTTAGATGGCTTGTAGTCCGGACTTCTCATTTGACTGAGAAGGAAACTGAGGCCAATATAGGGGAAATGACTAGCCCAGGGTCATACAGAGAGCAATGACCTCCAAACTCAGAATGGGTGGATCAACAAGCATTTAAGAGCCTACTATGTGCCAGCCACTCTTCTAAACTGGGGATATAATGTGGGGCCGGCCGGTCCCTGAAGCTCACAGGCTACTAGGGGAGACAGCACACAGACCACCACGTGTGGGCAGGATGGACAGCATCGCATGGAGACAGCCGAGCTTATTAGAAGCCTGGAAGGGACCTCAGGAGTCTCGTGCTGAGGGATCGAATCCGTCTCCCTCATTTTATAAGTGAAGAACTTGTGTTTGGTCTGAGATTCCACAGGCCAAAGAGGCCGGATTTAAATCTTTATTTGGAATAGCCGTTCCTGGAAGAACTGAGAGCGTCTTGGGTCTGTCGTCTCCAAAGTGGAGAATGCAAAGCTACGGCATCACCCCTCGAGCTCCGTGGCCCCGGGCTGATGGAGTGTGGGAGCGACAGGTTCCAGGAGGGGGAGACGGCTCCTCTCTTCCCCTCTCTGCCAGCCGTGGGGTGTGTCTCCCACATCTGCTCTTGTCTCCCAGCTCTCAGCTTCTCTCCTCCCCCTTCTGTGCTCTCACCTCCACCCGTGACGAGCCACAGCTGCTCTTGGGTAGAGCCGAGGAAATCCTACCCCCACCCCGATGACCCGCCAGCTCCGGGGGATGCTCCTTGGGGGCAGCGAGCGAGGAGAAGGCTGAGAGCTCTGTAGCCTCACGGCCCCCTTCTTGGTCGGAGGGAGGCATCGGCAGTCCCAGGCGGAGCAGGGACGGATCCATTTGGTGAGCTCCACCCCAGAGAGCTCCATCGTCCCTCGGGTCAGATGCCCGTCTCTGACTTCACCCACAACTTTGCTGGATTTGGCCATTTTGTTCAGAAGTAAAAGGCTCCTTTCTCAAATATTATCCCCTTCGTCTGACACCTTCAGAACACGTTGACAGACGTGACGTGATGGCAAAAGCAAGAGTTCCTCCATAAGTGGAGAAGCGGAGGCTCTGCTGCTCCCCGCCAGAGAGAATCCGATAGTCCCATAATATTTTGAGAAGACCAAAATCTTTCCTTATATTTATAGACTCTCTTACACCAATATTTTGCCTTTTGTGGACTGCCTGAGCTGGGTCCATGTGGAGGCAGCTCCAAGTGTTACACAGACACTCGGGGTCGGGCTTTCGACTTTATGGAATTTCCTAAGCTGACTATTCTAGCAATCACAGCTTTTGGGCCAATAAAGGGCTTGTGGGTTGGAGACGGGACGGAAGCCAAGGGGGCATCAAAGGGAGATCTTAGGAAAGGCGGAAAATTTGGGCAGAGCCGAAACGCCACCCACTCCTGGGCTTCTTGGTGAGCGACACCCACAGGGAGGTGAAATCACTCTTGTGGTGACGGGCGGCAGCGTGTGATTTTTTTTTTTTGTCTTGTTTTTGTCTTGTCTTTTTCACCTGGCAAGCACTTCCTTTGAGCCCAGTCGTATCTGCTCCCCCCCAAATACCCACCTCCAAGCCAGCTGTTTTGGGTTACCTTCACTAGAATAGTGCTAGCTTTGTTCTGCTCCGGGAGGGTCATTGATTCATTCATTCTTTCAGTCCTGTGTGTGCCCCAATATCCCCCGAGGCCCCTTCCATCTCCTGATCTTGGACCCCATGGAGTGGGGCCCTAAATCCACTGCCCCTCTATACCCCCACCTTGAATTAATCTATTCCATACTAACTTTTCTCCAGACCTTGATTTCTCTTTGCCTCCCTGAGCCTTGCTTTGGCTAACAACAACAACAACAACAATAACAACAACAACAATAATAATAATAACCAACATTTCTATAGTACCAGACACTGCTGTGTCCTTTCATAATAGGGTCTCATTTGATCTTCATAACAACCCTGGGAGGTAGGTGCTGTTATTGTCCCCATTTTTCGTACAAGGAAAATCAGAATACTAGCTAACTTTTATAAAGCGCTCAGTATGGGCCAGGCTAAGCCCAGGGGATAGAGATGTTTCTCTGCGTTTATTTAGATCTCGCGTCTCTTCTTCCTCCCAGTGGATCTGAGGGCACTTCCAACTTAAACCTGGGAAAACGATCAGAACAGGGACCACCTCGAGGAAGCAGAAGCAGTAGACGCTGCCAGGCACCCGTGACTCGTTGGTCCACGAAGTGGTTGCTAAGTTTCTTGGCACCCAACGGCAAAAGGGAAACAGTTTTACCCACTTTTCATTTTCTGATGCAGGAAAACTACCCAGATCGTTTTTAGAGAAAGCTTCTTTTTACCCTTCTGGCATGAAAGTCAAACAAGAGGGAATTACATTACCTTCCAAGGTCTCTTTCAACCCTTAGATTTATATCATTTGACCAGCCTGTCAATATTAATAACTTACATTCACTTTTCACATATTCTGAGCTCTAGTACAAATAAAGAGCATAAATCGTGTAATACTTACTTTGCATAATAGAATAAATATGGGGCTCTTCTTATAAATGTTTCCTCTATTCCACTGGCCAGCAGCCAGGCTGTGTTTCATTTATCCCCTTAGTTTGTGTGGAAAAAACTTTAGAATCAAGAAATTCATCCACAGACCTTGTATTCAACTTATACTGCGTGGCAGGCATTGTGCGAGGCACTGGGGCACCACACGGATGAGGCAACCATCCTCCGCTCAAGTGGTTTACATTCTCAAAAACTGGGTTCTTGACCTTTTTCCTGCAGTTGCCTCTCCACCATTGCCTTCCTCAGAATCATGTTTTAAAGCACATTAAATAAAATTTGTACAGGGCAGCTGGGTAGCTCAGTGGATTGAGAGCCAGGCCTAGAGACGGGAGGTCCTGGGTTCACATCTGGCCTCAGACACTTCCTAGCTGTGTGACCCTGGGCAAGTCACTTCACTCCCATTGCCTGCCCTGACCACTCTTCTGCCTTAGAGCCAATACATAGTATTGACTCTGAGACAGAAAGTAAGGTTTTCCCAATAAATAAACAAACAAACAAATAAATAAATATGTAGAATTATAAAGGAAAAAATCAGAGTAAAATAGATCTATCAAAATACGGTTGATTCCTTTTTTTAAGTTTGTGGGCCCTAGGTTAGAACCCAAGTTGTGGAGAGAGGTCATTCACATATGAAAATACATATACCTATCTATACATATTATATATGTGTGTCTACATACATACATACATATATGTGTTTAAAATGTTGTTATAACTCTTGATGGAGTTTTCTTGGCAAAGAAACTGGAGGGTTTACTGCTTCCTTTTCCAGCTCATTTTCCAGATTAGGAAACTGAGGCAAAAGAGTGAAGTGACTTGCCCAGGATCATACAGCCACTGAGTATTTGAGGCTGGATTTGATCCCAAGAATCCTGACTCTATTTCTAACACTCTATCCTCTATGCCACCGAGCTGATATGTATATGTGTGTGTGACAAATAAATATGACAAATAAATGCCCGGAACCAGAGCTGAGAGGGAAAAAAAGGATTAAAAACAGAGCTCAGAATAATCCACCCTCCCTCTTCTAATCTCAGCTCTGCTGTTGACTCACTGGGTGCCCTTACTCAGTGCCAAGTCCTGTACTAAAACCTGGGCATACAGAGAAGACCCCCGCCCTCACGGAGCTCCTGTCTAAATGGAGGAGACAAGCTCTAACTAGCCAGCTCCATCCAAGGACCCCAACCCTCTTTTCCTGGGAGTCCCAGCTGATGTCCCACCTTATGCAGGATGCCTGCCCCTCTCCACCTTCATTCTAGCCCCCTCCCTCTGTGGATTAGTTCCCAGTTATAGGGTCTGTCCATAGGTGTTTGCTTGGTGTCTCCCCATCAGACTGGGAACCCCTTGAGGGCAGAGCTGTCTTCTGCCTCTCCATATCCTCAGAGCTTGGCACAGGGTCTAGCACCTACGAGGTGCTTAATAAATGTTTGGCTGTGTTTAGGAAACAGAGACCCGGAGATTTAGACGATTTGTCCTGGGTGGCGCTGTCCGAAGCAGCAGAGCTGGAAACTGAGACCCATCCTCAATTTCCCGACCCCAGCAGCTGGCTCTCTCCTTTCTCCATGTCCTCAATGGCTCTGTGTCTCCTCTCCTCCTTTCCTCACACCCCCTCCCCTAATCAGGCTTCAAAATCCTGGGTTCCACATTAGCATTCTCCAAGAGCTCCCTCCAACCCCCAGAGCCCTTCTCTAACTCCATTTCTCATTATTCCCCTGCATGGTGCTGCTTGGATTGTTGGATTGAATTAAACTGTTGATTGAATTGTTGAGAGCAGGAGCCCGTCTGCCCCTCCTGGTCAGGCCCCCTGTTTCCATTATCTGTCTGCCTCTTCAGAAAGCTTGTAAGGTTCCAGACGTCCTCAGTCAGTCAGTCAGTCAGTCAGTCAGTCGCTGGGATCTGTATTGGAGAGACAGACAGCAAAGCAAGAACTCAGGCTTAAGAAACCTGCCTTTGCATCCTACGTCCTTCCTCCTCTTCCTCCTCCTCCCTGTACTTAATGACTGTGTAAAATTGGGCAAATTATTTTACCTCCCTCTACCTCCTGTAAAACATTCTGTAAAATGGGCAGATCTCCTGCCTTGCAGAACTATTGTCAGGAAAGTACTTTTTAAACTTTAAACACTTTAGAAATTTTAACAATGATGTCATTGCACAATAATCATTATTGCTACATCTATAATTGCAATCGTAGACATTCGATAGCACTTTAAGATTTTCACAATGCTTTTACGCTGTTCTCTCATTTGGTCGATTCAGTGCTACAGGACTCCTTAAAAGATGCTGTCTCCCCCATTAAACTGTGAGCTCCTTGAGGGCAGGCTCTAACTTTTGTCTCTCCATGTACCCATCCCAGAGCCCGGCACATTTGTCGTTCAGTCACGTCCAACTCCTCGTCACTCATAAAGAGTTTTCTTACAAAGACACTGGACTGGGTTGCCATTTCCTTCTCCAGTGGATTGAGGCCAATAGAGCGACTTGCCCTAGGTCTGTGATCAGATTTGAACTCAGGGCTTTCTGACCCCCGATCCCTCTCTCTACCTATCTTCGGAGCCCCCTAGCTGCCTCCGACTAGTTTCCTGGCACATAGTAGGCACTTCATAGCTAGTGAACATTGCCTCGGCCGAGTTTTCCCCCTAAGACCCAGCCTTCACCCGAGCACTCTTTGTTTTCTGTCTCTACCACTGTGAGGAAGTTGGATTGTTGTGAATATTTAATGAGATGGAGAGGGGCTGGCAGGGGGAGAAAGGGGGCGATTTGCATAATTTCCACTTTGCTTCCATTGTGCAGAGACTTTCCAGAATGTTCCATGGCCTTATAAATAAATAAGTGAAGGGAGGGAGGGAGAGAGGGGGAAGGTAATGAGATTTGTCACGTATTGTAAACATGACTCTGCCAAGAGAAATGTCTGGGAATTTAGGCTGACAATGGGAATAATAAATCATGGGGGTTACTCGAAGAGAGACAGGACATTGGATGGAGGACATGGGGAAAGGCTGCAGTAAAGGGACCAGCCTCGATGAAAACGGACAAATCCCGAATGTCAATGACGTGTGGCCCGCCGATTCTTCTCTGGGTTTATGCAATAAACTCTCAAGGTAATTAGAAAACGAAGCAGCTGGGTATTTTCCCGGGCTCTTCTCGCTCTTTAAAAGAGGAGGAAATACAAGAAATTGGCCAGGCCACCAATTGGTTTGTTTTGGGTCAACTCTTCCCTCCCCGAGGAGCGGTTTCTATTTCTGTAACTCTTTAAGAATTTTCCTTGACAACCTTTTGGGGTTGGCCATCCGAGTGTTATTATTTCCATTCTACAGATCAGGCACCTGGGAAGCCCCGAAGGATGACCAGCCCGTGATGCCCACGTGATTTCAGTTGCACCCCACTCTTGGTGATCCCATTTGGGGTTTCTTGGTAGAGATATTGGAATGATTTGCCATTTCCTTCTTCAGCTCACTTGACAGATGAGGAAACTGAGACAAGCAGGGTCAAAAGACTTGGCCAGGGTCATATAGCTAGTAAGTGTCTGAGGCCAGATTTGAACTCTGGTCTTCCTGACTCCAGGAAGTCCACTTGAGGTGACTCCTCCACTGAGCCACCTACCTGCACACAGGTAAAAAGTATCCGTTTATTAAGAACCTGCAGGACATTGTGTTGAGAATTACCGGAGGGTACACATGGAAGGGTCCTCCGAGTCCCTCTGGTCCTGAATCAACCTTGAGTTCGATTTCAGTTCTATTTGTCCCAATCATTGCCAATTGGGGCAACCCAAAGAATGACTTGAAAACATATATTCTCAGCTACCCTCAAGCATACCTTACCCTTCCAGAAGGAGAGAGAAAATCAGCATTCTCCAGGATTCAAGCTTTTTCTTGTCCACTTTCCACCTCCGGTTTTCTTATATAACTAGTGAATGTGTTTAAAGCAAATCGAGAAACAGAAAAAGTCAAAACTATAGAAAATATCAGGTTATTCCTGAAACTTGGACTCTGGAACCTTCATAATTCATCCATCTCCTATTTTTATTTTAATCTTAAATAATTAATCTGTCTCCTATTTTTATTTTGACTTTCCATGACAACCTCCTGATTAAAAATATGTTTCCATCCTTTTGTAGTACACATATATATATTTTTTTAAACCCTTAACTTCTGTGTATTGACTTATAGGTAGAAGAGTGGTAAGGGTAGGCAATGGGGGTCAAGTGACTTGCCCAGGGTCACACAGCTAGGAAGTGTCTGAGGCCGGATTTGAACCTAGGACCTCCCGTCTCTAGGCCTGGCTCTCAATCCACTGAGCTACCCAGCTGCCCCCTACACATATATTTTTATTTTTATTGAGTCTTTTACATCTCCTGCCTCTTAAATGTCTTCTTCCTCTCCACTCACCTTCTCTGTAACATTCTTGCCAGTAGCTTCACTGTCCAAATGTGCCGGGCACTGGGATGGATACATTGAGAGACAAAGGTTAGTTTTACATTTCTGAAATATCCCCATATTTTGTTCCCAAATTTCAGATGTTTCAAAGAAAGCTAAATTTATAAACAAATTGAGAGATGGATTTGGAAGCAGGGAGACCTGAGTTCAGATTCTGAATTTGACACTTACTAGCTGTGGGGCTTGTGACTATAAGTCACTTAATTTTATTGAACCTCAGATTCTTTATCCATAAAATCAGAGGACTGAACTAGATGGACTCAAATCCCTTCTAGCTCTAAATCTATGATCCTGTTTTTTCTATGTAGGGCCTGAAGTCAAGTATAAAAAAAAATAACAATAATAAAGAATGTCTGTATAGTTCTTTGAGTTTTGCAATGCTCTTTTGCATGTTATCTCATTTGAGCCTCTTGAGATATTGGCTGTTATTATTCCCATTTTACAGATGAAGAAATTGAGATTAAGGGAGATGAAATGGATGGCTGAGAATCACATAGCTAATAAGTTTCTGAGGCAGAATTTGAACTCTCATCTTTCTCCCCTAAGGCCAGCATTCTTTCTGTTGTATCAGCTAGCCCTCTAACACCCAGATGTAGAATCAGACAATACTGTAGCTGATGCGTGCCTAACTCTTTCCATCTCATCCAGACCTGTGCCAGGGGATGGATCACTCCATCACGAGAACCATTTTGTTTTCCTTGTGAGGAAGACACTGCCCCACTTTCCTTGTCAAAGATACTGAGGACCAGTGCAGTGAATGCTTGCTATCCATGGGTCTTACTCTCTTCTGAATGAGTGAAAAAGCCTTTAGTAGGCAGAGCTCAGGGCTAGGCAAACAAGTGCAAAAGCAAAGGCAGTCCCTGCCCTTGAGCTTATATTCTTGCCAGGGAGAGTACTTTGGTCCAGAATGATGTAGGAATAGGGTAAATTGACATCTCATTCAGAAACAGTGGCAGAGTTGATTTGATTATGGTTCTAGAATTAGAGAACTGGGCCAAAGGTCCTGCAGGTGGGTGTCTCCGGTGTGGGTGGTTGGATGGTCAAGAGGGAGGAAATGGCAGAGATGGGGAGGAGGGAGGGAAGCGCCCCATGGTGAGGACTTCTCCTGAGATGGTAGTCTTGGAAAGGCTATCACCAAACCAGAGCACCAAAGCCCCAGAGAATTTCCTTCAGGGCATGGTCTACGATCTAGACAGTGAAGCTACTGGCAAGAATGTTATAGAGAAGGTGAGTAGAGAGGAAGAAGACACTTTAAGAGGCAGGAGATGGGCAATAAAGCATTTATTAAGCATTTACTATGTGCCCAGAACTGGGGGTACAAAGAGAGGCAAAAGATGAGAAGCTCACAGTCTAATGGGATAAATAACATGCAAAGAAATCTGTCCAAGCAAGATGCATGCAGGGTAAACTGGAAATAATCAAGAAGGGGAATGGAGTAGCCTTAAGGAGGATTGGAAAAGATGAAGATCTGCAAAGTAGAAGATGAGATTTCAGCTGGATTTGAAGGAAGCCAGGAGGTAGAGATGAGGAAGAAGACCGTCCCATCCATGGAGGATAAAAAACGAAAAAGAGAAGTTGGAGACAGAAGACCTGGGCTCAGTCCCAGCTCTCCCGAACGTAGGAAAATACCTAACTTCTCCCAACCTCAGTTCTGTTTTCCTCTGTAAGTGAGAGATAATATTCCCTGAAGTAGCCGACTCACTAGATGGTCATGAACTTCCAACAAGATGTTGAAGGTATTTTTTTGTTTGTTTATTATTTTTATTATTTATGATATTTTTATTATTATATATAATACATTATATTATTTATATTATTATTATGCCAACCCAAAGGTCTCATTGACTGATACCTATCATATCTGAGTCTTCTTAAAAGATGTTTTTAATGGCAGGCGTTGCCTTCTAAGACATGTTGAGGGGGGGATACATCCTCGTGGAAACAGGTTGGTAAGGTAGAGAGCAGAAGAGGCAGTTAGCCAGGCTGGGGAAGTAACTGTAATCAACCATATCGAGGATGTTCTGCCTGGAGTGAAGAATATTTGAGATTGCCTTAAGATCCTCACCCACTCTTTGATTCCTGGCAATTCTCTTAACCTCTGTCAGCCTCAGTTTCCTCATCTGTAAAATGGGATTAAGAATAGCACCTATGTCCCACGGTTGTTGGGAGGATCAAATAGAATATATGTAGAACACTTTGAAAGCTTTAATGTTGTGTGTGTGTGTGAATTTTATTTATTTATATGAGGGGAGCGATGTATCTATGCACATACACATTCATGTCCTTACATATACATATACAGTGTGTGTAGATGATAGATAATTAGATCTCAGCTCTTATTATGAAGCACCACAAAGGCCGCTTGGGGAATGGGCAGTGACCCGGATTAAAATGCCCCCCTTAAACCTTAAATGATTATACAAATATATTATTAATGTACTTTTTAGAAATGATCCTCCCTGACTCCCAGCTGTGTGATGCTAGGCAAGTAATTTAACCTCTCAGCCTCCGTTTAATCATCCGAGAATCTTACTGTGCTCTAAAAATATTATCATCATTATTATCCGTTGAACGAACTGGAGATAATTATCCTGGAAAACAGAAGGTTCGGGATGGATATAATAGTCGCCTTTAAATACTTGAAGGGCAACGATGCTGTTGTTGTAAGACAGATTATTCCTAATAATAATAAATGGCGTTTATTTAGCACCTTAAAGTTTGCAAAATGCTCAATACATATTATCTCATTCTGTCCTCATAATGTCCTTGTGATAAAGGTGCTAAATGATCCCCATTTTAGAGTTGAAGAAACTAAGGCAGACAATGATGAAGTGCTTTACCAGAGTCGCCCAGCTATTAAAGTGTCTAAGTAGGGACAGCTGGGTAGCTCAGTGGATTGAGAGTCAGACCTAGAGACGGGAGGTCCTGGGTTCAAATCCGGCTTCAGACACTTCCTAGCTGTGTGACCCTGGGCAAGTCACTTGACCCCCATTGCCTAGCTCTTACCACTCTTCTGCCTTGGAACCAATACACAGTATTGACTCCAAGACGGAAGGGAAGGGTTTAAAAAAATTAATAAAATTTTTAAAAGTGTGTAAGGCTGGATTTGAACTCAGATCTTCCTGACTTCAAACCCAGTGCTCGACCCACTATGCCGCCTTGCTACTTCAGTAAATCTGCTCTTTCTGTCCACAGCAGGCCGAAATAAGAAGAGTGAGTAAAGGTTTCAGAAGGGCGGATTTAATCTTGATATCAGCAGGAAACTTCCTAACAATAGAGCTATTGCAAAGTAGAACTGGAGGAAGTATGACCACCATCCCTGGAGGTTTTCAGAGGCAAATGACCATTCCATGGCTTGTATAGCATAGCAAAAATTATTCTTTTTAAAATATGTCTAAGGGGATAAGCTCTTGGGTCCCTTCTATCTCCGACATTCTGTTTTTAGAGCTGAGCTAAGTACTACACTAATCTTCTAAAAGAAAAGAAATTCTATAAGAGACAGAATTCTATGCCCGTGTTAGTCAAGTGGAGCAGTGGATAGAATGTTGGTTCTAGAGTCAAGAAGTCCTGATTTCAAATCTTGTCTCAGAAACTCTGTGAGCCTGGGCACATTGCTTAACCTCTGCCTGCCTTGGTTTCTTCAACTGTAAAATGATAATAATAAGAGCACCAACCTGGCAAGGTTGTCGTGAGATAATATTTTAAAGTTTGCAAACCTTAAAGCCCAATATTATTTTTGTTATTTTTATCACTATTACCTAAAGGGAAGGTTTAGATGTTTAGAAGAGAAGCAGAAGCTCTAAACACCAACATGGCCTCTTCTAGAATAGGCTATGACCTCACAATCTCAATCGTGTAGTTCAGGGGTTCCCAAACTTTTTGGCCTGCCCCCCCCTTTCCAGAAAATATATTACTTAGCCCCCTGGAAATTAATTCTTAAAAAATTTTAATAGCAATTAGTAGGAAAGATAGAAGCAACTGTGGCCATCACTGCCTCCTGGATCGCTGCAGCACCCACCAGGGGGCGATGGCGTCCACTTTGGGAATCACTGGTGTAGATTCTCCCCTCGTTAGTGGTCTTTAACTGAAAGCCAACAAAGCACTCATCAGGAGCATTGCCAAGTGGATTGTTGGTGGGATACAGCTTTTGGACTCTCTATTTGTGTGAAATGTTTGTAGTGGATTTAACCTTCTTATGAAACATGCTTTTTTTTTTTTTTTAAGTCTTGGTTTTTTATCTTTTTCTTTTAATATTCCTCTCAGGATCAGAGCGGTCCAGAAGCCATACGCAATGAAGAAAGCACCAAGACTGAAGTTGATCTTAAGCAGTTGCCAGAAAGTGACCGTACCCAATTGGTAGGTATTCCTAGAGTCTGTCTCTCTGTTAGAAATGAATTATTCATCTCTTGTACTCATTCAAATGAGATTGTCTATGAAGTATTTTGTAAACCTTACAGAGTTGCCTAAAGATTAGCTCACTCGCTATTATTCCAGTATTCTGTTTTTTCCCCGATTTGTTGTTTTTAATCATTTGTATTTATTTACTTTGGTTTTTTTATATCTTACATTTTCCAGGGCATCCCTTCCCCCTCTCAGTGATCCATCCTTTATAACAAAGAATGCAAAAAGAGAGGAAAATCAGTTCAGCAAAATGACTGATGTTTTGGAAAAAAGTCTTAAATATACACGTTTATACCCATAGTCCTCCACTTCTGTTTCATTTAATCCAAGATTATTGAAGTCAGTAATTATAATAAGAATGTACAATTGTATATAATATGCATATTTGTCTTAGGTTTAATTCTACATGCCTATTTACATTCTTTTTAACTCATTCCATCTTAGAATCAATCCTATATATTGGTTCTAAGGCAGAAGATTGGTAAAGACTAGGCAATGGAGGTTAAGTGACTTTTCCAGGGTCACACAGTTAGGAAGTATCTGAGGCCAGAGTTGAATCCAGGACCTCCTACCTCCAGGCCTGGCTCTCTAATCACAGACCCACCTAAGTGCTTGAACATTGAACATTGAAATGTTTGTTTCTCTCAACTAAGACTTTTTAGCCTAGTGTTATGATTAAAATGGATATAGTTACCAATTTCACTGAACAAAGGAGTGTCTAATGTAACTGGTGATAAGGATTAGGGGATACAAAACAGCCTGAAGTAGATTGACTTAAGATCTTTTTATAGAAAATATTCTAGGTTTTCCCCTTTGGAACCACCAAATCTCTTCTTTTTCTAAAGCCGTGCTCATCTTGTCCATTTTTTTTTTTAAACAAAATACATTGTGTTTTAAAGCCCAATAAAATGGAATTCTATCCGTGATCTGAATTAATTCTCTTGATAGGTAATAGTCTCCCAAAAGATCCTGCCTCTGAGGGTTACCCATGTTGCCTCAGGCAAGGCCTTTGATTTCCACTTTCTTTCCTCTGGAACTTTATGTCCTCAGAGTTCCTTTCCAGTTCTAGATATAATTCTTTTTCCCAGAACCCTGAAAGGCTGTTAACCTATACTACCCATCTAGTCAATCAATCAATGAACAAGAATTTATCAAATATCTACTCTGTGCCAACTTGTGATAGAGCATCCTCTCATATTGGTCTGATCAGCCACACTCGAACACACTGAACAATATTGACTCCCATATCATGTTATTTTGGTCTTCTCCAAGTACCAAGGACAGCGACTGACCATCCAACTAGCTCTGTGCCAAGCATTGTGCTCAACACTGGAGATACAAGTATGAAGAATCAACCAGTTCCTGTTCTGAAAGGAGTTTACGTTCTAGTGGAAGAGATAAGAAATACATTTAAAATTATGCCCAGCTTGAATATCAAATTTACAAATATACACAAAAATTTTTGAGAGCGAGGCTTTATACAGAAGCTGCATCTTAAAAGAAGAGAGTTATTCTGTGTGGCAGAGACCAAGAAGGTGGATTCCAGTCATGGGAGATGGCCAGTACAATTGCCCAGAGAGAGGAGATTCAGTGCTCTCAATTAGAAAGAGAGAGAGGCTAATTTAGGGGATCATAAAATTGGGAGGGAAGAGAGAAGAGGAATCCCCAGTGGGGATTAGAAACTTAGGTTTGAACCAGATTAAATGGGATCTCAAACGTGAAATAGAAGAGTTGATATTTTATGCTAGAGACAACAGGTAGACCCATGGAGTTGTTAAATATGGGAGTCACGTGGTCATGTCTTAGAGGAAGGAAAATCACTCCAGTAGCAGATCTATGTATCTGTGTCTTCTATGAGAGAGAGTTTCTAAGAAGCTTAGAATCACATTTGCTTTCTTGTTTCCAAGACCGAGAAAATGTGATGGCTTCTGTTTACTTTTTGTCAGTTGTATTCGTCTCACTCATACCGTATCAGTGGCGGTATCTGAATTTGAACAAAAGTTTTTCCAGAACTCAAGCCTTCTGATTTCTGATACAGACTTAATTTCTCATCGCTCTGCCCACTGTCGCTTATTAGAAATTGTCCCAAAGAGCCTACAGAGCATTCCCCTCCTGTTCTAAATATAGTGTGTGAATAATTATGTCTGCCATTAAACCTAAACTTATTTTCTCTTTTCTTAGACCTAAACTCTCAAGAGGAGTATTTTGCTCTTTTTTTTTTCATGCAAAATCTTGAGTCCTGAAACCAGTTTTCTTTGCTAATTTACACTCCTTAGCAAACTGCCAAGGATGCTCTGTTGCCACATGGGAGCCCAAGCTGCTCATTTCCTGTTTAAGATCAAAGTTTAAAAAAAAAAAAAGTCAAAATCAAGATCTTAAGAATTCCCCTCTGGTATTGGTATTGGGAACAAGCAAGAATAGACTGGGTTGGCAGGCTTTATTCTTTGTAGTATAGACTTGGTTCCTGCACTGAGTTCTAGTGGGGGAATATAGAACACAATTCACAGTTTGATTTTCTTCCTATCTTGTTCTTTGGGAAATCACTTGAGGTTTACATACATGACAAATTTCACTTTATCCCAGATACAAAAAAAAAAAAAACTGTGATAAAGGCACTGCTGAGACCATATTTTATGTGGGAAATTTTAAAGAAAATCTTTTAGCTTCCTCTTTCAAATGCCTTACTGCTCCTTATTGAAAGCAAAAGGAATGGGGTCAACTAGGGAGCACAGTGGATAGAGCATTAGACCTGGGATCAGGAATACCTGGGTTCAAATCTGACCTGAGACTCTTCCTAGCTGTGTGACCCCGGGCAAGTCACTTAACCCCAATTGTCTAGCTCCTAGCACTTTTCTGCCTTGGAAGTGACACTTAGCATCAAATCTAAGACAGAATTTAAGTGTTTAAAAAAAAAAAAAAGGAAAGGCATGGAGAGACTAGCCAGACTAGCCATCTGAGGCCAGCTGACCATAATTATGCACTCAAAAACCTTCTAGAATTCAGGGCTAGTGAGGTGGTGAAATAGATAGAGTTCAGAGTACCAGTCCAGAAGTCACAAAGCCTTGACTTCAAATATATTTTCAGATACTTCATATCTGTGTGATCCTGGGCAAGTCATTTCTTCTCTATCTGCCTCAGTTTCCTCATCTGTAAAATGAGGATAAGAATAATACCTATCTCACAGGTTGTTTGGGAGATCAAATGAGAGTGGTAAAGTGCTTAGTACAGTGCCTGACCCAGGGTAAGCACGATAGAAATGTTAGCTCTTATTAAATCTACACAGAATATTTGCAAAGAAATTTATAGGAGAACTTAGGAATAGCTTCTATGGGTGAATCTCTGTTTTCTTGCTCCAAAGGTGGTTTTTTTTTTCTCCTTCTTACTTTCTGTTCTCAAAGGCTGCCTTGGAAATGGCAGATTTTCCCCTCCCCACCTTAGAAATCTTCAAGCAAATGCTGGATGACCCTTAATTTAGCATGTACATACCAGGATTTTTTTAGTGTTTGGGTAGTCCTCGTTGGTCACAGAGGTTTCTTCCAACTCTTAAATTCCATCTCTCTCTCTCTCTCTCTCTCTCGCACACTCAAAGGTGCATAAACTTAACCCCAGTGAAACCTCAAGTTTTCCTTTGATAAAAAACAAAAGTGTTGATTTTGGTTGGAAGGAAGAACAAAATCAGGCAGGAAATCCCACTATTGTGTTACGTAGAACACATCAGTCTTCTCTAATTTCTCCTTTCAATCATTTATCCATCGTGGAATGTTGGGCAGGAATTTCCACTGGCCTTTGGAGGTGTTGAACCATCCCTTATATATTTTAATAGTCCAGTTTTATCTGTCACCTCAGCCACTCTGAGACCACTCTTTAAGGCCGTGGGTACCATTCACGAATCACAAAACTTTAGAGTTGAAAGGGACCTTGTTGGCCATCTAGTCCAAGCCACAACCAAAAACCACTATAGCTTCCCTTACTAGTGGTCCTTAAACATCTGCTTAAAGATCTCCGAGGAGGGGCGCCGTACCACTTCCTGTGGCAGCCCATTCTGTTTGGGGATAGCAGTCATTGTTAGGAAGTAGTTCCTGACCACAAGCCTAAATTAACTTCTTTCCAACTTCCACCCATTGCTTCTGGTTCTGAACTCTGGGGCAAAATAGAGCAAGTCTTAGCTCTGTTCTTCTCTAAGATAAACATCGTATTTCTTTGACCAAGCCTCAGTTAAGATGGACACGAGGCCATCCATCATCCGGGTTCCCCTCCTCTGGACACTGCTCAGCTTATCAATGTCCTTATATTATGGCACCTAGAACTGAACCCAATACTCCAAATGAGGTCCAATGAGGTCAGTGCACAGGGGAGCTTTTGCTTCTCTATTCCTGGTTTACTGGGATCGCCTTAGGTTTTGGGGCTGCCCTATCAAAATGATGGCTGATATCAGGATTGTAGTCACCATCAATAAACTCTAGAACTTCTTCAGAATGACTATTGCCTAACTGTCTCCCCAAGCTTTGCATTGATCTCTACTATGATAAAACCCTGAATAGAGATTAAAAGTCCTCTTGGGTAGAGGCATACCTGGTTGGGGACTCTACCAGAATCTTTTTTTAAAAATTAATTTACTTGTTTGTTTGTGACATTAAAATTCCCAGATAATCCTCTCCCTTATTCCCTTCCCTGCACTAGAGAAGGCATCATTTGACAAAAAGATATATGTATATATCAAACTATATCTTGCTTATTTCTATTTATCAGTTCTTTCTCTGGCGGTAGACATACACAAGCCATTCTTTCAAACAGATTTCTGTTGCTATATGTAAGGTTCTCTTGGTTCTGTTCGTTTCCCTCTTTCTAATTTGATTTAGGTCTTTCCAGGGTTTTTTTTTTAATTATGCTGCTCATCATTTCTTACCATGCAATAGTATTCCATCATAATCTTATACTAAAATTTGTTCAGCCATTCCTCAGTTTCCACTTCTTTGCCACCACAAAGAGAGCTGCTCTAAATATTTTCAAACGTATAGGTACCCTTTTTTCCCTCATCACCATGGGAAACAGACCTAATAATGGTATTGCTGGGTCAAAAGGTATACACCGTTTTATAACCCTTCAGGCATAATTCTAGATTACTCTCCAAAATGGTCAAATCAAATCACAGTTCTACCAACAATGTATTAGTGTCTCCACTTTTCTGTATCCCCTTAACAATATAAATGAAATGGAAGAGTGCTTATAAAAATATGCATTGCCTGGACTAACAGAGAAGGAAGTAGAATAGCTAAACAAATCTATTTCAGAAAAAGAAATTGAACAGTCCACAAATGAACTCCCCAAGAAAAAGCATCAGGACCGGATGGATGTTACAAGAGAGTTTTACCAAATCTTTAAAGATCATCTAATTCTAATGTTAAATAAATTATTTAGAGCAATTGGTAAAGAAGGAATTCTGCCAAACTTTTTACCACAAAAAAGCAAGTAGTATACAAATCTATCAAAGAGTTGTGTGAAATGGCCATTGAGCAGGGAGGGTTGCCAGGGAATCTCAGGGCAGGAGGGATTTAAGATATTATCTCATCCAATGTTCACTTGGACAAGAATCCTCTTTATAGCATGCCCTTAACATGTGCACCTGGCTTCGCTTGGATGCCTCCTCTTTTGGAGAGGCGACATAATCCATTCCACTTTCAGGTAGCTCTCATTATTAATTTCCTCTGCAGCATTGAAATTTAAATTTACTTCTATTCAACATTCATTGTTCCTATTGCTGGACCCAAGTACAAGACTAACTTTTCCTCTGCGTGAAAGACCTTTAAATACTGAAGGATGGGCGATCCATCTAACTTCTCCCATGTCTTCATCATCCCCATCAAGGGGAGACCATGGTTTCTATTAGGAAGGCTCGAGTATCTAAGGTGATGTGGCCTCTTCTTCACCTAGGAACTGACTTCTCTTCCTTCTTGGCTTAGCTCATGAGTCCAGTTCCTTTTCCTAATACATTCTCTCCCTCCTTCATCATCTTCCCTCCCTCCCCAAATCAAAGCATTTTCTTTGCCTTCAGTTTTTTCTTTGAGATGTTTAAAGGAGAGATTCAGATTCTTTCTAGTTTTATTCTTTTCCTTTTTCTAACATAGTCTTCCTATTAGACTATAAGCTCCTCGAGGGTAAGACCTGTTCTGATTTTGTTTATATATGTAGCATTTAGCAATTCAAATTAATTTAACCAGCATCAGTGAAGTGCCTATAATGTGTCAAAAACTGTGCTAGATACTAGGAATACAAAGATATTCAAAATACTCCCTGCCCTCACCAAGTGAGCACAGTGCCTGGCACACAGTAGGTATCCAATACCAGCACCCAGTAGGCATCCTATAAATCTTGGTTAAAATTTATTTTTTAAAATGTAGTTTTATCAGCATCAAATCCTAGCAAGGACAACTGGATATATAATTTCATCTGAGTCTCCCATCTGTAAAATAGGGATAATAATACATAAATACATAATCTTGTGTTGATTTTAAAAAAAATAATAGTTAGCTATGTTGTGGGTTTGCAATTTAAGGTTTGCAAAGTACTTTACAAATATCATCTCTCTCATTTTATCTTCATGACAGCCCTGGTAGATATGTGCTTTGATTATCTCCATTTTACATTTGAGGAAACTGAGACCGCCACAGTTTAAGTGACTGGCCCAGAGTCACAAAGTTATTAAGTGTTTGAGTAAGGATTTGGGTCTTCCTATCTCCAGGTCTAACCCTCTTCCCCCTAAGCTACCTTGGAGGCCAAATACTCTCTTTTAATTCTCTGAAACAGTAAGATTCAAAGAACTGTTGATACCTTTTTGTAACTGGAAATCTGGGTCATTAAACTACTAATTGGAAATGTTATTTGTCTTCTGAGAACAACAAACCTCAATCTAGTAATATACGAAAACCCCCTTTTTGCCCTATTTCTGTTTTAGGATGAGGCACCCCAGGTGGTCAGCCGTATTCTGGCAGCAGATGAAGCCAAAGGAGGAGAGCTCCTTCCTGACAACGTACGTACCTGCTCTTACTCTCCCTTGGATTGTGGGGTCATAGTTTGATCTACGAAGTAGGGTTTGCTGTAGATACACAAGGCTGCTGCCATCTGCTGACTCTCTGGAGTCAAGGCAACATTGACCATTGTGCTCCTCCTTAGCCCAAGAAGAACACCAAAGCCCTGGACCACTTGCCTTCATCCCTGTTTAAACCCAAAGGGAGAAGACCCAAAGGGCCTCACGCTGACGCCTCACTAGTTTTTGTGCCTTCTAGTTTTTGTTTTAAGTTCTCTCCTGTAAACACAATCCTGGCATTCCCCATCCAATGAACTCAGCTTCAAGTATAGACCAGTCCCCTCTCATGCCACTCTGCAGATCCTACAGAATTATAGCAATAGTTGACCCCTTTCTGGGTCACGGACCCCTTCTTTGGGCACTCTTGTGCAGCCCATGGACCCCTTCTTAAACTAATATTCCTAAATGCATAAAATAAGATGACAAAGACCATCAATTATTGAAATTCGGCTTTCCAAATATGAGAAAACATTTGAACAGTTCCCCGAGCCCAGTAAAGAACCCTTCCTTGTTCTGCGTGCCGGAACCAGAATCCAAACCAGACCCGAGGACTGCCTCCAGAACCCTCCTTTTTCTCACCTGCCGCCTGCCCGCAGTCCTTCCCAGATGGCCTTCCATCTGATCTCAGGACCACCTCATGATTCAAGCAGAGGTGGTATTTTTGTCTCTCTTTTACAAATCCGGAAAAGCTGTAAAGGACTCGTCCAAAATCACACAGCTAATTAGTGCATTTGAGGGCCCTCCTGGGAGATGTTAAATAAGTGACTTCTCCACAGCCAGCTTTCCTCTCATCTGCCCCCGTCGCCCACACTTACCTCATTACCACAGGCCAGATACATCACGCTGGTTTTATTTTAACAAAAAGAACAGGAAATAGGAACTCGAGAAAGGCTGGGCATCGTCTAGCCCAAGTTGGGTCCCTGCCCTTCTCTAATCTAAAATGGCCAGTTAGACCGTCTGTGGGCCAGGACCCGGCTTTGGCCTTGCCCTAACTGGACATGTGTCTGGAGGTACTTCTAGAGCAAAGAGTGTTATTTAGAAACCATCAGACTGGGGCCAGCTGGGTGGCTCAGGGGATGGAGACCAAGTCCTAGAGACGGAATGTCCTGGAGTCAAATCTGGCCTGAGACACTTCCTAGCTTTGTGACCCTGGACAAGTCACCTAACCTCCATTCTCTAACCTCTACTAGTCTTCTACCTTGAAACCAATACACAGCATTGATTCTAAGATGGAAGTTATGGGTTGGTTTGTTTTTTAAATAAAAAATAATTTCTTGGGGCAGCTGGGTAGCTCAGTGGATGGAAAGCCAGGCCTAGAGACTGGAGGTCCTAGGTTCCAATCTGGCCTCAGACACTTCCCATCTGTGTGACCCTGGGCAAGTCACTTGACCCCCATTGCCTACCCTTACCACTCTTCCACCTATAAGTCAATACACAAAAGTTAAGGGTTTAAAAAAAAAATTTAAAAAAAAATAATTTCTTTTAAAAAAGAAATGATCAGACTTTACCTTTCATTTATATAAGAGGGAACTCATGTCTAGGAAGGATCAAGACTTTGTCCATGGTCACAGGAAGCTAGTGACAGAAAGGTTGGTAATGAGCTTGTCACTAAAGCAAACAGCCATCAATGGACAGATGGACAGACAGAAAGACAAATAGCTGGCTGGATGGACAGATGGATGGATATGTGAATGGATAGATAAATATCTATTTGTTTCATATGTAAAGTCTATAAATATATAATATTTTATATATAGGTATATAAAGTCTATAAATTCTCAGCAAGAGGGAAAATTGTTTTCAAATTCATATTTATAACTTGTTTGGAGTTATAACTTTGACTAGGGTGATACTATTATTTATTTATTTTTTGGGTCCTCACCTTCCATCTTGCAGTCAATACTGTGTATTGGCTTCAAGGCAGAAGAGTGGTAAACGTAGGCAATGGGGGTCAAGTGACTTACCCAGAGTCACACAGCTGGGAAGTGTCTGAGGCCAGATTTGAACCCAGGACATCCCGTCTCTAGGTCTGGCTCTCAATCCACTGAGCTACCCAGCTGCCCCCATAGGGTGATATATTTAGACAGAGCCTTAGGAGATCTTGAAAGGTATCTCCTCCATCTTCCCATGCTTTTATATTTGGAGAAGCTGAGAGCCCAAGAAAATTAAAGGACATGTTTAAGGTCAGGAAGATTTCAGGTATTACCTTGAATAGTATGTTCTCATGTCATGGGCCAAGAGAAAGCTGTCATTTGTTCACATTCCATTCATCAGTCTGCCTTGGACTTAAGTTCAAATCCTGACCCTCTAGTTTACTGCCTTTGTGATTTTGGTCAATTCACTTATTCCCTCTGGGGCCTCAGTTTCTCTTCTGTCAAATAAAAGGGTTGAGAAGTGACAAAATGAAATGGGAATGAGCCCCAATTTGGAGTCTTAGAATCTTATGTTTGAACCTCTTCTGACCTCTATTTCTATAATATAATTCTAATTACATACACTCTGCCTAATGCCCTCAAAGTTCTGTCAACTCTAAAGTTCCTATGAGCTTTGGGGAAAGAGAATTCATTTAGGTATTGATTTTATTTTTCTTTTATTCCCCCTAATTGGGGGTGAGAGGCAGTGACAATTTTAGAGATCCATTTATTCAATTTCCTTCCACTATATTTCAAATCTCACCTGAAGGGTTTCTTCCCTTCTCTAATGGTCTTTAAAATATCATCCTGGAAACTAGAAGGCTCTTCTATGCCTTGCCTCAAGTTCATATTAACCTCTTAGAAGTCAATATTTGTGGTATTTTGGAGAGAAATCAAAATTCTGGGGAAAAAAGTATTCTATAGACTGTTCTTGTCTTAATATTGTTGATTATGTAATTGAAGAGAGAACCCAAGAAAGAAAATTTTGGACCAAATAAAACTTTGTGCTTTCTAGGACATTCAAAGCTTAGTTTGGTAACTTCTCGTTAAAGAGGCAAAGGAGCCTCCCAGGAGAGCTCTTCCAGTTTTTGGTGGGCAAACGCTTTTTGGGATGTTCCACGTTCTCCTAAAAAATGGTTACATCCAAACAGATTCCCTTTTAAGGATTTTTAGGGTTTTAGCTCTGTTCTTTTCTGAGGTCACAAAGCTAAATTGCTTTACTTAATAGACTGTTGGGGCATGGAGTGAAAGAGGGCTTAATTTGCTTCATAATCAATCAACAAACATGTATTATGTGCCAGGCGTGGTACTAGTCACTCTGGGTACGGAGTCGTCCTCAAGGAGTGATGAAAAAGTACACGTAGGAGGTAGCTAGGTGGCTCCATCACTTAAATCCCCATTGCCCAGCCCTGATCACTCTTCTCCCTTGGTTCCAGTATTGATTCTAAGATGGAAGGGAAGGGTTTGTTGTTGGGTTTTTTAAAGTGTATTCAGGGGGCAATTAGGTAACACAGTAGATGGAACGCTAGGCCTGGAATCAGGAGGACCTGGGTTCAAATCTGGATTCAGACACTTCCTAGCTGTGTGACTCTAAGCAAGTCATTTAACCCTGATTGCCTAGCCCTTACTGCTCTTTTGTCTTAGAATTGACACTAAGACAAAGGAAGGAAGGAAAGAAGGAAAGAAGGAAGGAAGGAAGGAAGGAAGGAAGGAAGGAAGGAAGGAAGGAAGGAAGGAAGGAAGGAAGGAAGGAAGGA
>NC_058133.1:15729097-15757411 GCF_016433145.1 Gracilinanus agilis | reverse complement strand
AAGGAAGGAAGGAAAGAAGGAAAGAAGGAAGGAAGGGAGGGGGGGAGGGAGGGAGGAAGGAAGGAAGGAAATAAGGGAAGGAAGGAAGGAAGGAAGGAGAGAGGGAAGGGGGAAAAGGGGGAGGGAGGGAAGGAAGGAAGGAGGAACAGAAGAAGAAAAGGGGAGGAAATAAATGACCCTTCTTTGCAGAGATAGGGAACTGTAGAAGTGGAATGATACTGGTTCTTTGCCTCAGATTTGGCAAAACTCTCTTCTCCTCCAACCCCGTGATTCCCAAGTTATGGTCCCAAACTTTCTCCTACTCAATTGCCTTATCTTGCTAACTTTCCATTGTTACCCTCTTTCCTGCCCAGAATTAGCTGTTTAGCTTTGATAAATTACACTTGGGGGAAGGGGGAAATGGAATCATTTTTCCTAAATCACTTACTTTGAGTAGATACGAGGAAAGGCAACAGCAGCTCCTGCCTTCAAGGAGCTTATAACCTAATGGAGGAGGCAACACACAGTTATGTACAAACAAGACAGAGATAGAATTAAGTATACTGAATTGCACAGGGAAGATACTAGCATTGAGGGGAAGACCAAAAAAGGTGTTTTGCAAAAGCTGAGACTGGGAGGCAGAGTTGAGGAGGGAAAGCATTCCAAGCATTGGAAACAATCAATGAAAATATTTGTGCTGGGAGTGTCTCGTGCCAGGAATAGAAAGTTAGACCACCCAAGAGCCTTTCTGACACTCTATAGCCATGGTGGTGAACCTGTGGCACACATGCCAGAGGGGATACTCAGAGCCCTCTCTGGGCGCACACACCATCACCCCAGCACAGAGTTCACCTGAGTTCATTACTAGAAAGCCAGAGGGACAGAGGGCTAGGCTGCTCCCCTCCCCGTCTCCACACAAGCCTGAAGACATCTCTCACATCAGCCACCCCTCTAAAAGGTTTTCCATCACTGCTCTATAGCCTGGTCCTTTATCCTCTGATAATTCATGACTGTACAAGACTTCTCATCTCACATCTCCAATTGCCTTTCACATATCTTGAGGGAGAGGCCCAGTAGACATCTTAAACCCGATGTCCATAAGTGAACTCTATCTTTCCCCCTCATTCCCCAAGCCCCTCCCCTTCCCACTTTTCCTTTTACTGTAGAGAGCCAGGTGTCATTCTGAATCTCGACTCTTGTCTCACCATTTCAGATCCACCTTCCTCCTTTCCCCATCTTAGCCATTTCCAAGGCCTGTCAATATCACCTTTTCGTGCTTTCACTTCTCTAACATCTCTCGTAGGTTTCATCTCTGCAATATCTCTTGTAGATTTCACTCCCCTGCTGTCTCTTGGAAATATCAACTCTGATACATCTCTTGTGGGTTTCATCTCTGGAGTTTCTCTCAGTTTCACCCCTTCTTCTCATCTGACTCTGCCCCCACCCTGAAACAGACCTTCCCATCCTTATTATGGCAATAACTGCTGGTGGTTGGGGTGGGATTGTCAGGGAGGAGTCTTCCTGCCTCCAGTCTTTTCCCATTACAGTCCATCCTTTATTTCTAAAAATGCTCTTCCTAAAGTTTAGATCTAATCTTGCTCTTTTGACCTCTTTGTCCATCTCTCCATACTTCTGACCTTTTGGGGTCTAGACTTGTGATTTTACTGGCAGGAGAAACTTCCAGGGTGGAAATTCTGTCTACCAATGTAAATGGGCAACTTTTCAGTAATTTATAGCCTTAGAAAGCTTCTTGGATCAAAGGATTATCCATTTGTATGGTACTTGAGAGATCATATAATTCAATCCCTACCTTTATTTGAGAAGTGAGAAAGCATTGGCCCATAGAACTGACATGAGTTCAATCACCGCACTCCCTCCACTATAGCATTCCTTTGTGATTCTAGAAAAGCAATGTAGGCCTCTAGCTTCTCTAAAGAGACTCCCTGCTTGGTCAAATCCTCCTTCTGTTAACCCCTGTTGCCTCTCTCTTCCTTTCTCATGGACAGAAAAAAATAAAATCCTTTTGTCTGACCAAATAAATAGCTTGCCTAGACCTTCTTAAATTCGTGTATCTAAAAATGCATATAATTTTTGCATGACTTTATTGATCACAAGAAAACTTCATGATATAAATTGATACAGCAAGTCACATTTTTAGCTTCTCTTAGTGGCATGCCCAGAGTGGCATATAATAAACTGAGGCACAAGAGGAAGGCTTCAAATGAGACTGGAGCCTCGGGATGTGCCTTTCATAATTACTAATGTGTTTAATGAGGATTGCCCTTGTGGTGTTAGATGTCTGGGATGTGAGGTGCAGTGCTTTTCATAAAAATCATAACTTAGAGCTTAAGCACACATATATATGTGATCTATTTGGCAACCTGGAAAGTTCAGCTCCATTTCTCTTGGAGCTTTTCCGCCCTTGCTTAACGTAGAGTGAAATCATGGTCTCGGATGCCATCTATTGGGAAAAAGTAAAATAATCAGTCCAAACACCTGAAGTTCCCCTAAGCCAATTTTTCCCCCTTTTGTTCTTTGGGCCCCACTTGCAAATATTGAATGCGCTCCTTGGAATAGAGTAAACAGTCATGTCTTTCCAGCAGACAGAATCAACCCTGTTCTGTCCTTCTGTAGTACTTGAGTTCATCAGGCAACCCCATGAAAAAGGCAGGAAATCTGAGAGGCCATTGAGTGGATGCCCGAGCCTCCACGATAGCAGAAAGCAAAAAGGCTGTGCCTTCGGCAGCTCCTGAGCTCAGAATCTCCCAGTGGGCTCGGTCCTCCGGGGCTCCTCCATCCAACTGGTCTTTGAACTTGAAACCCTGCTAAAGACCTCAGAAAGTGTCCTCCAGCCTCTGACTCCAGAGCTCTCAGGAGGAGAATCTCTGAACTTGATGTTTACCATGTGCCAGGCACTGCCTGATCAAGTGGTCTCTGAGGCAGTTCTGATGGTTAGGAAAGTTTCCCTGGCATCAAACCTTAATCTGAATCTACAGTTCTACCAACTGATGTCTGCCAGAATACGTAGTAAACTGATCTGAGCTAGTCTTTGAAAAAAGCTTGTGGGGGATGGGGGGCAGCTGAATGGCTCAGTGGACTGAGAGCCAGGCCTAGAGACAGGAGGTCCTGGGTTCAGATCTGGCCTCAGATACTTCCCAGCTGTGTGACCCTGGGCAAGTCACTTAACCCCCTATTCCCTAGCCCTTACCACTCTTCTGCCTTAGAACCAATACACAGTACTGATTCTAAGGCAGAAGATAAGGGTTTTAAAAAAAAAAGCTTGATAATTTGAAGTGGAATTAAGGTTCACGTGTAAGGAAACAGGAAGATGGTCATTTCAGAGAGTCAGCAAGAAAGGATGGAAAGAAGAAAGTGGTTCAGGAAAATGGCTCAATGTCCAACTCCTTCATTTACTACTTCTGGCATTCAGGGCAATTCATTTCACTTTTCTGAACCTCCATTTTCCTCACCCATAAAATGGGCACTTGCAAGTGTCTCTCTCAAGTTCAGTTCCTGAACATTTAATTTTGTCCTGAGTTGTAAGTGAAATAATTGATGTAAACTATCAAATTTGTATCCAGATACACGATATCATTACAATTGCCCTGATTATTGGTGTTCTTCTAGGTAAATGGTATTGATCTGAGGAATGCCAGCCATGAGGAAGCCATAACGGCCTTGAGGAAAACTCCCCAGAAGGTGCGACTGGTTGTTTATAGGGATGAAGCACATTATAAAGATGAAGAAAATTTGGAGATTTTCCCCGTTGATCTCCAGAAAAAAACAGGTCGAGGCCTGGGCCTAAGCATCGTTGGAAAACGGTAAGGCACTGAAACAACTGGCTCTTTGGGGTTCTCAGTCTCTGAGGGTGACTCTCTGGAAAATAAAACTGCCAGGAGGATTTTGCATTCTTCACAGTGTTCATTGGGGCAGCAAGGGGGTGCAGAGGATAGAGCACTGGGCCTGGAGTCAGGAAGAGTCGTCTTCATGAGTTCAAACCCGGCCTCAAACATTTACAAGCTGTGTGACTCTAGGCAAATCACTTCCCCTTGTTTGCCTCAGTTTACTCATCTGTAAACTGTTAAATGAATTAGAGAAGCAAATAGCCAACCACTCCAGTTCCTTTGCCAAGAAACCCCCAAATTGCATCACAAAGAGTCACACATGACCAAAAACCAACTGAACAACAACGAAAAGTGTGCATTGAAATATAGCATATGTATGTTTGATCACTTTTGGGGGTGACAGACGCACAGACAGACAGCAAATAGATAAAATGATAAACAATGGCAGATAGATTGATTGATAAATTATCAATGAGATAGCTAAATAATAGACAGTGGTAGATAGATAGATGGATGGACGGACAGACAGACAGACAGATAGATAGATGGATGGATAGATGGATAGACAGATGATAGAGAGATAAAGAGACAGACAGATAGATAGATAGATAGATAGAGAGAGACAGACAGACAGACAGACAGACAGACAGACCAACAGAGGGCAGAGAGATACATGATAAACAATGGTAAATAGATTGATTGATAGATGATAAATGAGATAGATAAATAATAGACAATGGTAGATAGATGGATGGATGGATGGATGGATGGATGGATGGATGGATGGATGGATGGATAGATGCTTCCTCAAACCAATGATCAGTTTACATATTAAAGTAGATTAAAGTACGATCATCTCAAAGTCCCTTTCATCATTAATTCTAATGAAGTCATGACCTGTCCAGGGAGGTCTTCAGCCCACTTTCTTAAGAAGTTTCTCGTGTCTCTCAAATCCGCACAGCTACTGAAGGGATAGTCCTAATGCACAGGTTTGACCATGTCCAGAAGCTCTGATGTCTCCCAATGATCTTACAATAAAATACACCCTCCGCCACCCCCACCTGCCTTGGTATCTAAAGCCCTTCATGGAATGGTTTCAGGGAAACCCAGGCTGACTTGTATGAACGGATACAAAGTGAAGTGAGCAGAACCAGGGCACAATGGATCCCAGTGGGCTAGCCAGGAAGTCTATTTATTACTTCTTGGTCTTGCCAAGTGCATCTCTTTGACTTCATCCTTTGTCCTGCCTTTCCTTCTTGCTCCCCTGTTGAGTGTGAGCTGGCAGCCCTTTCACAGCCACCATGTTCCTTTCCATTGGCCTTTGTGGAATGTTCATTCTCATCTCTTCAGAGAAACAACCCATTTACAAACGAGAGGATTCAAATTCTACAGCCCTGTTGTAAGGGTCTACTTTGCACCCATCATGCTCGATGCTTGCGATACAAGAGGGAAGATGAGAAAGAATACCAAACACTGATGTAGCTCTTACTGTGGGCCAGGTACTGTGCTAAGGGCTTTATAAATATTATCTGCTCTGAGCCTTACCACAACCCTGGAGGCGAGGTGATATTATTCTCCTCCTTTTATAAATGAGGAAATTGAAGCTAAGGGACTTGCCCAGGGTCACACAGCCAGTAAGTTTCTGAGGCTAAAGTTGAACTCGGGTTCATTTGCTCTATTCACTGTACCACCTAGCCTGCCTTCCAGGAGCTCCCTTGCTCATAAAGGAACCCTCGTATAGACAAACAGATAAATGTAACTTAACCAGCCTTTATGAAGTGTCCGATGTGTCCTGGTCCTTGTGCCAGGGAGACAGAGATGAAAACTAAATAGGACCCACCCTTGGGGAGGGAGCTTACCTTCTCCCAGGACACAAGGAAGTAGATACCAAAAGGATGCGAAGTGAACAGAATTTGTGTGGGAAGGTTTCTTGGGCGGTTTGGAGTCAGAACAGGCTGAATATGAAGGAAGAGAACAACAGGCTGAGTCACTGGCCCCTGCTCTGTGATCTTGTCAGAAATGGAAGCGGAGTCTTTATCTCGGATATCGTGAAGGGAGGGGCGGCCGACCTGGATGGAAGATTGATTCAGGGGGACCAGATCTTGTCTGTGAATGGAGAAGACATGAGGAATGCTTCCCAAGAGACCGTGGCCACTGTGCTCAAGGTGAGTCTATGGCAGCTGATCAAGCCTCGTCCAGCATCCCAGAGTAGATGCCCCCCTGGACACCTGAAGGCCTTCCTGAAACCAAATAGGAAATGCTATCTAACAGGTTATAAAGTGAAATTACATGGAGCTTTAGGCGATGACTGATGTTGGGGAAAATAATCATTGATTCACTTGAAAATCTAAGCCCTGATTTCTTTCTTTTTTTTTTTTTATTAAACCCTTACCTTCCATCTTAAAATAAATGCTGTGTACTGGTTCTAAGGCAGAGCAGTAAGGGCTAGGCAGTAGGAGGTAAGTGACTTGTCCAGGATCACACAGCTAGGATCTGGCTCTCAATCCAGTGAGCCATCCAGCTGCCCCCAACCCCTGATTCTTTTTTCTTTTCTTCTCTTCTCTTTACCTTTTCTTTCCTTTTCTCTTTTCTCTTCTCTTCTTTTCTTTTCTTTCCTTTTCTTTCCTTTTCTCTTCTCTTCTCTTCTCTTCTTTTCTTTTCTCTTCTCTTCTCTTCTTTTCTCTTCTTTTCTTTTCTTTTCTCTTCTCTTCTCTTCTCTTCTTTTCTTTTCTCTTCTCTTTTCTTCCTTTCTCTTCTCTTCTCTTTTCTTTTCTCTTCTCTTCTCTTCCATTATCTTCTTTTCTCTTCTCTTCTTTTCTTTTCTTTTCTCTTCTCTTCTTTTCTTTTCTCTTCTTTTCTTTTCTCTTCTCTTCTTTTCTTTTCTTTTCTTTTCTCTTCTTTTCTTTTCTTTTCTTTCCCTTACCTTCCATCTTAAGAATCAATACTAAGTATTGGTTCTAAGGCAGAAGAGTGGTGAGGGCTAGGCAATGGGGGGTTAAGTGACTTGCCCAGGGTCACACAGCTAGGAAGTGTCTAAGGCCAGATTTGAACCTAGGACCTCCTGTCTCTAGGTCTGGCTCTCAATCCACTGAGCTACCCAGCTGCCCCCAACCCCTGATTTCAAGAGCTGAGTGGATTGAAACCAGTTGGCTAGACCCAAGTCCAATCCTGCCACTCCCATAGAATGACGACTTGACCTCCAATAGCTTAACCTTTCAGGCTTCCCCAGCCACTGGCTAAGACTCCAAGCTATAGAGTTGTCTGGGTGCATTGAGCCTCCCTAAGGGGAGTTCCTTTCAGAGATGGAGAAAACCAAAAAATAAGCCCATGATTCACAGGAGAGAAAAACCTTAGAAAGAAGGAAACTTCTGTTGTCAGCTGGAACCAATTGGAAATGTACGCTACGAGGATTCATCTAAATTAGCATCTGATGCTACCAGATGCCGTAGCTCAATAGATAGTCTTTTTTCTAAACCCTTCTCTTCCATCTTAGAATCAACTCTGTGTATGGGTTCCAAGGCAGAATGGCAGTAAGAACTAGGCAGTGGAGGTCAAGTGACTTGCCCAGGGTCACACAGGTAGGAAGTATCTGAGGCCAAATTTGAATCCAGGATCTCTGGTCTCTAGGGTCTGGCTTTCAATCCCTTTATACACAGCCTTGAAATGAGTTCATTTTATTTAGGAATGGTAGGCTTGAATAGGAATTGGTGGTGGTGGGGGGGTTCCCCGAGTCATTTTTATCTTCTTCTTCCTACCATTTGATAAGAGATGCAGGCAGGTGGCTCCCACTGGGACTGGCTTGTAGGAGTTCTTTGATTAGCATCCAGGTTCTGAACTCAATGAAGCATGCGTGGAACATGGAGTTAGGAAGACCCTGGTTCAAATCTTCCCTCTGACACTTAGTGGCTTTGTTAGTTAGCCTGGCCAGGTCCCTTAACATCCCTTGACCTCGGTTACTTTACCTGTAAAATGGCAGCAATGATAACACGACGTCCCAGGGCTGCTGTGAGGATGAAACAGAATCATATTTGTAAATTTATTAAATATTTGGAAAGAGTGAATACTTGTAAAGTATTTTAAAAGCTTCTTAAGGGCAACCCCTTGGCATCCTTGCTGCCTAGATCCTGCACTCAACCTGAAAGCCATTGGTTCATCAATGTGAACCTTTGCTACTCCAAACAGCAAACCAGCCTACCTTTATTCACTCTCTTGCCCCCATATCTCAGCATTAAACCAAGACAGAGATGGAGAGGGGGAGGAGAGGGAAGAAGGGAGGGAGGGAGGCAGGGAGTGTGTGTGTGTGTCTACGATTCAGAGAATGCTTCTTCAGTTTTCCAGTTAGCCAGTTATTTGGTCTCTCCTCCTCTGTCCTCTTAGGCAGCATCTCCTTGGCTAGCTGAACTTTTTAAAAACCAAGTCACTCTTCAAGTCTGCTTCCTCCAGAGGAAGCAAAGAAAAGGAAGAGAAATCCCAAGCTAGTTCTTTGTGGAATCGATTTCAGTGAAAGGAAAAAAAAAAAAACGGAGAGAAGTGAAATCCACAGGAAAGCAATCAGTTGCCACATAGTCAGTCAATCCTCAGTAAGCACTTAGTAATCACCTACAGTGTTCCGAGCTCTATACAATGGGGGTACAAAAACAGTGGCTGCCCTAAACTTTCTATTGGGAAGATCCTTAACCCTGTGAGCACTCCCCCTCCCCCCTGCCCCCACGTAGGAACTATTGGCCTGTAACCTTCCACTGATGGTTTTTACTGGGTGGGTTGTCTGTTTGGTTTTGTTTTGTTTTTCATCCCAAGTGCGCTCAAGGCCTTGTGCAGTTGGAGATTGGAAGGCTAAGGGCTGGTTCTTGGCTGTCTTCAAGGAAAACATCTCAGAACAGTCAGGTAAGTAGTGATCTCTAAGAAAGACTGAGTGTTAATGAATGGGTATCCCTGATTCAAAGGGAGGAGCATGCTGTGGAAAGATTCCTAGAATTCTTGACATCTACTTGTTGTGTGACCTTAGGCAAGTCATTAACTTTCAAGACCCCTAGGCAAATCTGAAGGCTGTCATTTGTAGAGCCAATGCCTTGGGAGAAGGCTTTTCCTTATCAAAAATTCCAAAGAATAGTTCAGATAAAAAGAAAGGAGGGAAGACCCCAGACATGGAATCAGAAACTTGATCTCAAGGACCAAATCCTTTCAAGTTCCCTTTCTTCTCCTATAGAAAAGAGGAATAAGAATTCCTGCTGTCCCAACTTCACTGAGGTTACTCTGGGGGCTAAATGGGATGGGTCAAATCCCTGGGTTATTTGAACAATTCCAGGGCATGATGGAAGAGCGATAGTTAAACAGCTCTTCCTGGGAAGGATAGGGAGTTCTTAGTGAACTGCCTGCTCAACATGTCAACAATAGGATGTGACAGCCAAAAAGGAGGCTGATGCCCCCTCAGGCTGCATAAGGATGACCACAGCTTCCAGGGCCAAAGGAAGTGTAGGCCATTTCTGGAGTACTGTGTAGAGTTCAGGATGCCTCATTTTAGGAAGGATGTTGATAGATGGGAGTCCTGTGGGGCCCCCAAGAATGGCAAAGGGCCAACAGATGATATGAACTGGGAATGTTTAGCCTGGAGAAGGACAGAAGAGTCATCTGCAAAGACCTCAGAGGTCTCTTTCCATGGAAGAGGGATAACATTCACTCTGCTTGGCCCCAGCGGGCAGAACAAGTGACAGTGGGTAGAGGTTACAAGTAGCCAAATAAGCCTTGATGGAATAAGAAAACATAAATATGGTCCATCAGAGAAATGGGCAACCTGAGTGCTAGGGAGTTTCCCTTCCCTAGAGACCGTACTGAATTCTCTTTTGTAGGGAATTTCATAGCAGAGATATTTCATCAGATTTCAGTTGGGATTCCCACTCTGAGATTCTGGGGTGTATCTCTATGTAACCAGGAAGCAGAAGCGGTAGGATGGGGATTGTTGTGTACTTCGAAGATCCTCGAGCTAGATTCACAAAGGGTGTCTGAAGACCCCCTCCTCTATGTAGGAAGCCATTTGCCTCCCTTTTCCTTTCTTCCCTCCCCAGTGTCAGAGCTTTCCCACTTTAATAACAGTGGCTTGCTTTTGAAAGCTCTGGCTGTTTGGATTTTCATCTTCTATAAAGTGTGTTTCAGGTCCCCTGGTTCCATATTATTTCAGTGAGGTTTAAATGCAAAGGGATGGAAAATAAAAGTGAGGGGCTTATTAATCCACCCATTTTTCTGGTCCCTTTATTGCCAGCAAACGTTTTCCTCGAAACACTCCTCTGCTCCCCAGTTGGGGCTGCATTGCCTGAGTGCATTTGGACACAGCTGTGTTTATTAAAAAGGTAACATCTGGTGGCAATTTGACCCTCATTAGCTCAGCATTGTTCTGGTCCTTCAATGAAATTTTGCCGTCAAGCGAACTTGTGAAGATGGAGGGCATTTAATGAGTCATTCTTGGGGGAGCGGGGAATGCCAGGTTCTCCCTGGCATTGTGGCCTGGCATTGCTCGCTGTGCTGGCAGATATTTTGGACTTATTTGCAAGATTAAAATAAGCATCATCTTAAAAAACAAAACCTTCTGTTCTTTCTCGTGGTTGGCCATGAAGGCTGCTGGTAGACAAGGAGCAAGACAGTTCAACTCCATCTCCTCGCTAGAGAGTCCTGGCTCGACTTCCCCACTAATCCACTCCATGCTGGGCTTGGGGATAGAAGGCCTTTTGTCTTAAGGCTCTAGGAGCTATTTGCAGGGAGAGGGGTCACCCCATTTCCATGGTTATCAGCCCACAGCTGTTTCTAGATGACTGTCTCGAGGACCCCTTTTATGGCTTGAGCCTGCTGCAGTGAGTTTCCCAGAAAACAGTGTGTGTGTATTCTGACAACCACAATGACTCCTGTTGTATAAAAGAGATTAAATAGGGCTGTCTGCTCCTTCTGTTAGCTTTTTTTTTTTAACCCTTACTTTTTCCTTTTAAATCAGTGGTTTGCTATTGAGCCGCTATCCCTTATCCCCTCCCTTGATTAACTTCCCTTTCTACCCCCTCCCTTATTTTTCCCCCTCTTTTTGTTTTTAAAGGCCTTATGAATTCCCTCCCTCTTCTCCCCTCCCTTTTTTTTGACCTCCCCACTCCCCTGCTCCCCTTGGTTTATCCCTTCTAACTTTCTCAGAAGGGTTAGATAAGAGTTTTATGTCCCAATGGATAGTATAGCTACTCTTCCCTCTCCGGGTTGATTACACTAAGAGTAAGGTTTGATTATTACCTCTTAATGCTCTCTTCCTCTCCTTCTTATAATAGTATTTGTCCCCTCTCCCTCCCATGCCCTCTTTGTGTGTAATAGAATATCCTATTTTCTTATTCACTCAAGTTTCTCTTGGTATCCCCTGCTATTCACCCCCTCTTTCCCATCCCCCATGTCATCTTAGATTATTTAGTGTTCCACCGTCACCCTGTGAATTATTCTTCTGATTACTATAATAGTGAATATTATAATAGTGAATAGAGTTCACTACAGAGAATTAAACATAACATTTCTCTACATAGGAATACAGATAATTAGATCTCACTGAGGCCCTTAAAAAGGCAAATTTAAAAATTATAAGTTTTCTTTCTTTCCCCTCTGTATCTTATTTACCTTTTCAGGTTTCTCTCGATTTTTGTGGTTGGATATCAAACTTTCCATTTAGCCCTGGTCTTTTCTGTGCAAATACCTGGAATTCTTCAATTTTGTTGAATGCCCATACTTTTCCCTGGAAATATATAGTCAATTTTGATGGGTAGTTGATCCGTGGTTGCAGGCCCAGCTCTCTTGCCTTTCTGAATATCGTATTCCAAGCCTTGCGATCTTTTAGCGTGGAGGCTGCCAGATCCTGTGTGATCCTGATTGGTGCTCCTTGATATTTGAATTGTTTCTTTCTGGCTTCTTGTAAGATTTTTTTTTTTTGCTTGGAAACTCTTGAATTTGGCAATTATATTTCTGGGTGTTTTCTTTTCTTGATCGAATGTCACAGGTGTTCTATGAATCCTTTCGATGTCTATATTGCCCTCTTGTTGTAGGACTTCAGGGCAATTTTGCTGAATTATTTCTGTTAGTATGGAGTCCAGGTTTCTATTAATTTCTGGTTTTTCTTTGTGAATCCATCAGGCCCTGGCGATTTTTTCTTAGGGAGTTCTTTGATGGCTTGTTCAATTTCTTTTTCTGATATGGGATTATTTAGGTATTCTATTTCTTCTGCTGTTAATCTAGGCAGTTTATATTTTTGTAAATATTCGTCCATATTTCTAAATTGTTATATTTATTGCCATATAAGCTAATGATCTCTCAAGACAACAAGAACAAATAAAACAAAGTCAAAAGACTGAAAAAATAGAAGGAAACATGAAATATCTCAATGAGAGAGTGACAGACTAAGAAAACCGGTCTAGAAGAGATAGTTTGAGAATAATTGGTTCAAATATTTCAAGTAGCCAGAAAGAAGCAATCCAAATATCATGAAGCCAGACAGAATCGCACAAGATTTAGCAGTTTCCATGTTAAAGGAGTAAAGGGCTTGGAATATGATATTCCAGAAAGCAAAAGGGCTAAAATTACAGCCAAGAATAATCAACTAAGCAAAACTGAATGTAATCCTTCAGTGGGAAAATGGATATTTAATGAAATAGAGGACTTTTAATCATTCCTGATATAAAGACCAAAGCTGAATAGAAAATTTTCACATTCAAACAAAAAAGTAAACATGAAAGTAATCACAAGCGAGGCAGATAGGTGACTAAGAAGATAGAATGCCAAACCTAAAGTCAAGAAGACTAATCTTCCTGAGTACAAATCTGATCTCAGACACTTACTGGCTGTGTGACCCATGACAAATTGCTTAACCCTATTTGCTTTAGTTTCAATGGACTGGAGAAGGAAATGGAAAAGCAATTTAGTATCTTTGCCAAGAAAACCTCAAATGGGGCCCCAAGGAGTCAGATATAATTTTTTAATTGACTGAACAACAATCATAAGGGACTCAATAAAGTCTAACTGTTTGCCTTCTATATGGAAAGATCATAATGTAACTCCTGAGAATGTTATCATTATTAGGGCAGTTAGGAGTATACATAGCTAGAAGGCTTGTATATGAGTTGGTTATGTTGCAATGATTTCCAAAAATGGAATGTAGGAGTGCGAAAGAGGGATGCACTAGGAAAAGGGGAAAGGGATAAGTAGAATGGAAATATTTTTCTAAAATAAAGAGGCATGCAAGGAAGAGCCTTTATAGTAGAGGAGGAGGACACTTGAACTTCACTATTATCAGGATTGGTTCAAATAGGAAATAATAAATACACGCACATTTTTATATATTACATTTATACGTAATATATGGGGAGGAGGGAGGAGATGATAAAAAGGAGAGAGGGCAAATTAAGAAAGTCAGTAGTTTGAAGCAAAGTAGGCATTTGAGAGAGGACAGGATAAAAAGAAAGAGAGAAGAAAGAAAAGAAAATGAGATGGATGGAAATACATAGTTATTAATCCTAACTATGAATGGGATGAACTCACCCATAAAATGGAAGAATATAGCAGAATTGATTAGAAACAAGGATCTAACATGTTTTTTATTAGAGATGCAGCTGAAACAGAAAGACACAGAGAGTTAAAAGAATGGTTTTGAGTAGGTTCTAAAGTGCTTCTGATAAAGTAAAAAAGGCAAGGGTGGCAATCATGATCTCAGATAAAAAAAAAAGCAAAACTAATTAATTAAAAATAATTAATTAAAAGAGATAATCAAAGAAACTACATTTTGCTAAAAGGGTACTTTAGACAATGAAGTAATATCACAAATTTTTATAGCAAGTTTCCTTCATGAAGACCTCTTTTCTCAAATATACTGAGTATAGAATTGTGTCAAATTTACAAAAATAAGAGCCATTTTTCCAATTGATAAATGGTTAAATGATATAATTAGACAGTTTTCAGAAGAAGAAATCAGTTATCTATATGATCATTTGGAAAAAATGCTCTAAATCCCTCCTTATTAAATAAAGGCAAATTAAAATAATTCTTAGATATCACCTCACACCTATCAGAAATAACAGTACTGGAGGAGGTGAAAAGAAAATAGGTATATCATTGAATTGTTGGTGGTGTAGTGAACCAGTCCAACCCATTCTAGAGAACAATTCAGAACTATGCTGAAGGGGCTATAAAACTATGCATACTCTTTGACCCCAAAATACTAGTACTGAGTAATACTAGTACTAGTAAGAAGTCAAAAGAAAAGGAAAAGGACTTATATGTACAAAAATATTTATAGTTGCTATTTTTGTGATAGCAAAGAATTGGAAATCAAGGGGGTGCTCAACAGGGGAATGGCTGAACAAGTCATGACATATGACTGTGACAGGGCATTATTGGTGTATTACAATCAATGATGAGAGCTAGCTTCAGAAAAACATAGCAAGACCTATATGAACTGATGCAAAGTAAAGTGAGAAGAACCCAGAGATCACTGCATACAGTAACAGAAGTGCATGATAATTAGCTAGAAAAGGCATGACTGCTCTGATCAATACAATGATTCAAGACAATTCCACAGGACTCATGATGAGGAAAAACTCAATCCGCCTCCATAAAGAGAACTGATAAATAATGAGTGCAAATTGAACTTTACTTTTCTCACTTTCTTTTTCTTTTTTTAAGAATATGGCTAGTATGTTTTGCATGATTTCACATGTATAATTGATATATTGTTTGCCTTCTCAATGGGGAGGGGAGAAGAAGAAGAGAGGGGTAGGAGGGAGATGGAGAGAGAGAGAATTTGGCATTCAATATTTGAAAAGAATATTAAAAATAAATAATATAATTTGGTATGATAATCCCCTTCTCTCCTCATTTCATGACATTGATATACCTTCCCCTACCTATCTCTTTCATGTCTTTCACATGATGACATGGTCTTTCTTATAACTGCAAGCATGCCCAAATGATCTTTTTTCCATCCCAACATTCTCAGCAGATCGTGCCCATTCTCCCAAACTGACCCACAAAAGAACAAGCATTTGAATAGAAATCTGGGTGTTAATAAGATGCTCAGGTAGCATCCTGTGTCTCTCATTATAGGAACACAAATAGAAAGCTAAAATGGAACTTAGAGATCTTCTTTTACAAATGGGGGAGTTGAAGGTGGATAAAGTATCAGACCTGGTCTCAGGAAGATCTGAGTCTTCATCTGACTTCAGCTTACAGACTTACCAGCTGTGTGAACCTGGGCAAACTACCTAACTTTGTTTGCCTCAGTTTCCTGTAATACAAGCCAGATAAGGAAGTAGTCAACTATTCTCTCTCTCTCTGCCAACAAAACCTAAGAGTCAGACACATCTGAACAACTGAACAGCAACAAAGGTTAACTGTATTGCTTCAGTAGTAAGTGGCAGAGATTAGATTCAAACTCAAGCCCTCTGAATTCCAAATCCAAGCTTCTTTCTTTAATACAATATTGATCATCTGGGGTGGGGTGGTTGAAAGAGCCATGGACATGGAATGAGGAAGGCTTGAGTTCAAATCCTGTCCCAGATATTTATGGCGATATGTCTCGCCACCTCAGTTTCCTCATCTACAAAATTATTAACAACAGCACCTTTTTCACAGGTCATCATGAGGACCAAACTTTTAAATGCTGGATACTTTTTTCATTGTAGATGAGTCAACACAGTGTCCGGAGCGGTTTTCCTCCTTCCCTGGCTCCTGTTATCACTAGCTTACAAAATCTGGTTAGCACCAAGAGGCCCTCAGACTCTTCTCAGAGAAGTTCAGGTATGGTTTGCTTCTGCCCCAGAACAATCGAGTCTTCCCAGTGAAATGGGAAATATTCAGGTTCTACCCACCCCCCTGCCAGGGTAAGGTTTTTACTTTGGTCCAAATTTCCGTAAGCCTTTGGAGGGTGAGATGTATTCCACTGAGTTCTCCCAGGCCTACCACCAGTAAACAAGGCCAGAGAGTTGTAATGCGAACTATTTCTTCCACTTTATTAAAGCATTTGGAACAGAAGAAGAAAAAACAATCCCCCAGGGTCTTGTAAAATAAAACCAATCTATTAAAGCAGTTCACACAGAGAAAATGGAAAAATTGTAGGTCGTTAGAAGCAGGTTGGCGATTCATGTTTGGAAGGGGGGAGAAAGAGAAAGGGAGAGAGAAGCAGGGGAAAGGGAGGGAGAAGAAAAGGAGGGAAGGGCAGGCAGTGTTCAGTAAAATGGAATAGCAGCTAACGTTTTAGTAGCTCCAAATCCCTTTTTTCCACATTATCTCAAACTTAAGACACCTAACACCATCCCCTTCCTCCTGGCCCATAAAATGGATATGGTAAGTGCTATTCTCTCCCATAACTAGAATGTGTCAGAGATGAGACTTGAACCCAGACGTCCCTGTCTCCAAAGCCAACCCTCTCTCCCCTTATCCTCTGCCTTGCCAACTAAAGACTATCCATACAGTCAAAATGAAATCAGTTGTGAGTTGTCAGAGGCAGCCCTGACGTTCACACTTGCAATCATTTTTAATAGAAGAAAAGGAAGGCATGTTGTACTGGGTAGGCCAGCTTCAATTCAGGTAAGCAAAACAACGACAACAACAACAACAACAACAATTTGTGTCCTGTAGGCAGAAAGAGTCCAATCTCAAGGCCAGTTGGGTGTGTTCTTTCTCTCCCCACTTCCATGACACACTCCATCAGCATCAGGCAAACCCAGGAACAATGATTATGGACCCATCCATCCGGGACCAGAGGGCCCTCCTCCTCCTTATAACTGCAGACCCAGACCATGATCAGTAGCTCTTCAGTTGGCCGTAGGAAAAATGGCTACTTAAAGGTTTGCTTTCGAAAGGTGCCAGGCTGTTTTCACTCTCTCTTCATTGAAATGTTTCTTAATTAAGAAACTTAACCCTGTGCTTCTTTATTTAATAGGAACTGATACGGGCCCAAGAACTGTAGAGATAATAAGGGTAAGTTAAGTCAATCGGGGATCTCTGATCTTCTGCAGTCACTCTAAGTCTCTCATGTGTGTGCTGGGGAGCACTTCCAAAATCCTAACATTGAGTCCTTCTGGATTCCCCTTCCCCCAAATCAGAAATGACTTCTTCCTCCTTAGATCTCCCATAACTCTATAGATAGACAGACAGACAGACAGACGGACAGGTGGATAGATAGATAGATAGATAGATAGATAGATAGATAGATAGATAGATAGATAGATAGATAGATAGATGAAGGATGGATGGATGGATGGATGGATGGATGGATGGATGGATGGATACATACATAGATAGATACAAAGATGGATACGTAGATGGATGAATGGATAACCGGATTTCCATATAATTGGTTTCCTTTTTCTACATAAAGATACATAGATATTTTAAAATAAATTCAGAGAACCCAGGTTAAGAATTCCTGTTCCAAGACTGGCCCCTTTCTCCTTTTACAGAGGAGGAAACAAGTCTAGAAAGGTCCAGTGACTCTCCCAGGTCCCATACCTAGGAAAGAGCAGAGCTATCAGACCGTGGGGCCTCTGATGAGAAATCCAGCATCCATCTCATTGTGTTCTCCCAGGCTCTTTTTTTATCAGTATATTTCCTGAGACCCAGGAAGTGCTGTGTGTACAAGTGAAGCACTGGACTGAAGAATGGGAAAGGTCTTAGAGCTTATCTATTCCAAACCTGTCAGTTTAGCCCTGAGGTCATAGACTTAGAGATGGAAGGGAGCTTTAAGGCCACTGCATCCAGCTCCCTCCTTTTACAGGAGAGGAGACTGAAGCCTAGAGAAGTTCATGGCTTTCTGTGGGTCACACAAACAGTACCTGTCTAAGGCAGGATTTGAACTCTGGTCTTCCTTCTTCCAGGTCCAATGCTCTATGCACATCCCTTTTCTGCTTTTAATCCTCTTGGTGCTAGAGACAAGAATGCAAAAATGAGACAATCCCTACTCTCAGGGAGCTTATATTCCACTGGATGAGGAAATTGAGACCTAGAGAAATCCAAACAGCTAATGACAGAGTCAAGAACTGAACAAATTGTCTTGGCGCTCCTAGGCCAGGTTCTTTCTTTTCCTCGTGGCCCAAATTGGTCCTCAGAATTAGCAGAAGTCTTGGATTTTAGAAGTTGTACTTGATCCCAATCAATCCCACAATTGCCTGCTCTGTCAACAAATTAATATATTTTTATTTATCTTTTTTTAACTCAATCATTAATAAGCACTAACATTTTGATATGGGAGGGATGTAAGAATATTAAAAAAAAGTAGAAAAATCTGTAAGAAACGTTGAACTTCTGTTCCATCCAGTTATTTATTTTAACAGACACTTACATGCCCCCGTGTGTACCTCTGTAACATTTAAGGAGGCAGCAGCCAGTCCAGTACACACCCTCATACTTCGTCCTGGCACCATCCAGCACAAACGAGCCTGCTCTTTCCTCTCCCTTCCTAGGAGCTGAATGATGCCCTGGGAATCAGCATAGCAGGTGGAAAGGGCAGCCCTCTTGGAGATATTCCCATCTTTATTGCCATGATCCAAGCCAGCGGTGTCGCAGCCCGTACCCACAAGCTCAAGGTAGGTGAAGAAAAAGATGGCAGATGGGTGAAATGGCAGCTGGTGCTGGGCCTGGAGCGAGGCATGGCACCCCAACCGCTTCCTGTAGCTCAGCTCCTCCCATCCCGAGGGTAAAACGAATCTGCATTTTCCCTGGATCTTAGAGATTCGGCCATGTCAGAGTTTCTCGTGAGAGGCACAAGTGGCTCTTCCTGTGTGGCGCCATCTCTAACTTTTTTTTTAACACTCCATTCAGCTCAAAATTGCTTTTTTTTTTCAAATTTTTTATTTTAAACCCTTAACTTCTATGTATTGGCTCCTAGGCAGAAGAGTGGTAAGGGTGGGCCATGGGGGTCAAGTGACTTGCCCAGGGTCACCCAGCTGGGAAGTGTCTGAGGCCGGATTTGAACCTAGGACTTCCCGTCTCTAGGCCTGTCTCTCAATCCACTGAGCTATCCAGCTGCCCCCAAAATTGATTTTTCAATGAAAGGGGTTCTCCCTGCAAGGTTTCCCTCAGCCATGAGAATCAAGATTTTTAGGAAAGTGCACCTGTTGCCACTTAATCTTTCCTGAGCTGGAAAAATAAAGCAGTGAATATTTGACTTCAACATTAGGGTTCAATCTGAACCCTTTGCTCTTAGCAGCAAGCCTTCGCCTGGAGTCTCATCATGAGATTCATCCCGGGCCATTTTTCCAAGTCACAGACTTAATCATAAAACTCTAACCCTCATCTTGTTTCTCAGATGGGTCCGCAAAAAAAAAAAAAAATTCTTCTTTGGAATCATGAAAATTCCTCTTCCTTCCTTGAGCACATATTCTCAAGGGGGAAATAGAGAAGCTGCACAAAAGCCACATGGAGGAAAGCCGCTCCCAAAGACTTTCCAGCATTCTCCTCCAATTTAATTTGTCTCTAATGATAGTCATTTCCTTCCACTTTTGTCCTTCTAGGTTGGAGACCGGATTGTCAGCATTAACGGGCAGCCTCTGGACGGGCTGTCTCACGCGGATGTTGTTAATCTTCTCAAGAATGCTTATGGGCGCATTCTTCTGCAGGTACGCTGATAAATGGGCCGCAGCTGCCAGGGGGAGATAAGTGGCCTTCAGAAAAGACGGAGCGTCCCTGGCAGGGACCGGCACGGCCCGCCGGGAAGCTGCCGCCGTGAATTATGCCGGCTCAAAAGCAAGAAATTATTATTTTTATTCAGAAATTCCTTAATGCCGCCTATCCAGGCGGCGAGCACGATTTTATGAAAGCCTAACGAGGGGAGAAAAATGACTCTGGGCTACGCGTGATAAATCCACAAGGCTTTGGGCTCCCGGCGCTCTTTTGTAAACCCAGGTTGGCCCGGGACGGGAAACGAGTTCTTTCCTTACGCCCAGACGCTGTGACTGAGCTGCCCGTCTATTCATTTCCTCTGCCTGTAAAAGAAGGGGGGAAGCAGCGTCGGGGCAAAGAGACGTGATCGAGCGAGGCGGACGATTATTGGTGGCCCCCGTAGCCCGGGGGTGTTGTCAGAGGGGGAAACGTCCTGGGAAGCCAAAGGCATTTAAGTCTTTTGTTTGGGACCCACTCAAGTTTGGTTGGCTAGAGAAGATTTCCAGATGAGACTTAAAAAAACAAAACAAAAAAGAACCGTTATCTTCCGTCTTAGAATCAATGCTTGTGTGTTGGTTCCAAGGAGAAGAGCCGTAAAGGTTAGGCAGTGGGGGTTAAGTGACTTGACCAAGGTCACACAGCTAGCAGATGTTATTTAAACGTTTGGAAATGTTCTTTTCTTAAATGGACCTTGTTTGTCAGGCTATGCTCTGGGCTGAAAAGCTAACGTGGTACCAAGAAGGGTAAATGAGCTGGGAAAGAGACTGGAGTCCTTGCCATACAAAGGTCAAACAACCAACAAAAAAATAAAAAATAAAAAATAAAACATGTATTAAGCACCAACTGGACCTTCCATGGTCCTAAGCCTTGTGAAGACATGACAACTGACCTCAAGAAACTGAATGGCTTGTGTGGAAAAGAAAATATTCAGCTTCTTATGCTTAGCCTCAGAGGGCAGAGCTAAGAGTGATTGGATGGAAGTTGTATCATCCCTGGCACATTATAGATGGTTAATGTTTTCTGTTGAGTGATTAGGAAGACCTGAGTTCAAATTCAGCCTCAAATACCTACTAGCTGTGTGACCCTGGGCAAGTCACTTAAACCTCTACCTCAATTTTCTCAACTATAAAATGGGGATAATAATAGTATCTACTTCCTGTGGTTCTAGGGATCAGCTAAGTTAATATTGTACAATTCTTCTCAGATCTTTAAATATTCTCCAAGTTCCATTATTGTTGTGGTTGTTGCTGTTATTATTATCATTATCATCATTTTTAAATTGGTTTGAAATCCCCCTTTGGAACATCATGGTGACGTGGAGGTGGCCTGAGTCCTCGAGAGCTAAGCCAGTGAAACACAAGCTCTGGCAAGTTCTACCAATCTGGAAAGAATGGGCCCACTGAGAGATAATCTGCTCTCTGAGATCCATCCAAGCTCAGGGAAGCTCATTACCATTATTCTCTGGAAGCCTTCCAGCTTGTTGATGCCTTTCTTAAACTATGACACCTGGAACCAGACACAATCCTCCAAATGGAGTCTGACCTGGTCAGCATACAGAGGGACCAACCCTCCTCATGACCTGGAGGCTGTGCCTCCAAGTGTGTGGCACCATTCTCGTTTGCTCTGTCACCCCATTGTGGCATTGAGCTTGCATGTCTCTAAAACCCCAGAGATAGGATTCAAACAGAGTCTCTGATAGGAAATGGAGGAAGTGCATTTGGTATTGGCAAAGGGATTTCCCAAGCCAAGAAATCCCAAAGCCTTGGTGCTGTAAAGATAGATAATGGTGAACTCAAGGGGGTGTTGCCATGTAAGAGGGAAAAGGGGTTTTTGATTGGATATATTAATATTTAAAGGTGTGGTCACCAAGGAACTGAATAAATACCAATTCCTAAATGATTTTAGTAATTTATTTAAAAAATATAGGAGAGAGTGGAGGTAAAGAGATGAGAAGAGGGTAGAGTAAGAGATCTAACTTAATGAATTAGATTTGTATTCAAGTCTGGGCTTTACTCCGGCAGGGCTCCAGAGGCCCAGCCAGAGAGCCTAAAAGTCAATTAACAAGGGGTTTAGTCACGAGGGCTTCTCCCAATCAAGGGCCCCTCCAGAGGCTAACATAGTTAGTCTTCTTCACTCACCACGTGTTGATTTAAGAACGGTCTCACCAAGGTCTCGGAGCTCCTCCAAGTCCAAGCCACGAACAAAAAGAGAGCTCCTCCAGATCCAAGACACCAACCAGAAACCAGATGAACTCCCTGAACTCTCTTTTAAAGGGGCTTCTTTTGCATCACTTCCTGTGCCTTCCTCTTAGTTTACGTGTCCAATCACAACAGACGCTTTTCTTAGGACTGCCCAGGAGGCAGTCAGTAAATTTTGATTCTTCACTCACTCTAGCACATGTGGGTCACAGACCTCCCAATTTATGAGTTAAGTGGAGTTGTTTGCCCTTTTGGTGATTAAATTTGAGAATGGGCAAGGCAGATTTAATCTCATTATCACACACACATGAGCATCACTGGTCCATAGCTGTTGCCTTCAGCTCTTTCTTTAGTGGAGCTCAAGCTACAGACTCTACTAACAAACTTCTCTCTTTTTCTCCTCAGGTTGTAGCTGATACTAACATCAGTGCCATCGCAACTCAGCTGGAAAGCATGTCTGCTAGCTACCACCTTGGCTCCCCCACCAGTGACCACCCTCCAGAAGACCCAGAGTAAGTGGTAGAGACTGACGTGTGCCAGAGATCTACACTGGCCGAGTCAGAGTAACATTCAGGTTAAGTCTCTTCCAAGCTCTGAAATGTAAAGGTGAATGTTCGATGCTGTAGATGGCCCTGGACTTGATGCCGAGAAATCCTAGGTTGAAAACCCATCTCTGACCCAGATGAGCTGTGTGACCCTGGGTAAATGACTTAACTTCTCTGAGCTTCAGTGAACTCATCTGTAAGATGAAGGAGTTAGACTTGCGGACCACTGAGGTGCCTTCTCGCTCGATGTCTGTGATCCTAGGACCCCCGTTGGCCTGGTAACATGAGCGAGAAGTTATCAAAAGAGGAACAAACTAAGGCACCTGGTGAACTATAAAACTGTGTATAAATGTTGGCCATTATTAGCGAAAGAGTGCACTTTCTTCCAGTGGCCCATGTTCTTCTGATTTTCTAGTCAGCCTGAGTTTGAAACCAAGAATCTCAGTAAGACTGAAATATAACCCCTCAATCTGTTTTTACACCCTCTTTTCATCCCTCCTGATGCTATGACTGTGAATCCTTCCAAGAGAAGTAATCATAGAACCATAAGTTAATGGGCTTTATTCATCATGGTCCAAAAGAAAGAGCAGGTACTTTAGAGTCACAGGATCTAGGTTCAAATCCTACCTCTGGAGCCCTAGGATCTACATTCAAATCCTGCCTCTGAGTCTTATTATTGAGCAAGTCACTGTATAATTATTGTCATAAGAGCTAGCATTTACATATTGCTTTAAGGATTGGAGAACACTTTACAAATAATTTCTCACTTTACCCTCCCCATGTCTCTGGGAGGGAGATATTGTTATGATCCCCATTTTTAGAAGAAAACTGAGGCAGAGAGCAGTTAAGGGACTTATCCAGGCTCATACAGTGAGAAACTATCTGAGGGCAGTTTTGAACTCAAGTCTCTGACTCCAACCAGATCTAGAACTGCATCCAGTGCCACTTTCCTGCCTTTACCTCCATGGACCTCAGTTTTCTCATCTGTAAAATGAGACGATTGGACTATATGGCTTCTAGGGCCTCTTCCAGATACAGATCTCTGATCTTATGATTGGCAAAGCATTTTAAAAGTGAAGGGAAATATGGAAATAGGTCTTGATCAATAACACACGTAAAACCCAGTGGAATTGCCTGTTGGCTATGGAAAAGGGGTAGAGCAGTGATTCCCAAAGTGGGCGCCACCTGGTGGGTGCTGCAGCGATCCAGGGGGGCGGTGATGGCCACAGGTGCATTTCTCTTTCCTATTAATTGCTATTAAAATTTTTAAAAAATTAATTTCCATGGGGGGGCTAAGTAATATTTTTTCTGGAAAGGGGATGGTAGGCCAAAAAAAGTTTGGGAACCCCTGGGGTAGAAGAAGGGGAGGGAAAGAACTTGAATCATAGAACCATGGAAACATTTTCTTAATTGATCAATAAAAAATAATTAAAATTAAAAACAAAAGCGAAGGGAAAGATGGCAGGTAAATTAAAGTCCAGAGCTAGAAAGGGACTTGCCTTATTGGTGATCAGCTCACTACAGGACTTGCAAATAGCCCGACTGCTCTTAGAATTTTTTCAGACATAATCGCTTGCAAAATTAGCTTAATCCTCAAACAACCCAATGGGATTGGCACTCTTGTCCCCATTTTACAGATGAAGAAACCGATACTCACAAAGAGAGGGTCACATAGCTAAGAGGGCATTGTTTAGAAGAACCAGGAAACTTTCCTGATATGATATATTTAAACGCCCCCCTTAGTGTGTTCATTTGTTGTCTGAGCATCTGCCTCCTGTTACAAGTAGACTTGTAGTAGAGGGACTTCCCTGATAGAGCCAAGGCCATATTTCTGTTAGGGCAACAACTGAGGGAGAAAGGGAAGGAAGGAGGGAGGAAGAGACAGAGACAGAGACAGAGACAGAGACAGAGACAGAGACAGAGACAGAGACAGAGACAGAGACAGAGGGATGGAGAGCAGCTAAAGAGAATCCTTCCTGAAAACCCTACGACCTGGGAAAGGGGAAGCCTTGGGGCACCTGTAATTCATGGACGTGGGACACATGAACAAGAAGGTTTTCAGGGAAAAGGCTCTCTCCACTCTGTGGCCGCTCCCCGAAAGCAGACGCCCCTCTAACGAGCTCTTCTCCCCTCTAGTGGCATGCATTCTTTGAACCGAGTCAACACCTCTTTAATCTTCTCCCTCATTGTGCTTCCAGAACTCCTCAGCCTAAGATGATTGCTTTGGAGAAGGGCTCTGACGGGCTGGGCTTCAGTATCGTGGGAGGGTATGGAAGTCCCCACGGCGACCTGCCAATTTATGTCAAGACCATATTTGCGAAGGTATTTTTCTTTGGTTTTATGGAATATGGGGGTTTTCAAAAAGGAAGGCAGAGAATAATCCATGCTTTGCCTTACAAAAATGGCGGATCTGTGTGGGTTTATGCTCAGGGGATTCTAGATCATGGCTCACAGACTTAGAGATGGAAGGGATTCTAGAGACCATCTAGTCCAAACCCTCACTGTACAATTAAGAAAATTGAAGCCTGGGGGGAAATGACTTGCCCAGGGTCACACAGAAAATAAATAACAAAGGCAGAATTTCTTCAACCAGTCTACCCAGTTGACAATCCCAACTATTAGCCTCTGGACATCCTCTAGCTAGTCAATGTGCTCCTAAAATGCAATGCCCAGAAATAATCACTTCTCTCCCTGGTCCCCACAGTCCACCTTTGTAAAATGAGTGGATCGAGCTCCTTCTTTTACAGGTGATGCTAAAGATTAACTCGTTTATAGCTCTTTATGGGTTACAACGTACTAGTCTAACAAGAACCCCATAAATTGAGGTTTCTTCACCTTTTTCACAACCGGGAACCCTCTGGTGGGTCCTATGGACTCCCCCTCTCAGAATATGGTTGTAAGAGTACAAAACACCTTGGATTACAAAGAAAACCAATTGTGCTGAAATGCACTTATCAAGATATCTTTTCAAAAAAAGTTCCCAGACCTCAGTTGAAGAACTCCCGCTTTAGAATAAATAACATGAACATCATTGTTCCCATTTTACAGATAAAGCAATCGAGGCTCTGAGTGTCAGAGTGACTTGCCCAAGGTCACATAGCCATTATGAGTCAGAGACAGAATAAATATGATGAGACTCAAGTTATTCAATATGACATCATTGCATTTCCTTTAGAAACTCCAGGGACTAAAATGGTGGAAATGCTCCCTGTCGGGATTCCCCAGAATCTCTTTAGACTGAGGATGTTGGGGGAAAGGACTTACACCCACCTGCCTTCTAAGCCTTCAAAGCCCCTTGGGGTTTGGAGGCACGTGACTGTTACGTGCCGTGCTATGATTCTATTCAGGGTTCCATCAAGACATTGCAGACGGAGTGCTGCCGATAAGGCCCGCTTCTGACACATATTGGCTGTGTGACCCTAGAGAAGTCATTTCCCTACTCTGGGTCTCAATTTCCTTATGTACAAAATGGAGATCTAAAAACCCATCAGTGTTGACCTCCAAGATGAGCTAAGGGCTGTAATGTAGGACTTGGCCAACCTTCAAGCACCATATAAATGCCAAATGTTCTAAGAATCTTTATTTTTTTTTAAGCCCTCACCTTCCATCTTAGACTCAATACTGTGTATTTATTCTAAGGCAGAAGAGCAGTAAGGGCTAGACAATGGAGTTAAGTGACTTGCCCAGGGTCACACAGCTAGGAAGTGTCTGAGGCCAGACTCGAACCTAGGACCTCCTGTGTCCAAGCCTGGCTCTCCATCCACTGAGCCGCCCAGCTGCCCCCAGCATCATTATTTTTAAAATAATTTTGCTCTAAATATAATTCAATAGTCATTTGTCAAGCGTCTACCTTGGATAAAAGACCTACATGATCAAACCAAACCAAACCAGGGCTTTCCTCCCACGGAGAAAGAAACAGAAAATGGAGACCGAGTCACTTTCTAGATTTAGAGCAGGACAGGGCCACGCTGCGCCCGAGCCCTTTAGGTAGCAGGAAAGTGAAATGACTTGCCCGAAGTTGCAAAGGAGGTAACTCTCAGGTGTGGGATTTAAACCCAGGTCTTCGGTACTTGTGTGTCCATATTGTTTCGTAATCCCGGATTGCTTGAACTTGTCTCTAAAATCAGCCAAGCTTTCCAGACCCAGCTTGAGCCCCGCTTTTACCCAGCACTCCTAGAACTGCCTCGTTACTCACAGAAAGTTGAGGGAAAGAGGGACCTCCGACCGTCTGGTCCAGTTGCCTTGTTTCTCTGACAAGGACCTTTTTTTCTTTCTCTCCGGGCTTTGCTCCTGGCCCTCCAGACCTGCGTCTCCACCCTCCACCATGCCCCAACAGCTTTCTCCTCCTGAAAGGATCCTCCACCCCTACAGCCTCTTCTCTAATTGCTCAGTTTCTCCTGGAATCTTATTTTAATTCAGAAAAGACTGGCCAGTCATGTCCGTGCCTTCCCTCTTCTCAGGGTTCCCCTCCTGACTTCAATTTGCCCATTTTTCTTTTTTTCAGCCTTCTTTTATGCATTGTCTTCCTCTATTAGAATGAAAGTTCCTGGGGCAGCTGGGTAGCTCAGTGGATTGAGAGTCAGGCCTAGACACAGGAGGTCCTAGGTTCAAATCCGGCCTCAGCCACTTCCCAGCTGTGTGACCCTGGGCAAGTCACTTGACCCCCATGGCCCACCCTTTCCACTCTTCCACCAAGGAGCCAATACACAGAAGTCAAGGGTTTAAAAAAAAAAAAAAGAATGGAAGTTCCTTGAGGGCAGGAACTATCCTTTTTTGGGGCATCTATTTGTCTCTTCCCTATTACACATATTCACTGAGCTTAGCACAGTACCTGGCATAGAGAAACAGCTTAAGAAGTGCTCATTGACTTGTCCAGAGTCACACAATGACAGAGCCTGGATGACTGGATGCTAGAGCCCCTGTGTACTCTAGGCCACCATGTGCTTCCTTTCTCTGAAAGCAACATGGGGTGGTGGATAGAGTATTAACCTGGAAGTTGGGAAGATCTGGGTTCAAATCCCTCCCCAGACATTTACTAGACCCATGACACTGGATAAGTCACTAACCCTCTTTGAACCTCAGTTTCCACATTTATAAAATTAGAGCTTTGAATTCAGTGGGCTTTAAGTTCCCTTTAAGCCCTAAATCCATGATCCTGAGGCACTAATGGTAGCTATCTTTCACTGAAAACTTTAGTACAATTATTGCAACAATTTTAAATTATCTTCACCATTAATGCCCTTGTCTTAGAGCATTGCTTTGGCATCAGGAAGCCCTGAGTTTAAATCCCCTCTCAAACACTTACTAGCGTTGTGACCTGGATGAGTCACTTAATTTCCATCTGCCTCAGTTTCCTCAGCTGTAAAATGAGGGGATTGGAGTGGATGGTCCCTTTAGCTTTAGAGTTAGAATCTTCTCCTACAGTTTTTAAAGGTTTGCAAAGTTCTTTACAGTTTCTCATTGTATCCTCCTCAAACCCCGGGAGACGGGTGTCTCCATTTTATAGCTCAAAACATGCTGCGATTCTCAGACTCCGGCATGTATTCTTCCAAACAGAGGAAGACAATATGGAAACGGCTCCTTGGGTGGCTGTTGAAATCATTCTTTCGCATGGAGCCCGGCTAGAGTTAGAGGGCTCCGAAGGATTTAGATGGGATTCCCTTCAGCCGGCTGATCGATTGGTGCCCTCTTGTTGGTAGGGAGCAGCAGCAGACGACGGGAGACTGAAGCGCGGCGACCAGATTTTGGCTGTAAATGGGGAGGCCCTGGAAGGAGTGACTCACGAGCAAGCCGTGGCCATCCTAAAGCGTCAGAGGGGAACCGTAACGCTCACAGTGCTGTCCTGAGCTGCGGCTCACCGGGGCAAAGCCAATGAGGTAGCTGCTGTGCTGTGCCAGATCTCTGTCCTAAGTAAGGCATAGTCCTGGCTGGGAGGAAAACCAAGCACCCATTTACATCAGTCCTCAATCTGATCGTCATCTCCTCTGTGCTCAGAAGAGATCTGCAGTTTGATGTCATCATTCTCCCTCTCCCTCTCTGTCTCTCTCTGTCTCTGTCTCTGTCTCTTTCTCTCTCTCTCTCTCTCTCTTT
>NC_058133.1:15709185-15728834 GCF_016433145.1 Gracilinanus agilis | reverse complement strand
TCTCTCTCTCTCTCTCTGTCTCTCTGCCTCTCTGTCTCTGTCTCTCTCTGTGTCTCTGTGTGTGTGTCTCTGTCTGTCTCTCTGTCTCTGCCTGTCTTTCTGTCTCTCTGTCTCTATCTTTCCTTCTTGCTCTCTCTTTCTCTCTCTCATGCTCTCTTGCACTCTCTCTCTGTCTCTCTCTTGCTGTCTCTCCCTCTCTGTCTCTGTCTCTGCCTGTCTCTCCTCTGTCTCTTGGTGTGTGTGTGTCTCTCTCTCCCTCTCTCTCTTGTACTCTCTCTCTGTGTCTCTCTCTCTTTCCTGTCTCTGTCTGTCTGTCTATCTCTCTCTCTCTCTCTCTCCTCCTTTTCTCTTTTTCTCTCCACTCCTCTTCACCCCTCACAATGTGGTGAATTTCTCCATCTGAGACAGATCTTCGCCTTCCTCCCTTCCTCCATGGATGCTCAACATCCGGTCCCTGATGCCCCTTCTAGCAGCTGCACCTGGAATTAAGAGCCCCAGCCTGGCCCGCAGGGTGAACGGCATCCATTATCAGAACTCAGCTGATAAGCAGAAACAAATACGGAGTGACTTGTCATCCTCACTGTCCTGATTTACTAACGCTAATCATTTGTCCAGGGAGGCCAGCAAACATTAGCTGTAATTCAATTACCCGCATTCTAAATGATAAAATAGCAAATTCTCCTCGGGGACTTTATCTGGGCTCCTCTCATTAAGTCTTTTCCATTGAAACATGCCTCCAATTTGGGCTCTGCGAGTTAGTCTTTGCTGGCTATAATGAGTCAATCTGCAGGCTTAAGGATGAGAATATGGCCGGTCGTCTGCAAACCACCCCGTCATTGTCTTCTGCGCCGGACGGAGGCCGCTTCAGAAGGGAAGCCCGTTTCCCCTCAATGGGGCGTTGCATTCAGCTGGGAAGGTCAAGAATCCGGTTCTGAATTTCCGCGAGGCCAGATCTCCCCCGGAGCCGAGCTCGGCTCACGCTCCCATGCCAGTGTGCTCTCTCCAGCCCTGGACAGCAGCTCGGAGAGGGGGTGAGGTGGGCAGCGTGTCTGCCGCTGGGACCGGCTGCCTTCCCTTTCTGGGTCTCCTTCCTGCTTTCTCCACATCTCCGCTCTATCCGAGCAGATTGGAGGGGCCATGGCCGAGGCACACAGGATGCCTCCAATCCATTCAACAAAGAACTGGGGACGGCGGCGAAGGCCGGCCATGCTTTGCTCATGTCTTCCTGGCTCCATCGCAAGACAGTTTTGCACGCCCGGGAATGCAAATTCAAAAAGAAAAACAGGCACATCTTTCAAGCTGGTCCTGTGCATTTTTACCAAAGGGGGGGGGGGGAGGGACTGCTTGTCCGCAGATGCTCTTGACTGCCTGTCAAACTCTTTAATAAGCGTGTTAGGAAGAATGAGTCCCGAGGTCGGTGAAGAGCGCGTTTCACCATAACCCGCTTTTGTAAGTGGTCAGAAAGTCATAAAAAGCAAATTTTCTGGGCTCCCATTTAAAATGTTATTTAATAAAGGTAGATTTTCATGGAAATTCCTCTTTGAATCTATGTAATCACAAAGTGCATTAACATGTTGGAATCTTACGTGGCTATTCCAAAGCATCGAGTGCCTGAATTTCATGTCCGAAACGTCTTTGGTGTTTGCCGTTGGTTGCTTTGAGAACTTCTCGTGGAGCTCTGGCTGCTCAGTGTTAGCAGGAGCCCCCTGCTTGGTACCCGAGAAACAAGAAGTCTGGCAGCCTCCGGGGTCTGAGCGTGCTTGCAAGGAGCCCTCGGGCAGCTGGGCAGGCCTGAAACTTGCTTGCTATTCACATACGCACCTTCAAGAAATCACACTGGAACACATCAGGATGGGAGGGCTTCTGGCTGGAGGCTGGCACCTTCGGGGACACTGCAGGCTCTTGGGTTCTGCTCCTGCCCGCCCCCACATCCTCCTCCTTTCATGTGTACGCCAGGAAAAGGAGAGAATAAGGACCAGAGACCCATCGCCCTTGGCACTGTCCCAGGATGGGTAGGGCTCCCCCTTCTTGTAACCTGCACTTTCTCTCTATGTTATGTATGTACCTGCCAAAAACCACACACAATTCCATGGCACCTTTCCAATAAGCCGGCGTGGTGTCTGGGACCGGAGTGGGTGTCCTGCTCATCTGGGAAGGACCAGGGATGGGAGGAAGCCCCGCTCTGGGTCTCAGCCAAGCTGTTTTTCAAGAAGAACCATTTGGGGGGAGGAGGGTCATGGGAAGAAGCAAACTGAGAAACGCAGCTGCTCAATGTGTACGTGTCTCCGTAGGATCCAATGTTTTCTGACTTCCAAAGATTCTAAATAAAAATGTAGTTGACTGAGGAGTTGCAGGAGCGTCCATTGTGTGTGAATCTCATTTATAAGGTGAAGAGGAGTGGGAAGGAGGGAGGGAGGGAAGGGAAAGAGAAGAAGAGAAGATGGAGTTGGCGCCTTGTCCTTAGAAGAGAACCTGAGAAGAAGATGACGGTGCCGATCCTCAGCACTTTTGTTTCCTACCTGCATAATCTAATAAGAGGCTGTGTGTATACCTAGAAATAAACAAAGCAGGGAGGTTGTTCCTAGAAATATGTACTTGTAGAATAGAGTTCTATAAATATAAAGAAAATACATATTTGCAGGTTTCTTAGACACTTTTTGTATTATTCCTCATTTCCTCCACACACAACAACCCTGAGAGATAAGTGCTCCTTATTGGACACATTTTACAGATGAGGAAACTGAGCCTTGGATGAGGTTGATTGGCTTGCCCAGAGTCAGCTCTAAGAGTCAAAGAAGGCAGCTCTTCCTGGCTCCATTCCAGCTACCAGGGCGCTGGCCATGGTGCTTCTCTGTTGTTTGCTAACACCAAAAGGTAAATTTCTGCAAGGCTTTGAGCTCCCCAGTTGAAGTGGAGACTTTGCAAAGGGGCTCTCCCATTGGAGGGTTAGGGTTTACTGAGCCCCCAAAGTTAGCTAAATTTGCTGCTAGTGTTTGTTTTGTCCCTGAAGCAGCCTGGCATTCGCATGTTCATATGATAGGGAAGTTGCTTACTCCTACTTTGTTTTCTTGATTTAAACCTGTACCTTTGTCTTAGAATCAATATGGTGTGTTGGTTCCAAGGCAGAAGAAGAAGGGTGGGCAATGGAGATTAAGTGACTTGCCCAGAGTCACACAGCTAGGAAATGCCTGAGGTCATATTTGAACCCAGGACCTCCTATCTCTAGGCCCAACTCTAGCTGTCCCCACATTCCTACTTTGATCACAGAATTTGAGAATGGGAAGGAAGCTGAGGAGCAACCCATACGTGAAAGGAATTCCCACCAGAACGTGCCTTGTAAGTGGCATCCAGCAACGCAAAGACCTCCAGAAGGGAGAGCTCACCACCTCCCCAAGAGCTTTGCACTTACCACTCTCTAAGGTCCTTCTGGTTCTCAATCTATGATCCTGTGAGGTAACTATGGAAATAAACGTGGACAGCACCAGGAGCCCTAAATCCCTCAGGGACCTGTGACTGGCCCCAAAGACTGCCCCATCCCCTTCCCCTTGTGGTTGGCTCTGCAGCAGACAAAAAAGGTCTGAATAGGGTTGCCCAGAGTAGATGTGACTGATCCTGGGTACCAGAGAAAGGTACAACTCCTCCTTCCTCTGAGCATCTGTTCTGCCTACCAGGGATAATGATCTCCAGACTGAAGTCCCAGACAGAAAGAGCTAACCGGAAATTGAAATCCCAGGGAAGGGGAGGCAGCCAGAAGCAAAGCACCTCGCTGGCTTCAGCGAATTCAAGTCATGTGGCTCTGGCAAGGTACCTGATGTGTATTGGAAAAACATGGATGGTGTAAAGCAGTGATGGGCAACCTTTTGAGCTTGGTGTGTCAAAATTCACCAAAAAACAAGCCTGACTCGGGTGGTGTGTCACTTCGAGGAGAAAAAAACATAATTTTGTGATATTTATAGTTTAAATAGAAAAAATGTATCCTTGTAATATAAAACTATTTAATAAACCAAACTAGGTAAATGAATATAGGTAGAATGGTCATCTAGAGTGCACAGAGCATCTACACTACACTACAGCAAATGTTTCATCCTCGGCATGCGACCCCATACTTCTCTGTATTTGCGTGTCATAGGTTTACCATCACCAGTGTGAGTGTTAGTAAGAGACATCGGTGGCCAGAACAGCCACAAGAGGGCAGACAAGACAATGGAGGAATGAGTTGGGGATACTGGGCTTGTGTATCCCAGAGAAGAGAAGGTTCAACTGGTGCCCTCTACTTTATACAGCCAGAGGAAGCCCTAGGGGGCAGGAAACATCTCTTAGACTTTTAGCCCAGTGTCTTGGATAGAGTAGATACACAATAAATATTTGGTGATACTAAGGATGGCATCAAAGAAGCTGGCTTTGATAGGGTTGCTCCCCACCCACCCCTAACATCTATCCAGGCTCCCAACCTAGGTATCATCCTCTACTCACTTTCTCCTCCAAGTCCTCCATTGTGTCCACTGTGCCATGCTGCTGCCCACATAACCACGGCCCTCTCTGATCCCCATGTCAGTTGGTCAACAAGCATTTACCACATGTTGGGCATTGGGAGGATCTGCAGAAAAGCAAGGACGGAGCCTGCCCTTGTGATATTTAGATTAAGTCTGCACTGCCCATCTTTAGATTTAATCACCAAAGGTGAGAGCACCTCCAATTCTGGGAGGTCCGTGTGCTAGAGTGGGTGACGAATCAGAACCAACTGACTGCCCCCTAGGCAGTCCTATGAGAAGCTTCTATTGTGATTGGACACGCAAACTAGGGGAAGGCACAGGAAATGATGCATAAGTGACCCCTCTAAAAGGAGAAGGTCTTCTAGTTCTTCTGGTTCGTGGAGGAGTGCTGGCTGGAATGCTGAGACCTTGGTGAGACTGCTTTCAGTATCTTCTTTAGAAGTCCACATGGTGAGTTTAAAAATTGAATCTTCCTGAACTTCTCTTAAGGAACTTCCCCTTAATAGAGACTCTATGAATGAAGCTTTGCTTCATTCACCTCTGGGCCTCTGGCCCTCTGACTCTTGGCTGAGGGTTAATTAGATCTACCTGGATTAATTAGGGGATCGTAGTAATTTACCCACCGTGTTAGATTCTTATTTCCTTATTTCTTCTCCCTCTTCTCAATTGTAAGTAAACTTTCATAAAAGTCAATTTTGACTTGAGATTATTCTTAATTGAGGATTGATAATTGTTCAATCCTCTGGCAACCGTCTTTTAATATATTGGACCCAAAACCCCTTTTTCCCCCTTATACCCTCCAGGAGCTCACGATCTAATAGGGAAGATAACATGCAAACCATGATGTGCCAGCGAGAGAGTAACAAGTAGGCTGGAGATACCAAGAGAAGGAAAGCACACCGAAGGAAAGACTTCCTTTAAAAGGGCAATTTTAGCTGCTACTTGAAGGAAGCCAGGAGGGAGACCTAAGGAGGAAGAGACTTGCAGGCATAGAAGCAGAGAAAACGTCCAGTGGAGATGTCCTGAGGAGCATCAAGGCGATTGGTGGCACTGGCCTGGAGGGTATGGAAAGCCAAGTGAGAGCCGCCTGGAAGAGCAGGAGGATGTCAGGTCATGAAGGGCTTTAAAGTCCAAAGAGAGGGCTTGATATGCCATGCTGGAGGCAACCAAACCGGACCTTCCCCAAAGTACAGAATGAGCTCTCTGCAGCACCGCACTGGAAGTCCTGGGACAGGATTGGAGGACCATTTGCCAGGCGTGTGCAGAGTAGCCAGGGAGCACAGCGGATGGTGGGTGGCATGTCCAAGTATTAAGGACACTCTGGTAGGATGACTTGTTGAGCCCCTTTCAGGGCTACTCATCCATCTTTGCATCCCCCATTCGCCCAGCTGTCACCTGGGGCTCTAAGAAGCTGTAGCAGGAGGAGCGGCCACACGCTGGTAAAACTGTTTCAGCAGATGGGCTAAACCAAGTCAAGGGGAACCCATGGACCTAAACACATCCAGGAGTGGGGTGGAGGTGGGGTATCTAGCCTAAGATGTGAAGACTTCCCCCTGGTGGAATGGGAGGATAAGTCATTTGTTCCAATAACCATGGAGACAGCAAAGGCAGGTGCTGTGCATTGCTTCGAGTTTGGGGATGCCATTTGGGATGCCAACGTCACTCACTGCATCCTGGGCATTCGCCAGCCACCTCGATTTTTCTCTTGCCGCTGGACTTTGCTGACGGGGAGAGAGAGTGAGGCTGACAGCTTTGTGCAATTCTGCCTCACTTAAATTCAACACATGGACAAGACCTTGATGTCCCGGGTCCTCTTAAAATGAAGGATGAACAACAAAAGCATGACGGCTACATTACTGGAAGATGTCAGGAAAAGCCGAGTTCACATTTGTCACAGACACTTTTTTAGCTCTGTGATCCCGGGCCAAACATTGAATCTCTCAGCCTCGATTTCTTCATCTGTAAAAGGGATGTTGTACCAGCACCTCCCCATTGGGGTTGTTGTGAAGTTAAAATGAGATAACTAACATAAAGTGCTCTGAAATCCTTAAAGTGCTGTAAAAGGCCACTAGAGTTGTTATTATTAGAAAGGCAGACATGGCATATTTGATAAGAGTGCAAGGCTTAATGTCAGGAAGACATGAGTTTAAAACTGCCTTAGACACTTATTACCTATGTGACCCTGGGCAAGTCATTTAAATCTCTTTGAGCCTGAGCATCAGTTTGCTCATCTTTAAAATGGGAATAATAACAGCATTTCCCTGCTAGAGATATTGTGAGGATCAAATGGAATAACAGAGTAAGACCTCTAAAGTCCTGGAAATGCTATTGTCATACAACTACTACTGCTATTATCATTTTTTAAAGCTCTTGCCTCCATCTTAGAATAAATACTGTATTGGTTCCAAGGCAGAAGAGTGGTAAGGGTAGGCAGTGGGGGTTAAGTGACTTGCCCAGGGTCACAGCATGCCCGATGTTTCTCTCTACATGGAAGACACTGGGAAGCCTGTTTCAGGGATGGTGTTTAATGGAAGTGACTCTGAGAGACTTTGGGGCATACGTGGACATTCTGGTCTACCGACCACGAGGTTAAGAGGAGCCTTTAGGGGCCAGCTAGGTGGCTCAGTGGACTGAGAGCCAGGCCTAGAAAGGAAGGTCCTGGATTCAAATCTGACCTTGGACACTTACTAGTTGTGTGACCCTGGGCAAGTCACTTAATCCTCATTGCTTAGCCCTTCCCACTCTTCTGCCTTGGAATAAATACATAGTATTGATTCTTATAGAGAGCCAGCCCCCTATATGGTTTTGGGTCCTGAGTGGCGTTGGTGGCATCTGATTGTTAAGACAGGAAAAAGAAAATGAGAACAACCAGACTAGTGGTTAGCCCATGTTGCTCTAACGCTATGGGATTTGGACTTTATTTTATACTGGTTTCAAACAAAGAACACAAAGAAAGTCACAGCTGTGAAGGGGTTACAAATCATACACAAACCATTAAAGTCTAAAAAGTAGAGATATGGGTGCAAGGACAAGGGCCAAATTCCAAACACCAATTAGTAGGGGTTAATTCTGGGAGCAGAAATAAATTTCATGGAGATGTTTACTAATTGTGTTCTGCCTTGATTTACAGGTCTGCACCTGGTCAGATAGTCTGGACTAAATTGTCTGGCTCCAGTCTTTATCTAAGTAATATATTTTTTAGGGTTCAGGCTTCTTAATTATCAAGGAGAGAAATTGTCAAGGAGAAAAATTGTTAACTCAGTAGCTTCTGGTCTGGTTAAGGACTCAAAGCTTTCCAATAAGTCTATAATGTTTTTTCCAATAAGAAAAGGTATGGATCATAAGAGGTGTCAAAAGAGGGGTCTCAGATTTTTATCTATTCTCTTATTGGCTTCCCACAGATTCTAGGATGGAAGATAAGGGTTAAAAATGAAAAATGGAGGAGCCTTTAGCTGCATAGTCAAAACAGGGGGTGCCATCAAGGCACCAGTCTACCAGAGCCTCAGCCACTCTCTTCAGTGGTTTCTCTCTCTCTCTCTCTCTCACTCACTCACTCACACGCGCACATGCACACACACACACACACACACACACACACACACACACACACACATATAACTAGATGAGAACTCATCTCGTAGTGGTGCCCGTTTTGGACAGGAACTTGGTGGGACCAAGACAGCAGAGTCTGTGCTAAGGAGGAGCTCACTCTCTTCAGAGACACGAGAGGCATCGGAAAAGTGAGGCCCCTCGACGTTAGTTTGTTCTTTTACGATAGTCGCTCCATCTTCAAGTTAACGTCCCTTTGGAAAGTTCATTGATTTGAGTTGGTTAAATGGAACGGAGTGCTAATTCACTGTAGCTGACTGTGGGGAGGGGAGGTAGGGCAGGGCACCTACAACCATTAAGAGGGTCAGGGTTTGAGCCAATAGGATTAGAGAGGAGACACTCCCAACTTCTCAGGAGAACCCTTAGAACCCCGAAAAGAAGAGATGTAGCCAGTCTGGCTCCCAAATAATGAAGCCCAGAGTGCTCACTGCACTTCCTGCTTCCCTCCCGCTGGGGAATGGCCCCAATCAGAGGACGTGGAAATCACGGTGGAAGGTTTCTGCTTTGGTTTGGTTTGAGGACAAAGTGGATGGGGCTAAACATTCTTCCATGCTCTGGCCCCGTGCTGAAGTGTAGGCACAGCTTTTATCTGGAGGTGACGGCCTCCCTGTACTCATGTGTCTCTAAAGAAAGGCCAATAGAATCCTCCACCAAGAAGGAGAAGCAGAAGTACCTGGTGGCTGAGATGTAGCCAAATTCAACCTTCATGGACGCCAAAAGCCCAGGGCACCCCGAAGTATGCACAAACAGCATTCTCTGTGCTGGGTGCTCCCCCATATTCTGTCAGGCCCCTAGAGAAAAAGGAACACGCCCAAAAGGATGCTCCTTCTGAGAGATGCCGCTCCAAGGACTGAGGCAGGATCGATGGGAGACTGGAGTGAATAAAACAAGTTGGATGGACTCAAATTCAGGAGCACATTGCTGGCGACTCAGGGCTGGTCGCTGGGTGTCAAAGATGATGGGGGGCAGCTGGGTAGCTCAGTGGATTGAGAGCCAGGCCTAGAGAGAGGAGGTCCTAGGTTCAAATCCGGCCTCAGACACTTCCCAGCTGTGTGACCCTGGGCAAGTCACTTGACCCCCATTGCCTACCCTTACTAATCTTCCACCTATAAGTCAATACACAGAAGTTAAGGGTTTAAAATTTAAAAAAAAAAAAAAAAAAGATGATGGGTAACGAGCCAGGAAAGGCCCCTCCTCTGGACTTGAAGGACTAGGGGGAGTGGTTCCCAGGCTCTTTGGAGGCAGCCTTCTTTTTGGGATACAGCCATGAAGGTAAGGAAGAGGCTTTCTCGCCATTCTCCTTCCCACATATTCCCTCCTCCATTCCCAAAGCAACTACATGTACATGGCAGCAAGAGCACACGTTGTTTGGACACGCATGAGACTGGACCTCGATTTCCCATTGGCCTCACTGGGTTTATGTCGCTTTTCCCAAGCCTACGCTATTGAACTGGAACAACTTCCTTTCTTAATTCTGACTTTCAAAAGTGGCTTTTCAAAACTCAGTGCCATCTTCTCTGACCAGTCCAGTGTTTTTTGCTCTAAATTGACCACTTCTGTCTAATCTTCCCAGGAGCTACCAAAGAGTTCTATTTCCAGCTTCCCATTGGTCTGGGATGTCTTGGTCACCATCAGATCAATTGTCCACCCAGGCACTAAATATAGAAGAAGGCTAATGGGAATGAATTCAGATTCATTGGTTGTATAGAAGAAATGAAACGATGGGCCCTTTTTTCTTCCATCTCTGTTAGAACCTTGCAAAGTCCTTGATTCAGTTTATCCCCACAAACAAGAGAACAAGAAGCAAGTGTTCTGTGATATTTTTCCAGGTGAAACTCTCTAATGTCTCTAAATTCTTCCTAATTAGTCAAATGGTGATTATCTAACTAGAAATGGGACCCTGAGGGGGCAGCTGGTTAGCTCAGTGGATGGAGAGCCAGGCCTAGAGACGGGAGGTCCTAGGTTCAAATCTGGCCTCAGACACTTCCCAGCTGTGTGACCCTGGGCAAATCACTTGACCCCCATGGCCCACCCTTATCACTCTTCTGCCTTGGAGCCAATACACAGAAGTTAAGGATTTAAAAAACAAAACAACAACGAGAAAGAAATGAGAGCCCACCAAGGTGGAGTAAGTGGGCTGCATAAAGGAGAGAACAGACCTTCTCTGGAAAAGATTAAGACCAGGGAACCCAGCACCAAGCACACACCACGCCAGGGTTCCTACAGCCGTGGGCATCACCCAGCTCGAATTCTTTTGTCAGTTTCCCCCCTCCCCCTATGGCTTCCTGGGTTTATGTCCACAATTGAGACATTTATTCTCTCTTTTAAAACAAGTCCTTAGTGATTGTTTTTCTGGTCTGATGCGACAGGAGGCTTCTGTCCTGGGAAGCCTGGGGAAGACATGCCTGAAAGTCCAGACCTGGAGGTTAATGAGAAAGGAGATCTTCTTCCTCTGCCACAGGCTTTAGATGGAATCTGGGCCCTGGGCCCTGGGGCCATGACCAGAGCACCCCTCAGACTTGAATTTTTGTTGCTGTTTTTTTTTTAAAACCCAAACCTTCTGTCTTAGAATCAATACTAGCTACTGCCTAGCCCTTACCATTCTTTATCATTAGATTCAATCTAAGACTGAAGAATGGTTTGAGCTAGGCAATGGGGGTTAAGTGACTTGTCCAAGGTCACACAGTTAGGACATGTCTGAGGCCAGATTTGAACCCAGAACCTCCCATATCCCAGTCGGGCTCTCTGAGCCATTGAGTCTTTTAGAACTTTGTGGTTTTTTTCTCTTTTAAAACTTTGTGTTACTAACTGGATTCATTAAAGAATGGGAATAGGCAATGTGTCACCAAGTATGTTCATAAACGGTGGCCCAAGGATGGAAGAGACTGTTACTTATACGTGAAAAATCATGCATATAAAAGATTCAAGGAAGGGACCTCAGTGACCATCCAGTCTAACCCACAGATGAAAAGAGATCTCCACTTGGGTTACCCAAAGCCCCTGCTCGAAGACCACCAATGACGAGGGACAACCTACCTCTTAAGGTAGCCCATTCCTCTTGGGTACAACTCCAATCCAATGGCCTAACGATAAGCCTAAATTGGCCTCTTTTTAAACTTCTAGCCATTGCCCCTAATTTCATGAATTATGGGGGTTGTCGTCCATATACAAAGTGGTGTCAGATCGTGTCTATCTCAGACTGTCTTGGGTGGTGGCGCAGTAGCATAAGAAACAGAGGTAAGAAACCCCCCTCACCCCAAACAAAGCATCCCCCACCTTTTTGTGTTGTGAGAGCTTTTGACGTGAAAGTTGCCCCAACAAGGTATCCATGTTTCAGGCAAGACTTGAAGATGACGTCACCCAAGCATCACTGCTCGTGGGAGGCTTTGGCCTTTCATTCTTGCTTAGGTTGTTTGACTTCTCACAAAATAAAGGCCAGTTGGCTATAAAAAGCAGAATTTTCTGGAATTAAAAATATGTCCCTTTCCATTATTAAAAAAAACAACAACCCTGTGTTGATCATTCCTTATCAGGCATGGCCAAAGAGATTTAAGACACCAGAGGTTATGGATACCTGTTGGCCATGCAGAGATCTTCAAGCCTCTTCTTCCTCTTTGACCCCCAGGAAGTTTTGTCTAGATTTTGGGACTGACAAGAACTGGCTTTGATAGATGAGCTAGCCCCTCCCACTCCTAAGGAATTGTAGGAAAGAGGAGTGGGAGTGGGAGAGGTAGCATAGGGTAGAAGATAGAGAGAGGAAACCACCAGGAAGTGATCTGTCATATAATCTAATCCTGCATGAGGCAGGGGAAAATGCCGTATTTCTGGAACTGGTTAGGTCTCCTAAATCTGGACCTGGAAATTCTTCATTTCTATTCCACTCCTCCCTTTCTCTCTTCGGAGAGGGCAAGAGTCTGATGCCTTCCTCTGAATCTGCATCTGTATAAAGGGAATCCCTTCAGGGTCATGAACTTTCTTCTCGTCTGACCCATCCCATCCTTAGCATGGCTGGAAAACTCCAAACAGAGGTCACAGGTTAAGAGCCCTAGGAATGTGGCCCAGAACTAAGGGTTAGGGGCCAGGTCAGAGAGACTTTGGTTCCTGGGATTTGATAGACCAGCTCAGAGAGATAGGAAGGGATATGGAGAAAAGAGCTATAAAAGATGAGACCATAGAGGAGATCGAGGTCCTTGACCTGAGTTTTCTGGGATTGATTTTTCTACTCCATTTGGCATTGGTGGCTCAGGTGGAAGACACTCTCGTGGGCTAGTAAGATTCTTGCTCTGAAGAGACTACCAGATCTCCACGTGGAGATCGGAACCTTGTTGGGGAGCAAGCTGAAATTCTAAGGACCAAACTTTAGAGTAGTAAGCTAGGACACAAATTTTCTACTTCCTTCCTTCCCTATTTCTTTCTTATACTATATTTATATTAAATTAAATTGTTAAAAGCTACTATTATCCTCGCGACTTGAGTTAATTTTATAAATGGTGACTACAACCATTTTTTACTAATATTATTTAACAAAACCAATTTCTAAATATTACATGCAGCATTTTAATTATTACATATTGCATTAATTTTCATTATAACACATCTTGCCCTGTTTCGTAAGAGTTTGTCTATCTTTCTTGGTTGAATATTTACATTGTTTCAAACAAGCAATTATGAAGTTTTTCTTAAACCATTAACCACTCATATTACTAATCTATGTATGGTTATTGCTTGAATGAAGCAGAGAGGGGAAATTAGGAAGCATTATCAAGAAGAAAGAGATTTATAACTGCAGTATTTTGCCAGAATGAGTTCTCTTACTGGGGGCTCAAAGCTATAGAATACAGATATTGGGTCATTTTACAAATTGCTGGTGTGAAGAGAGAATATTGATGTTCGTGTCATAGTAGGCAATCTGAAGCACTAATGGTGAGTTAACCAGTTGGGCTGGCATTAGAAGGGAGGAAAAGTAAAGAAATAAGCATTGGGGAGTAGACTGAGACCCTAGAAAGTTAAAATATTTCAGGGGACATTAACATATATGTTTTGAAGTCATTCCTTAGTACAAGAGTGGGAGTTAGAGTGGAGAAAGAACTTATGAGCCAGGCACTGAAGTCAGGAGAGAGAATAGCCTAGGACAGTGATGGTGAACCTATGGCGCACATGCCAAAGAGAGCACTCAGAGAACTCTCTGTGGGTATTGGGCTGCTCCCCTGCAAAAGTTCATTGCTAGAAAGGCACAGGGACTCGGGGGAGCTGTTCCCTTCACCCTCTCCACTGTGCCTGATAACATTTTTTCACATCACCCACCCCTCTGCCCAGCAGCCCAATGGGAGCACACAGAAGGTAAGGTGGGTGGTTCCCAGGTGGCAGAGCTTAAGGAGAACAGAATGCTCAGACCACTCTCCTTCCCCTCTTCACCTGTGCTGAGGACATTTTTTCACTTCACTTGCCCCTCTGCCCAGCAGCCCAATGAGAGCACTTCCTCCCTCCCTTATCTGGGGTAAGATAGATGGATCACAGGTGGCAGAGCTGGAGGGGAGTGGAGCACTCGGGCCATTTCCCTACCCCTCTCTACACTTGCTGAGGACATTCCTCAATTTACTCACCCCTCCCCTCAGCAGCCCAATGGGAGCACTTTCTCCCTCTCCTATGTGGGGTAAGGGGGGCAGGGTGGAGCACACTTGGCACTCTTGGGGGGGGCAGGGCAGGGCACAGGATCTCTGGGGGCATGGCATTAAGTCTCTAAAAGGTTTATCATCACTGTCCTAGGGGTTGAGGGTAATAGTCACCAGAATCTGGATTGAGAAATAGATTTGGAACTTCACAGAAGAGTTTTTGAAGGATGATTGTAGAGGAAAAGTCTGGAAGTGGTCATGGGGAACAAGAAGGATTCCAACTCCACCTTGGGTCCAGTGTTAATGGCACAATTAATAATGATATGGGAACCCTCCAACTTCCTTGACACACATTATCTCATTACATAATGATACTATTTAAGGATGTTGTCTCTGGCCTGAAGAGGATTCCCATAGAGGGAATTCCTCCTTGGTTACAAAGGATAGATAGATAGATAGATAGATAGATAGATAGATAGATAGATAGATAGATAGATAGATAGATAGATAGATAGATACATAGATACATAGATACATAGATACATAGATACATAGATAGATAGATACATAGATACATAGATACATAGATACATAGATACATAGATAGATACATAGATAGATACATAGATAGATACATAGATACATAGATAGATCGATCTCCAGCACTACTCTACTAAGCACTGGGGATTCAAAAAGAGGCAAAACAGACCCTGCCCTCAAGGAGCTTCCAATCTCCCATCCAGGATGAGTGGTGTCATGGGAAGAGCCCCATGACTAGGCTATAGGTTATAGGATTAAAAAGGCTGATTTTAGGGGGCAGCTGGGTAGCCCTGTGAATTGAGAGCCAGGCCTAAAGATGGGAGGTCCTAAGTTCAAGTCTGGCCTCAGACACTTCCCAGCTGTGTGACCCTGGGCAAGTCACTTGACCCCCCCATTGCCTACCCTTACCATTCTTCTGCCTTGGAGCCAATACGCAATATTGACTTCAAGACAGAAGGTAAGGGTTTTTTTAAAAAAAGGCTGATTTTAGATCCTGAATGTGCCTGTATGATGTTGGTCAAATCATTCCCTCTTCCCCCACACCTCAACTTCTTCAACAGTTCTGAACCTTTTCAAATATTATTGTTCCGTCATGCTTCCAACTCTTGTCACCCCATAGACTTTTGTCCATGAGGTTTTCTTGGCAAAGATACTGGAATGGTCTACCATTTCTTTCTCCAGGGTTTCCCCATTTCAAAGATAAAGAACTGAGGAAAATTGGGGTTAAGTGACTTGTCCAGGGTCATGTAACTAGTAAGTGTCTAAGGCAAGATTTGAACTCAGATCTTCCTGATTCCAAGCCTAGTGCTCCATCCACTGTGCCACCTACCTGTCCTTTGTGAACACAGGGACCCCTTTCTATTATCAAAAAAGTTTGTAGACTAACTCATGATAGTTGTTGGGAGTTTTGTGTCTATCAACTGAAAGTGGGCCAAAAGAAAGAAGGCCAAAAGTTCCTCTGGATTTAGTTATGCTTTTTCCTTCTGCATCTTAGAGTCTTATTTTTATTTTTTTAATGTATTCATTTGCAACATTTGAAATATTAAGATACTCAGTTAACTCCATCCATCCATCCCTTCTCCCCACTGGAGAAAGCATCATTTATCAAAAATATATGGATATATAAAACTATGCTTGACTTTTTCTATCAGTTCTTTCTCTGGAGGTGAACATACGCCAGTCATTCTTCAAACAATCTTTCTGTGGCTGTATACGATGTTCTCTTGGTTCTGCTTGTTTTGCTCTTTGTAAATTTCCTGTAAATCTTTCCATGTTTTTCCAAAATGAACCTGTTGATCATTTCTTCCAGCACAGAAGTGTTCCATCACAGTCATACGTCACAACTGGTTTCGCCACCCCCCCAAATGATGGCCATCCCTTCAGGTTCCAGTTCTTGGCCACCACAAAAAGAGCTGCTAGAAATATTCTCGAACATACAGTATTTCCCCCCTTTTTCCTTGATCACCTTCAGATTTAGTTACACTTTTAAATGACTTTGTTTCTGGCATCTAGAGTCAGAACTAGCAGAGAGAAGGTAGTTAAGGCTCTTCCCCAAGAAGCTGATATCTGGGGAAGTGAGGATGCACTTCTCCCTCCCATCTCCCCCAAGAGAGTGCCACACTCACTCCATTTTCAATTGTTCAAGCCCAAGATACTGTCATTATCAGAGCTCCCTTCCCACTGGATTGACCTGATGCCCACAAGCCACCAGGTCCAGGGATCTATGACCCAAGTTATGACAAAGATAAGGGAAGAATCACTGGAAATCACTGGAAGAGGCTTGGAGCACCTCCATCTTCCCCCAAGCCCAAATGGAAACTCAGCCCTCCCTCTCCCCAAGCCCTGTCCTCCTCTGTCCATTGGATGCCATAGAAAGAGTGTTGACTTTGGAGTCCTTAATTCACATCCTAGCTCTGTTACTTACTATCCATGTAACCTTGGGCAAGTTACTTCCCCTCCATTTGTGACCCTGGGCAAGTCACTTCCCCTCCATGGTCCTCACTCTCCTCCTTTGCAAAGTGGGGATAGTTAGAGTAGATAACCTCTAAATCTATGGTGAGTTCTTTGTTTATGGATAGTTCTAAATCCTATGTGAGATGTTTTTATGATTTATGTTTATTTATGAAGAAGCAGGGAGAGGGCTGGACTTGAAATCTGGAAGACCCAGAAAAAGGCAAGTATATTCATCCCATCTGGGCCTCAGTTCTTCATCTGTAAAATGAGAGGAAAGCTCTTGGTGGCTTCTAAGACCCCTTCTAGCTTTAAATCTATGATTCTATGACCCTTACAGGTTAGGTGACCCAGAACAAGTCCCTTGAACTTCTCTCAGCCTCAGTTTCCTAATCTGTAAAATGGAAGCAAAAAAAACCACCATAGGATTGTGTGAGGATCAAATAAGAACCCAGTTTTCCCTTCCACATCACGACTTTCCCATTGTGGTTCCAACAGATCGCAGGTCTTCATAAAAAATTAGATGGGAATTTGAGGGGCTTTTGTGGAAGCAGACCCTCAAAGGCCAGCAGATGACACCCAAGAAGTTAAGAAACTCGGAAAGGCACACTGACCCCCAAATTTACAAGAAGGTACTCGAAACACTCCATAAAAGAGAAAGTTCAGGCTTCTCTGGTCCAATGGGAGAGCCAAAAGCCTTTCAGGGTTGTTTCCAGATCAGGGGAGTGCCTTGCCCCTAACCCCAGTGATGTGGAGGGCATAACCGCATGGGTAAACTTTAGAGCCTGATTCTAAAATTCTAAAAAACTAGCTGTTTTCATTATTACCACATCTGTAAAATGGGGACAGAATAGGACCTTCTTCAGGGAGTTGTCATGGGCATCAGGGGAGTTAATGCACCATTCCTGGCACATAGCAAAGACTTAGTCCATGCTTTCCCTCCATTCATTCATTCAAGTACCAGGTTATTAGCATCCTCTGCAGAAAGCCAGCCTATTGGATGGGAAGGATTCGGGGCGTTTCCCTGCCCTCAGCTTCCTGGCCCTTATTCTTAGCCTGAGTCAGCGGCGCAGTCTCATCCCTAAGTGGGGAAGAGCAGGGCAGGGGAGGGCAGGCTGGGGCAGAATGGAGCAGGGCAGAGCAGGAGGGGGCAGTGGTTGGCCAAGCAGTGCGAGAAGGTGCTTTCTCCTCCGCGGCCACTAGGTGGCAGCCGTTAACCAGTATTGCTCGGTCTGGCCAAAGCAGGAGAAGCCTTTGTTGCCCAGGTCCGCGGCTTGGTAGGTGCCAAGTCTAGGGGAAATCTTACTCCCAGGGCTTGTTGTTGTTGTCTTAAAGGAGACTTTAATTTCGCTTAAATGCTTTTAAAGCTACAAGAGGAGGTCTGCTCACCCTCATTTGGGCCGAGGGCTGCTGGGATGGGTGAGGGACGAGACCAAACGGCGCTCCGGGTTTTGTGGTCATCAGTGCGCTTCCTTAACTAACCAGCTGTGCGGCTCTGGACCAGCGGCCCCTCCTCTCTGGGTCTGAGCCCCCCTGGTCAGGAGGAGACTCTGGGAAGATCCTGCCCACTCTCAGCCTGAAAGGCGTGCCAGAATTCCCAGAAGACCACTGGGGGGCTCTGGACTCGGAGTCAAGAGAACCGCAGCTCCGATGCCTCCTCTGTGACCCGGGGCAAGTCATTGAAACATTTGTAGCCTCAGTTTCCTCATCTATAAAATGGGTATCGTTTTAGCATCTTATTCCCTGGGTGGTTTCCAAGATTAAATGAGATCCCATCCGGAAAGTGCCTCGCAAATGTCCATTTCTTAGTATTCTTCCTACTATGGGCTATTTCAGCTTGCCAGACATCTAGAAGCTACTAGATGGATAGTGCTGGATTTAGAGGCAAAGAGACCTGAATTCAAATCCAACCTGGACACCTACTATCTGTATGAGCCTGGACACATTAGCTAAACCTCTCCATCTCACTTTCCTCTGCTGTAAAATCCAGGCTAATTCCAGCACCCGCCTGCCAGAGTGATTGTAAAAATCGAATGAAATGCCATAAAGTGCTCCACCAACTTTAAAGCACTCCTCCATTCCTTCAGTAACGATAAGGGATTTGGATTCGAGTGGTGGGAGGGGAGCAGGAGATGTCCAAGGCTCTCACTTGGGTCTGAGACAGAAACAAACCGAGGACAAGTAAGGAAAACTCCTTTATGGGTAGATGAAGACATGGAGATCATATAGGCAATAGGAAGCAGCAGGAGCTTTCAACCCAGATGATAACTCTCTCCGGGTTCACTTCCCAGCCTTTTAATCTAATCAGTCCTTCTCAGTCTCCTTTGTAAACCTCCAAGTGGGGCCAGCCCTGGAATCAAGAGGACTCCCTTTTGTGAATTCAAATCTGGCCTCCCATCTTTACTAGTTGTGTGACCCTGGGCAAGTCACCTCGCCCTGTTTGCCTCAGTTTCCTCATCTATAAAATGAGCTGGAGAAGAAAATGGCAAACCACCCCCCAGTGTCTGTCAAGAAAACCCCAAATGAGGTCATGAAGATTCAGATATATCATCTCATTTCAGCTTTACCACAACACCACCAGGAGGGGGTGCTTCTGGAATTCCTATCTCCGTTGTATGGACTAGAGCTGAGGTAGTTTGCCTGGGGTGCCAGAGCTAATAAATATTCTCTCCAGCTTTCCTTGGATTTGAGTCTAGCCTACTACACACTGGAGCTCTTGAGGCTGAACTTAGAGCCTGACCAGGAAAACCAGTGGTGTTGATTCTGGAATGAGAGGGGACATCTTCCAAAGCTCTGCAAACATTTTAGAAGGAATCTAGGGTGCATAATGATTATTAGGATCTGAGGCTGCTAGGGCCAACCAGGAAAGACCTGCAGGATAGAGTCCCTATTCTGGTAGAGGTCAGAGACCAACCTGGAAAAGGCATTTTAGGGAACATGTGGTCAGCATGGATTGAATGAAGTATAAGCCTCAGTGGTCAGGAAGACCTGTGTTCAAATCCTGACGGATATTTACCAATTGTGTAATTGTAGGGAAGGAAAGAAAAGCTTCCTTTGTCTCTTTGCAAATGTTTCCTCATCTCAAAAATGGCAGGAAATAACACCAATAGTACCTCACAGGACTGCATAATGTGTGTATATCAATATCAGCTTTCATCATTATGGAGAACTAGCAAGACTGGAGGCAAGAGTTTAAAAAAAATAATTCATTGGAGATGGACAATGATCTGGGCCACGATGTCCCCCTTGAGTTTTAAAGTGCATTATAAAAGTAACATTAATAAGCTTGTTATACTATATCTTTAGTGTCTTCTCTAAATTCTCTAAATTCTCAAGTTTTCTTTCCTCCTTTCTCCTTTTCTTTCTTTCTTCCTTCCTTTCTTTCTTTCCTTCCTTCTTTCTTTCTTTCTTTTTCTTTCTCTTTCTTCTTTCCTTCTTCCCTCCC
>NC_058133.1:15681978-15708841 GCF_016433145.1 Gracilinanus agilis | reverse complement strand
TTTCTTTCTTTCTTTCTTTCTTTCTTTCTTTCTTTCTTTCTTTCTTTCTTTCTCTTGGTGAGGGCTTAGCTTGAAATCAATTTGATTTCATTTCTTGCTATAAAGTGCATAGGCTGCATTTTCTCTGGAACTACTTTCTCCAGAAGGCAGTGCATGAGTTCACAGAGTAAGTAACCTTCTCACTTGAGAGTTTTGAAAAAACTTAGGGGAATCACATTGGGCCATCCCCATAAGAGGCTGAAAGTGACCTCTGTTCTTTAAGGCTTTGCCCCATGAAATCCTCATGGAGTAGAAGCTGGGGAACCTGCTTCAGGAGAAGCATGGCTACAGGTAACAGAAGAGCCTTGGTCTCCAGTATGGAGCAAGCACTGACCTGTGTGTAAACCACGAGGAGGAATCTCTTTGGTTTGGTATGGAGCTGAAACTGGAGTGAAGGGCAGCTGGTCTTTACCTCTTTGCATCTGTGCTTTTCTGCTTTAGGTGAAGGGGATCTTTTTTAAAAAATAAACTCTCACCTTCCATTTTAGAATCAATACTGTATATTGGTTCTAAGGCAGAAGAATGGTAAGGGCTAGGCAATGGCGGTCAAGTGACTAGCCCAGGGTCACACAGCTAGGAATTAGGTCTGAGGCCAGATTTGAACCTGTCTCTAATACTGGCTCTCAATCCATTGACCCTCCTAGCTACTACTCCCTTGAAGGAAATTCCTGATGGCCAAAGCCTTGGAAATTTCACAAGGACAGCAGAGTGAGCCACAAGAAATCTGGGAGCCGGAGTTCATTCCAGGATCTGCCAGAAGTGAAATGATGAGAATGAAAATGCCCAGTGACCTGTCTGGGCCCAGCAGGAATCTGGAAAGATGCAGCTGGGGGAGACAAAAAAAGACCCCCAAAACATCTCTTGCTCTCAAGCAGGTAGTAGAGTCCCAGACCACTTGAACTCATTTGGCAGTAGTAGGTGGTAAAGGGAAGAATCGCCTAGGGAAATTGGAACATTTTTAGCAAACCTTAATGCACTGTTAGGATATCATTTCCAACACCATAGCCATATCTTCCTCAAGGCAGGGACTCATTCAGGTGTGTGTGTCTGCCATTCCTTATCTCGTGCTCACTTTGGCAGCACATATTCTACGCTTACTTATCTCAAGAGACTGATTTTGGGGAAGAATCTAAGTTTACTGGTTCTTTCAGGGTTATGGGTTAGGCCAATAAAGTGATCTAGGTCGCCACGGCTCTCTCTAGACCAGGGATGACCTGAGTGAATCAGGTGGCCTAATCAATAGATTTATAGGAGCTCATTATGCAGCCCCTTCCTTGGCCATCATCCCAAGACACCTTTAATTGGTGATGGCTAACTAAGAAGTGCTCCATCAAGCTACCGCCCCATTCCCAGCCCCACAGGTGGACAGATCTCCTTCTCAGGACAAGAACCCATTCATTCAAATTCTCCCATCAACCAAATTCTGTTAAAAAGGAAGCCAGTCCTTGGGATTTCCAAGGAAAGAAAATGTAAAAAGCAGCAGATTGGATGGTATCTCGGAGCCAGATTCCAGACAGAGGAATATTCAGTAATTCTTCTCCTTAATATATAGGAATTAACTAATACAGTATCAAAAATTAATTCTCACACTATCTAAAACTGAAAAAAGCAGCCTAGGTCTTGGGCTCACCCTCATGAATCCCCTTGAACTAGCTGCCATGTGGGAAGGAGCCATGACTCTAGAGTTATAGGCTACTACTTGAAGGATCAATATACTATACTAATTTGTACACTATAAAGGGAGAGAGCCAGAGCGAAGCTATCTCTCTTTTTAACTGTCCCCCTCCATCGCTGTCATGGGGCAGGGAAAGTCATAGGGACCATTCAGGGTTTTTCTATATCCCATCAAAGCAGCAAGTCCTTTCCCTACTGAACCACTACATAGCTGGAAGCAATTAGGAAGTCTGTCATCTCCAAAGAGCCCAAGCCCTGAGTTACCGTGTTCCTGGAAATGTTTAACATCTGGCTCTCTGGGGCAGGGGGAAGATGCCACAACATATTTTTAGGTTTAATCTGCATTATTAACATTTCCTCCATCCCTTCCTTGAGTCAGTAAATCAACAAACCAGCCCTCCTTTGGAGCTTTGCCCATTCTACTATGCAAATCTCACACTGAAATTTTAACAATTAGCCCTCCAAAACTAACATGAGCTAATTCTAGGACTTCCCTGGAATTTTCTCTGGGAGTTTGGAGCGTACATTTCCTGGGAAGGCCCAATTCAATTTCCCCTACCTTCGTATGGCCTGAGATCCCATTTTTGTCTCTGAATTTCAGTTTCCTGTAACATGAGGGATGGGACTAGAAGGTCCGGTTCTCAATGGAAAGCTCCCCTGAGAACTTCAGGGCATATTCAGATGCTTCATTTCATTGGCTAAGACCAAGTATGGGGACGCCATTGGGCTCACTTTTCCAAAGTGATGCTGGTAACATTGAACCTTTGCAGGGGCCATCTATAGGGATCTTCTTGTTATCATTCATCCTTTGTTTCCAGACAAGGACCAATGGCTTCACAGAGCACTGTCTTGAGCTGTGGGTTAATTGGATTTAAGTGAGTCACACTTAAGAGCTTGGTTAGACATCAAAGAAGCCAGTGTCATCCACTGCATCCTAGGCCTTTACCAGTTGTCCTGAGTTTGGTCTTGCAACTAGAATTTAATGATGCTGAAAGAGAGAATGAAGCCAATGACTGTATGTGACTCTGCCTCACTTAGATTCCCACCCTCTGGCCAAAAAAAAAAAAATTCATTGTTTGCTCTAGAGCAGGGGTCAGCAACATATGGCTCTCGAGCCATATCTGGCTCTTTTAAGGGCCAGATATGGCTCTTTCTGCAGGAGCCATAAAGTTAATTTTTTTTTTTTACAGGCGCTGTTACAGGAGTGCGCACTGTGAGCACTGTACGGCTCTCACGAAATTACATTTTAAAAAATGTGGCGTTTATGGCTCTCATGGCCAAAAAGGTTGCCGACCCCTGGTCTAAAGGGATTAAAAATGTCTTTCTCTATTGCTATCAGCTTAAGCCCCAATTCCAGTATGTCTTTCTCCCCTCCCCCATTGTTAGCAGCCAATAATTAATTCCCTAGTTCCTTTTAACCAACTAACATGCATTAGTTTTTTTGTTTTTTTTTAAAACCCTTACTTTCTGTCTTAGTAACACTTAAGACAGAAGGTCAAGTGCTCTTTGTGTTAGCAAAAATTTGAAAAATGAGGGAGTGTCTATCAATTGGGGAATGGCTGAACAAAATGTGGTATCTAGTGGGGATGGAATACTATTATGCTGAAAAGAATGATGAACTGGAGGAATTCCATGTGAACTAAAAAGACCTCAAGGAATTGATGCAGAGTGAAAGGAACAGAAGGAGGAGAACATCTTACACAGAGACTGATACATTGTAGCACAATCGAATGTAACTGACTTTGCTACTAGCAGCAATGCAATGATCCAGGACAATTCTGAGAGACTCAGGAGAAAGAATGTATCCACATCCAGAGAAAGAACTGTGGGAGCAGAAACACAGAAGAAAAATATGTGATTGATCACGTGGTTTGATGGGGATGTGGTTGGAAATATAGACTGTCAATGATTATTCTACTAAAAATATTAATAATATGGAAATAGGTTTTGAACAATGATACGTGTATAACCCAGTGGAATTGTTTGTCAGCTCCAGGAGTGGGGAGTGAAGAGGGGATGAAAGGAATATGAATCATGTAACCATAGGAAAAAAATTTTTTTAATAAATAAATTATTGACTAAAAATAATTCTTACAATACTGTGCATTGGTTCTAAGGCAGAAGAGCAGTAAGGGCTAGGCAATAAGGGTCAAGTGACTTGCCCAAGGTCACATAGCTAAGGAAGTGTCTGAAGCCAGATTTGAACCTAGGACCTCCTGTCTCTAGGCCCGGCTCTCAATCCACACAGCTTGAAGTGTCTGAGGCCAGATTTGAACCCAAATTCTGATATCCAGACCTGACTCTTTATCCACTGAGCCACCTAGCTGCCCCTTCAACCATTAGCATTTAAATGGGATATTTATTTTATTTATTTATTTTTTAAAATAAACCCTTACCTTCCATCTTGGAATCAATACTGTCTATTGGTTCTAAGGCAGAAATGTGATAAGGGTTAGACAATGGGGGTTAAGTGACTTGCCCAGGGTCACACAGCTGGGAAGTATCTGTGGCCAGATTTGAACCCAGGACCTTCCATCTCTGTGCCTGGCTCTTCATCCACTGAGCCACCCAGCAGCCCCCAGGGAATATTTATTTTGAAGATATAGCAAGAAGAAAGCATAATCATTTCCTCATTCAATATCTAGAAACATATTCTTCCCCTGTATGCCCCTGTGCATAGTGCTTGTGCCCCACTAAATTTACCTCCCCATGCAGAATAGCCAGTAGGTAAATGAGACATGAGACCAAGCCTTTGTTACTGCTTTATGAGGCCAGGCGCATCTTTGCCATCTAGCTTCCTGCAAATCCTGGGAGAGCTTCTGGCTCCTAGACATATTCTGGTGGCTTCATCTCCTGACCTTTTTGAAATGCCTAAAGTCATTGCCATCACTAACATCCTTCACCTCAAACAAGGAAGAAGAGCCCCAAAGACCAAAGGGCCACATTCACCGTTCCCCATACCCATCTCAGCCCATCGCAAGTCCAAAAGGATCCTCCTCATCAGTGCTTAGAAAGCTAGCCAGCTGTAAGACATCTGTCTGTTCCAAACAGGGCTTGGGACTCTTCCATGGCATACCAACATGCCTCTCCTAAAGCAGGCTCCCCACCTTCTTTTCCATAGAAGTTGTGTACCCACCTGTTGGGAGCCACTCAGAGAATTAGGGTCTTTAATAGGTACTTTTTATCTGGATCCCATCAAAGTCAATACACCTGGCAAGGACCTATATTGACTCCTTTGGCCTGAAAAGTTCAGGCCATATGGTGGATGGCTTATCCGAGATAAAATCTGACCCCTCTCTGTGACTCCTTTTTTTTAATTGAAAGCATTATAATCTAGTTTTTTTTAGGATAGCTTCTAGTTTTATAGAAAGCCTCTAAATACTCTATAGTAAACCAGCAGTTAAGGAGTTAACAGTTTTTCCCCAAGCTGAAAATAGAAGAAATTAGCAGAAGCTGCTCTGTATCTTTTCTCCCTGCTTTCAGACGTTCCAAGGACACTGATAGGCAGATCCAGGCAAATTCCACTCTCACTTAAATTCTTTCCCATGACCAAATACACCTCACAATATTAAGAGCTCATTCTTTAACATATTTTTGAAGTATGGAAGCTTGTACTAAAATACAACTTGGATAAAGTAAGACTCCTTCTTTAACCTTGGACATTGTCTCATCCAGGCATAATCTACATGTGAAAAAATTTGTATGTGAGGTAACTCGGTAACCTTGGTGTTTCTATGCAGCTGTGGTTTCAATTGTGCTTTGTAGAAAAAAATGTATAAAATAAACCACAAGCTCAGAGACTAATTGGAACAGTCATGAGCTAACCCAGTGATAGGCAAACTTTTTAAAGAGGGGGCCAAAGGAAAGGAAATGCTCACCTGTCAGTCTGTTTCTAAGGCAACTCTTTCGAAGTTTCATTGTACTGTATCCCACTCATTGTATTTGTCAGATTAGGAATAATGTTGCGCAGCCAGATAGAACATTTCAGGGGGCTGCATCTGGCCCACAGACCATAGTTTGCCCATCACTGAGCCAACCTATTAGCCTGGCAGTTCTCAATCGTTCTGCTGTGTCCTTATCAATCCAATGCCACTCAAACACCATTCAAATCCCTGTTAATATAGAGCTGGACCTCTATACGCACCATTTTAAAAGGAAAAGTTCAGTTCACAACACTCCCAATTAACCCACATTCCAAATGAGCAAAAGCCAAATGAACAAGGCTATCCTCTACTTTCCTCCTTTTCTTTGTCCCCAAGTTGGTTCTGCCAAACTGATGGCAGGAGAAGATGGATCTGTGCAGCTGGCCTTCCCTCAGGGTCTTCATTAGACCACCTATGCACAATGCCAGCTAGGTGTAATCTGAGACAGGGATCTGGGTTGCTCAACTCACACATCCTTGGCTGGCCATTGAGAGTCATTTGGGGAACAATGTGGATGAGTGTGTGCTCAGGTCTGAATTACAGAGGAGACCAGTGACCTTTCCATCCTCACATGCATGCGGTTAAAAGGCCACAGCCCCCAATTCATCAGCTCTCACCAGAGATAACACCTCCATCTTGGAGTTTTAGGAATACCATTGAAGCTGAGCTGGGCTGACTGGAGGGAAAGCTTATGCGTGTTGGAACAATCATGCTACTTAGACTCCCATACGGCCTTTTGGTATGAGTCAGCTCCGATGTTTCTGGCTGGGAATGAATGAGGTGGTGGGAGAATGAATCAAACAGGAAAGCTGAGGCTCTCTGTAATGATAGCCCAGGACCGAGGATGGGGAGGACAGTTTGGAATTAGCTAGAATTCACACTCAGGGTAGTCTGAGCCCAGAGCTCAATCATTTCACACATAACTGGGGAGATCTCATGAATTAAACTCTAGCCCTGACAATTAATGATGTTAGGTGGGAGACCAACCCCCCAGCCTCAGTTTCCTCATCTATAAGATGAAGAAGCTGGACTAGATGACCAATAGAAAGAGATTCCATCTCTAAATCCTGTGGTCCAGGATTAGGTCTAGACCTGACATTTCACTGGTACAAGGAATTCCCAAGCAAGGAGACTCCCTCCCAAAATGCCTGTTGGTCACTTTTCTTCAGCTGGAACTCTCAGAGAGTAATCTGAACTACCAAGAAGTTAGGACCTGCCTAGGCACACATGGCCAGTATGTCTAAAAGGCAAGGTTTGAACCTCAGACTTCCTGGCTTTGAGGCCAGTCCTTTATCCACTCTACACAATGCACCTTCTCCTATGGCATTGGAAACAAATCCACAAAGAGTTCTTTCTTAGTCGTGCCATTGTTGGAATTTAACCTTTACTGTTGATGCCTAGGTGGTCTTGGGTTCAGATCCCAATTCTGACACTATGTAACCTGGGCAAGTCCTATAACCTCCTTGGGTCTCTGCTTCCTTATTTTTTAAATAAAGTAGTTCCAGTAGATGGCTTCTGAAGTCCATCTCTTCTAGCTCTAGTGTTGGGAACTTAGGTAGTAGAATATGAACTTAGACTCAGGAAATATCCCTGGGAAATTCTGAGTGAGACCCTCAGGCTTTCTTTGACATTTTTTTCCTCTTCCATATAATGGGTACAACAATGATTTGTGAAGTTAGAGGGAAAGCACTGTGTAAACCTTCAATGCCATAGAAATGTAAATTATTCTTATTTTAACTACAATTGCATCTGAAATAAAGTACAAACTCCTCTGCTTGGCATTCAAAACCCTTCACCAAGTAGTTCAGTGAGGCCATCCCATGGAACGTGCTCTGAGTGGCTATTCCTGGTTTCAGGTGATCACATTGAGTTAGAGGCTTAGGAGAGGGAAAGGAGGGGAAACCTGCTCACCAAATGTGGTTCACCTCTCCAGGTCCTGCATTTAAAGATGACAAAAAATCCTTTTTTTGGCTGAGAATTCAGAAGAAGCGATGTCTTAGGGGACGTCCAAAAGGGTAAGCCCATCTCCTCACCCTATTTCCCATCTCTGCTGAAAATTGGGCTTCCTTAGAGGGAAGGGAGGGGTTGCCCTATAAATCAGGCTCCTGGCTCTCCGTCCCCAACCCCAGTCTCCATTTAGCCATGAGTATATAGCATGTCCTGACTAAGCCAGCCTGAATCTATGTGACCTCTATTGCATTCATTATTTCCTGATCTTAGGCAGCCAAATATCTATCTCAAGATGTCTAGGTTAGGGGATGACTTTAAGAATCTGAGAGGTGTGGAGGCCCTGAGTTTCACTGGGTTGGACCTGGGGAGGTTTCCACATTGGAGAAGATGGAATACAAGGGAGATGCTGTTTTTTTCCAGAAGAGGACTATGGAGATTTGTTTAGACAATGCAGAGCTAAAGTTATGTGTAAAATGCCTAAATTAGCAGTTTGTATTCCATTGTGGTTTAAGTGTTAGTCTCCTAGCTGATGGTAAATGTAGTCATAAGTTACTGAATTCTGATTAAGTCATTCTGTTAATACATGCTGTGAGTTTCATATTTAGTATTCATTGTGTATGTATGTATTTAGAAATAAATTACCAGCTCATACCTGATTCATATTATACATTGAAGACCTTATTCTCTTCTTTTTGGGGAAACTCTAGATCAGTGATTCCCAAAGTGGGAGCCACCGCCCCCTGGTGGGTGCTGCAGCGATCCAGGAGAGCAGTGATGGCCACAGGTACATTTGGGGGCGGTGAATAACTGTAAGGGGGCGGTGATAGTATGTGACAGGGGGAGCTAAGTAATATTTTTTCTAGAAAGGGGGCGGTAGGCCAAAAAAGTTTGGGAACCACTGCTCTGGATAATAACCATTAGGATGTGCAAAACCATCACTTAAGCCCTTACGTGGGCATTTATTGAGCCCACCGTGTGAGAAAAGGAATTGAAGTTCTCTCATTAGTCAGGTTCCTCAGGACTGAACCCAGTCCAGATCACATGCCTTGGTACAAAAGAGGGAGTAGACACAGTACCTGGACTCCTATTGGTTTAGTTGTTTTTAATGGTAGACAGAGACAGAGACAGAGATAGACAGAGAGACAGAGACAGACAGAGAGACAGAGACAGAGACAGAGAGATTCAGAAATATTCAGTTGTCTCCGTACTGCCTGAGTTACCTGGGATTTAGCTATCTACATGTGCAAACTTATTTCCTTGGAACAGACCAAAGAAGTGAATTAGGAGTGTCAAAGAAGTAGACAGCATACACATCTTCTGTCATTTTTGTATGAATGAGGTGCTGTCACTTCACTTGTATAGTCTAAATAAATTCTACGGTTATAATGGAATGATAGAATTTCGAAACAAGATCTCAGTGTCTATATAATCTGACCATACCTACAGCCAGGGAAGTGTTGGATGGAGCCAACTGGAACTAGCTCTCCAAAGCCAGTTATTAAAATTTTAGTGTGAGCAATTTACACCTTAAAAATCAGTAAATGCCACAAAAGAGTTTGATTTTATTGTTTGCTAATTTTCTGGTCTTAAGAAAGTGGTGAAAAAATGTTAATAATGCAGATTAAGCATTAAGTAAGGTGTGCCTTTTTTTGTGAGCTGGATGTTAAATATTTGCCAACTGCCTATAATACCTCCCCTTGCCCCCAGCAAATAGTCATTCAGCCTGTTGTTGAAGCCCTTCAATCAGCTGGAGACCTTCAATTGTGTCCAGAGGCAACCCAGTCCATTTTGGGAAAGCTCTAATTACTAGGAAATTGGGATTATGAGATCATAGATTTAGAGTTAGAAGGACCTTAGAAGACTCTAATCCTGGAACTTTACAAATAAAGAAATAGAGGTACAGGGATGTTAAATAACTTGTTGGAGCTCAAACCCAGGACTTATGTCTCCAAATCTAGTGCCCAACTTAGTTAATGGCCCTTCTAGCCTAACTGACACAAAAAGTATGAGGTTGAATGAAGATGGCATTGGGAAGAACTGGGGATTGTAGATATGGTGGCCAGACAGGGTAGAGGTGAAGACAGGAGTTCCCAGGACACAGGATGGAACATTCAGTCTGTGTGACCAGGGTCCATTCTCTTCCAGGTCAGATGGTCACCTTAGCAGGGGGGAGTGAAAAGTCTCCAATATGGAAATGGAATTTCTTCCATGTGGGGGAACAAACAAGCCACTGTTGAGGAGAAAACCATCTGGGCTTGGGGAAGAAGAAGACTTTCTTAGAATGAGAAAGTTATGCACATGGGAAATCATGACCTCTCTCCTATTTTACCCTTTGCTCCCCAACTTGGCATATACTATGTTAGTTTCTTCTGTCCTGGGCTCAAGGATCAGTGACCTACCAGCCAAGTCCGTCCCTCTACTGGTCCTGAACCCCACATGCTACTGTGCTTCATACATCTCTTCAATCTCCCAGTTCTTTCCTACTCCTCAAAAATGACTTATTACTGACTTTGTTTGTATATGTTGGTCTCCATGTTGTTTTCTTTTTCTATAATGTCATCTCCTCGGGGTGGGACTCATTTCTTTTTTGTCTTTGAAATATCCCTGATGTATAGTCATGGTTGACAAGCTGAGAATGGATTGAGTCTGCATGAATGCAATAAATGAATAGGCTGTTGTTGAATTTCAAATCCGGGGTCAGCTTTGCCTTGTCCATTGCCCTGGGTTACTGACTGAGAAAAACTAGGTCTTTAAGGGGAAGCAGTTCTGACTCTAAGAAATTCAAAAGGGAAAAAATACCAGGAGGAAAGGAAGGAGGGAATGGGAAGGAAGGGTGGAGGCTCCACAAGGGAGAGCCACTCTGAGGCTAAAAGTCAGACAGAAAATCGAAGCTTTGTTTTGCTCTCTTATTGCTCATTAATCCCCAGCTGGCAATTAATACATATTTTCAAATGGGGGGAGGGTCCAGGTTTATAATTAAAATCAGAGAAAAAGAGTCCTCCATGATTGCCAGCCACCAACCTCGACCCTCATCCTTCATCGTCAATAGAGGGCAGAGTCAGTTGTAGTCACTTTGATCATGACTTGATCACACCGAATGAGGAGGGGCTCATGCAGGATCCCAAACAGGAAGAGGGTAGAGGGGCCAAGCTGGATTGCTACAAGGGTGGCAGGTCCTACTTCTTCTCTTTTATAGCCTTCAACCAGGACCAGGCCATTAGAGGTTTTGATTTGGCCCCAAGATTCTTCTGGTTCAGGAAGAATACCTCCTCTTCCCCTTTGGCAACCAAGGACAAAACCAGAGAGAATTAAGCCAGAGGACATTCTTCATGCCCAGGCATATGTGCATATCTGAAACTTCTAGACCTGAGAGTCTCAAAGAACCCTGGTTCAACCCTGTGATTTTACAGATAAGGCAACTGAGATTCAGATAGCCCGATGGCATGGTAGATGGAGCACCAGATTTGGAATCAGGAAAACCTGAATTCGAATTCTGCCTTAGATATTCCTAGCTGAGTGACCCTGGGCAAGCTGCTCAAACTCTTTGAGACCTGTGATTTTCCTAATTCAAGGGGTACTTCTCTATTCCTATTTCCTGGCACAGTAAGTGCTTAATGAAATCTCTCCTCCTTTTCTCTCTTCCTCTCTTTCTCCTGCTTCTAATCTTCTCCTCCTCTCTTCACCTCTCTCTGCCTCTCCATCTCTCTCTCCTTGAACCTCCCACTTTGCACAGGATGGATTCATTTTCCATCAATCCCATTCCCATCCATGAGCATTTATTACACAGCTGCTATGTGCCCTCACATAACTAGACTACATGCTGGGAATACAAAGACAAGCAGACCTCAAGTATCTGACCTCAAGTACCTTCAGAGGGAGAAACAAACCCAGAAATTAACACATAAAGTCGTCTTTGAGCTGTGGGAAGAGAATAAGGTGTAGGAGTCGGGACCCAAGGAGTCAATGAACTCGAACCAGAACTAGGGATTCCAAGGGGCAGAGGACAAGTGGGACAAAGTGATAACTGAGGAGTCCTACAACAGAGATCCATTGAAGAGAAAGGTGGAAGATGGTTACAAAGCACTTTACAACATTGTCTCCATGGATCTCCCCCACACTTGGTGAGAGGTGCCACAACTCCCATTTTACAGATGAAGACAAGAAGCCGAGAGGGCTTAAGTGACTTGAATTTGAACCTGACTCTCCTAATTCCACTTCTAGTAACTCTTCAGCTAGCTGTCTCCAGGAGCCCATTCTCTACCTCCACCTTGAACCCACAAGTGTGAGAACATTCCCCACTCCCATACCACCTTCTCTTCCCTCGCTCTGGTCCCTTTGCAAATAGCAGGATGGAGACAAAGAGTACAAAAGCATTGATGGTGGCCAGAAGAAGAAAAAAAGTCCCTTTCTCAGAATGCTGTGGGTGAAAGGCATTTGGCAGAAACCATCAAGCTGGGGAAGCAGAGAAAGGGCTTCTGGGAAAAACGGAGTAGAAGGAAAAGGATGGAGAAGAGAAGGGCTTCACTATGAGTCTGATGTCAAAGACTCTTGAAAGTACAGTGCCCTGGGGGAGCACTAGGAGGTTGGGGACACCTGCAGCTGCCTTAGCTGCAACAACTGCTAACAGCAAAGTGGATGGGTAACAGACCCAATGCTGTACTTGCCCTGCATGGGCCAGTCATCACAGAGCAAACGCTCAGGCAGTTACCTTAGAGTTTCCTTTTGATGTTGTGAAGTTGTTTCTTGGCTCTGGGATGCTGTCTGAGGGTCATTGATCGCTGTTCCTTCTAGGATCCTCAGAGATGACCATAGCCATCTGCTTAGCCCCTGTGCCCTAAGGACTATGGGACTTCTCCATTTGCCTTGCAGCTGAAATCTTCCACCTGAGTTGGGTCCCCCTTTGGGTTGTGAACTCCTGGAAGACAGGAACTGTTTGGGTTCTTGGCACTTAGCAACAGTACGTGGCCCATAGTAGGTGCTTAATAAATGCTTCACTCATACTTTCATTTATTAAATTGCCCTGAATGAGTAGTCCTCAACCATACAAGCCTTCAGCAAGTGTTCTGTCTTGGGGAACTCTAGCAATCTGTGCTGCAAAGGATAACTCCACTCATTGGACAATGCATCAAACAGGTCTGATAACCACTGAGTCAGGCAGGACTTTACTTTCTTCTTCTGTAAAATGAGCAGGTTGGAACAGATGACCTCCGAGGTCCTTTCCAGCCTTTTATCTATGATTCTACAAGGGGTTATCCAATCTAGCTTGTGCCTTTTACCAGGGAGAAAATGGAGGCCCACAGGGGTTAAGGAATTTAACACATTCCAAGTAAGTAGCAGCCTGGCTTGTAAGTAGGTCATCTGACTCAGAATACAGATTTTCCCTTTAAGCTGTGGTCTCCTGGCTTTCTCCTTTGCCCCCATCACTTCCTACGGAGCAGAAGAAAAGAATCTAGCCCCGTGCTTTACTGCTGCCTCCCTCACCCTTTCTAATCCAATCCAATCCACATCTATTAAGCACCTACTATGTGTTGGGCGCTGTAGTAAGTGCCAGGACACAAACGGAAAAGTCAGGCAGCCCTTGTTTTCCAGGAGCTCACAATCGAATAGGAGAGACAACTCCTACGGAAGGTTTTGCCACAAGTCAGATGGAGAAGTCCCATGGTTCTTAGGGTGCAGAGGCCAAACTGATGGGAATATTCTGTCTTTAATGTCATTTCCCACAGATAAAATCCAGTTTCTAAGGTTGAACCATTGGACATTGCCAAAGATGACTGAACAAATTTTCCTTTTTGGGGGATCTTCAGTATCTATGGATTTGCACCATACAATTAATTAAGACAGTCCCTGCCCTCAAGGGGCTTACAATTTTGTGTGTGCACTCATGCACATGTGTGGAGACAACTCACAAAAGGAAACATGAAAAAGGACACACTAAGGGGACCTAGCATGGGCGATGGGGATGTCTGTTGTTCCATGGAATTAAAACCAGGTTGCACAACAGAGCTGAGTCCAGTTTCTGCTCTTTATAAAGGAAGACATTGGGAGGAGTTTGGTATTCTTCCTTCCAGTCAGAGGGGAGAGAGGATGAGACAGATGGTGTCAATCATGGCTCAAGTTAGCTGTGTGGTGGTGAGTTTAGGAATGTTTATCCTGGGAAAGACATCTGGTTCTGAGGAGTTGCAACCAGGCAAGGCAGATAATGCAAAGTGGAGCTCTACTCTTCTTACAGAACCCCCAAACCTGTCCCCACCCCCATTCACCTCCTTGTTGTTCTATCTCCAGACTCCAAGCATTTCTGCTAGAAGGTTCTCCCTCAATTCTGCCTCCTGTTCTCCTTCAGGTCCCAGCAAAAATCTCATCTTCTATCTGGCCTTTCCTAAGCCCTCTTAATTCCAGTGCCTGCCTCTCTCTCTCTCTCTCCCTCCCTCTCTACCTCGCCCTGTTGTCTCTCCCCCAGCCCATGCCCACATTAGATGCTCATTGAGGCCAGGAACAGATCTTTTGTATTATATATTCAGTGCTTAACACAATGCCTCCTACACAATTGGGACTTAATCAATGTCTGTTAACTAATTATGTGGTCATGGATGGGAAAGCTATTTAACCCCTCAGTTTCCCCCAATGTGAAATGGGAAGTATACTAGCACTTCCTTCACAGGATTGTCATGTGTACAGATCAAATACGAATAAAGCATTCGTTTGAATAATGAATAATAAAGTCATTCATTCGAATGCAACTTAGCATGTAAAAACCTGGCAAACCCTAGCTGTATAATCATGGAGGATATAATCATATTATTTCAGGGTGGAAAGGATCACAGAGGCACACAGAGGTATACCCCTATACCTAGAAAAGCAGCCTCTCTAGAACAGAGCTGATGGGGGCATTCATTCTTTGCTTGGAAATCTCCAGTGAGGGGGGCAGCTGGGTAGCTCAGTGGATTGAGAGCCAGGCCTAGAGACGGGAGGTCCTAGGTTCAAATCTGGCCTCAGACACTTCCCAGCTGTGTGACCCTGGGCAAGTCACTTAACCCCCATTGCCCACCCTTACCACTCTTCCACCTAGGAGCCAATACACAGAAGTTAAGGGTTTAAAAAAATCTCCAGTGAGAGAAAGCCACTATCCCCAGAGGTGAGCAACCCATTTATGGATCCCCTTGTTGAGGAGTAAAGGTCAGTTAGGGACCAACTTGATGGAAGAGTTACTTACTCTTGGAATCAAGAAAATCTGTGCTCTGTCTCTGACCCATACAGGCTGGGTGACCCTGGGCAAGTCACTCTGTTTGCCTCAGTTTCCTTTATTGTAAAATGGGAATAATATCAGCACCCACCTCCAGAATTGTGACAAAATCCAATGAGATATTTATAAAGTGCTTAGCAATGTGCCTGGCACATAGTAGGTCTGTTAAAATGCTTATTTTCTCCCTCCTTCCCTCCCAGGTTTGGGTCTCTGATCCTTATGGACCTTAACTTCTCTAGCCTCCTCATTTTATGAAAGAGGAAACTGAGCTCCCCTAGCCTCTGTGCTCCTTGTACCTACTTATCTAAGACTTGAAGGAGCAGAGTAGAGGAAGTTCCACACTGAGACCTCCCTCTACTGAAGACATCCCAGGACCCTTTCCAGACTTCTTACATCTTATTCTTCCCCCACAGCCAACCAGTGACCCTCCTTACTATTCCTTACAGAAGATGCTCGATGTCCGGTCTCTCGGCATTTCCCCTGACTGTCCCCCAGTCCTGGTTTCCCTCAAATCCTTGCTAAAATCTCCTCTTCTACAAGAAGCCTTTTCCTCAATGCCAGCGACTTCCTGCTGTTAACTCTTTCCAGTTTACCCTGTATATATCTTGTTTGTATGGAGTTGCTAGTACATTATCTCCCTCATTAGACTGGGAGCTCCTGGAGGGCAGACACTGCCATTTGCCTCTTTGCATCTTCAGTGGTTAGCACAGTGCCTGACACCTACTGGGCACTAAATAAGTGTTTATTGACTGACTGGTATTTTAACATAGTGCCTGGCACATAGTAGGCACTTAATGAATAAACTCAAGTTGGTTAAGTACTACACTCATGAGTAGAGATCTTCTCTGTCACAGGAGACATTCCGTCCGAGGGAAAGAACGATGATTCAAGGACTGTGGTGACTTATTAACATTTCAGCCACAGAACATAAAATCATATAATTAAATATCTCCAAGAGAAAGGGTGGCATCTCCTTTGGGAGCTCAGAGGATGTGCTCCTCTGAAGGGCAAGTGGAGCCATAGCTGTTGTCCTTAAAAATCGAAGGTTTTCATATAAGATTCAAAATGTGGGCTGTGTACCCTTAAAGTGGCTTCCTAAGAGACTGAAATCAATTGGAGATGATGTGCTGAAGGAGCCTGGAGTTATCACGATGCATGACTGACACTGGACATTGTCTCCATTTAGACACCAAAGAAAATAGGATCAGGAGAGTCGTTTCTAGAAAGAGCTCAGGGCGCCTTTTTTCAAGATGGAAGAGTTAACCCGGAGGAGACATTTTAACCAAAAGATCCACGGGGAGGCGGCAAGGTGGCCAAGTGGACAGAGTTCTGGACTTGAGAGTCAGAAAGACTTGAATCAACATATTACCTTAGATCAGTGATTCCCAAAGTGGGCGCCACCGCCCCCTGGTGGGTGCTGCAGTGATCCAGGGAAGCGGTGATGGCCACAGGGGCATTTATCTTTCTTATTAATTGCTATTAAAATTTAAAAATAATTAATTTCCAGGGCGCTAAGTAATATTTTTTCTGGAAAGGGGGTGGAAGGCCAAAAAAATTTGGGAACCGCTGCCTTAGATACTTTCTAGCTTGTGATATATTGGGAGAAGTCATTTAACTTCTCAGCCTAAAATGGAGATAACAGCACTAAACCCCCAGGGTTACTGGATGTGAAATGCTTTTCAGACTTAAAAGCACCAAATAAATGTTAGCTAGTGGGGGAGGCTCCCCGGGCCTGATTAGAGCAGAATTGAGGAAAACTGGGGTTTTGCTTCTGAAATATTTATGAAGGTCAAGAGAGAGCTATGCACAAAAACATTTTTCAACCCTGGCTTTGATGTCATTAATTCTCTGAGTGATACTGACATTTATATTAATAAAATGATGAACACTTGTAGTTCCCAAATTGAATCCCAAGCGGTCTATCAGCTACCCGTTACACACACTTACATACATACACACACACACACACACACACACACACACACATATATTCTCCCTCCCTCTTCCTCCCCTCTCTCTGTCTCTCTCCCTCCCCCTCCTCTCTCCCTCTTCTCTTCTCTCCTCTCCCTCCCTCCCCCTCCCCCTCTCCTTCTCCCTCTCTCTCTCCCCATCTTCCTCTCATATCCTATGACATGGACCATGAGAGTGATCTTCATTTTTAGAGACAATGAATATAATCCCAGAACCTCTGAACTGGAAAGGACCTCCTAGGCCATCTGGCCCAATATAGACCTGAGAAAAAGTGCCCTCTTCCCAGAGATTCTTAAGCTTTTTGATGTCATGGGACCCCCTTTGGCAGTAAAAGCTATGGATCCCTATTCTAAACCATGTTTTTAAATGCCTAAAATATATAGGTCCACAGAGGAAACCAATGTTATTAAAAGTTATCCAAATATCTATTTTTGAAAGTTCCCGGATCCAGGTTTAAGAAGCCCTGCTCAACAACATACCAGCGAAGTGGTCATCCAGCCTTCCACTATTTGGCCAGCCTGCCCATTTACCTTTTGGCTGGCTCCCTTTGTTCATTCTCCCCTCACAGTGTATTTCACCCCTTTGCCATTTCCACCCACACCTTCCCTGGTTCTGCCCTTTGGGGCCAACCAAAACAAAGTTAATCCCTCTTTTGTGAAACTGTTCAATTACTTGATGCCAGGTATTATGCCTCCCCTCCCCTGCCCTCATTTCCCCTTTTCCAGGATAAACATCCCGAGTTTCTTCCACCATGAATGCAGAACCTTCACATCCTGACCATCTCTAGATACTATCTATCAAGGCCAGAGTGGTTGAAGGGCCTCGTCCAAGGTCCCCCAGTGCGTCACCACCACATCAAGGCTTCTCCGCTCCGGGGTCTGATCCCAGCCATTTGGATGCCTTTCCTGAATGGACAACTATTAGATTTCACCAAGAAAAAGTGAATAAAGAAAACTTAATCCAATTTTAGGTAACTTTGAGCTGTTGGCCCCACATCCGTGGCAACTCTAAAGTATGGGAAGAAGCTCAGAAAGAAAGAAGTAGCTGAAATGAGGAAAGGAAGACCAAGGAGGAAAGAAAGACCAAGGACGAAAAAGCTCCTCCTCCAATCAGTTTCCTCTGGCAAACCTGTCCCAACGTGGGGTTTAGTTGGGTTGATGGGGTAGGGACAGGACTGTGGGTAAAGGAAGCTTGGAACTTCTGAGCAGATGTTCACCCCTGGGGGCCCTGGGAGGTGAAATCAGAAACTATCATAGGAATGGTTCCCAAGGAAATGGTGGGGAAACCTAACCCAACCCATGGGGAAGTTATTCTCCCTCTAATCAGTTTCTTATGCCCCATCTGGAAGAGCTGATCTCTCCCGCTGTGCCCAAGTATTCTATAAAGATGTGGTAGCTTGGAATGGATTGTGTTTCCTGGGTAATTCCAATTTAATTGGGAAAAATAAGAACCATATGGCGATGGTGAATTCAGAAAGCAGAATACCCCTGTGCAGAGAGTGGGTACCTTTGGCTCTCCTTGCCTTGTCTGAATTTGATGTTTCCATCTTAGCCCCACCCCCTCCCAAGAGAGTCCAATAAATGAGGGCCTCCTCATTCCACCAGCCCTGCTTGGCATTTCTTTCTTCACTCAGAACCCTTTGGTGACCAATTCCCTGGGCTGATGCCGAGAAGCCCAATCCTGTCCAAACACGTGAATCCAAGTATACTCAGAGTCAGAAAGACCTTTATTCAAGTCTTGCTTCTGACACATCCTTGCTATGCAATCCTGGTGAGTCACTTGACCTCTGTCTGCCTCAGTTTCCTCATCTGTAAAATAGGAAGGATAATAGCACCTACCTCCCAGAATTGTTGAGTATAAAATGATAATATTTGTGAAATACACTGCAAATATTAAAGGGCCATGGAAATGATATTATTATTATTGTGTGTATGGAAGCCTAAGGGTCCATGTAGATCAATCTCTTGGTTCTCCTTTCTGCCAATGCCAATCAGCTACTGCCCTGCCATTTGTAATCTCTGAGAGATGAAGACATTCAGCCAGAACTTGACTGCAGCAAGACCTCAGGAAACGTATAATTCTTGGGCCAGTTCTCTACCTACAATGTCTTGTTCCTGCTGCTATTATCTCCCTCCCTCCCTCTCCCTCTCTCTCTCCCTCTCTCTCTCTGTCTCTCTGTCTCTCTGTCTCTCTCTCTCTCTCTCTCTCTCTCTCTCTCTCTCTCTCTCTCTCTCTCACACACACACACACACACACACACACACAGAATCTTGAGGGGGAAAAATCATGTCTTTGCCTTTCATTGTACCTCCAGGTCTTAGTTCAGGCACATAGTAATTGCTTAATAAATGCTTGAAGACTGAGTGACACGCATATATGGACAGGTGAGGGAGTGATGTTATCGGTGTAAGGAACTCCCACTACGGAGCTTCTCTCCACCGTGGCACACTGACAACTCCTCACAGTCAGGGAGCTGGCTGGGGCACCAAGGGGCCAAAGGACTTGCCCATGGTCATGGGCCAGTATGGGCCAGAGGAAAGACTTCAATCCAGAGCTCCCCAAATCCAAGGCTGTACCACAGGGAACCCTTCGGTTCAGGAACACGAGTGTACTTTCTCTCTGTGCAGATAAACACACAGATTTCCATATATATGCATACACACGTTATATGTTACAGGCATACACACATAGGGCAGTGTGGACAGGCTGCTGGTCTTGAGAGTCAGGAGCCACGACTTTAAACCCTGCCTCAGATGCTTACTAGCGACAGGACCCTGGGCAAGTCACTTAACCTCTGCCCACCTTCAGGATGTTTCCTGATCTGCTAAAGGAGAAGGGGATCAGCTAGGATGTTCTCTTAGATCTTCTCCAGTTTCACACACATAATCCTATCTATACTGGACATAGGCACTTATCTACACACACACACACACACACACACACACACACACACACACACACACACTCCCCGGAGGCCTTTGTGCTTTATCTCTACATCCAGCCGTGTACATTTGCCTGGACAGGGACACCCTCAGTGGGGAGCATGGCTCCTCCAGAGCAGAGCAACCTCTCATCTATCCTTTCTACTCTTCCAAGGCTGCCTGGGGTACCAGGAGGTAAAGGACTTCCCGAGTCACTGGAACCCACCCGTGAGGAGGCAAGCCTTGAACTCGGGGCTTCCTGTCTCCCTGGTGCAGCCACGCGTTCACGCCTGTCCTTATCTGGTTGGTTTAAAACAGAAGACGGGAATGCGGGGAAAAGACACATTTCTTCCCATTTCACGTAAAAAGTATTGCTTTGCTGATGTGCTTCTGAGGCTTGCCTGGGGCTCCTTCGTGCTCCTGGGGGATACTGAGGAAACAGGACTTCGAATCCCACAAGTGTTAAACACACCCAACCCAGCCCACCCCGCGGATGTCTTCTGAGGTCCAGCAGCCCCTTGGCCGGGCCAGGATTGCTCCGTCAGGATGGGGGGAGGCTATCTGACGTCGGTCTTTCCCTGGAGAAGCTGAGGAAGGAGCTCCCGCGGCGACCTCGGCCCCCCACGGCTAAGATGGCGGAGTCCCACAACGAGCCTTTTGTCCGGGGGTGCCAGCTTCTCTGGGACTCCCTGAGGGCCGCTCCGCGTGGGCCCACAGGAGTTCAGCAATCTCGGCGTGGGCAGGCGAGGCCAGGGCCATGGACAAGGCCGTGTGGCCAGCCTGAAGGGGAGAAAAGAAAAGAAAAGACGAGAAATTCATTTCTTTCCCTGCTGGGGGACGGGGAGATGGGCCGGCGCTTCTGGGCTTCAAGGCAAGGAGGTCCGGGATGCTCGGCTGACTGTGCGGTCCCTGGCAGGCTCAAGGAAGGACTTTATTCTTTCAGAACTTGAGGCAGGGCGGTGCCGTGAAGAGGGCAGGGGACTTGGGGAGCAAGAATTGGGGGTTCCAAATCTCTCCTGAGATACCGACTGGCTATTGGACCCTGAGTAAGTCATGTAGCCTTTTTTTTAACCCCTTACCTTCTGCCTTGGAATCAGTGCAGTGTATTGAAGGCAGAAGAGGGGTCAGGTCTGATGTAGAGTTAGAAATTCTCGAACCCCTAAAACCACATCGCCCAAAATGCTTTTCCCTTTGTGCAGTGTATCTTCATGTAATTATTTGTAAGTTCTGTGACTCCTCCTGATCTCTCTCTTCTCTCATCACCATCTGGGTTTCGCTAGTGCTTTTTTTTAACTTTAGTTATTATTAATTAAACTTTATAAAATAGAATACTTAGCTATTGTATATTCATTTTAATCTTTGCACTAGGCAATGGGAGTTAGGTGACTTGCCCAGGGTCATACAGCTAGAAAGTATCTAAGGCCAGATCTGAACCCAGGACTTCCCATCTCTAGGTCAGGCTCTCAAACCTCTGAGCCACCCGGCTGACCCCGCTCCCCTCGTCAGCTTTTGGGGTGTCTTCCTCTGTAAGAGGGTAGGGCATCCGAGGTCCCCCCCTTTCTCCCAGGCTCCCAGCCCTCCTCCAGGAACAGAGGAAGGAGCTCCTGCCCCGACTGCCCTCCCCAGCGGGCTGTCAATCCTTTGCCTCGGATGGGGGCTGCACTCCCGGCATAGTCCTTTGGTGTTGGGGAGCAGGGGGGGGCTGTTTCTGATTACAGGGCCGGCAGCCCCTTTTGTGTGGCTCCAGGGGAGAGCAGCCGCACAGTTAGGGAAGGCGCTGCGTCTTCCTGGCCGCAGCACCCTCTCTGCCCGGACCCTCTAATGACGTCCCTCCGGGCGTCCTGGAGTCCGCAGGCACCCTGGGGTGAGGCAGGAGGAGGGACTAGAATCTGGGCTTTGCAACCGCGCAGGCGAAATCTAGACGGTCTTTATTAGGGCGCTGAGCGAGAGCCAGGGAGGCTGGGCCGGGGAGGCTGGGCCAGGGAGGTTCGGCCCGGGAGGTTCAGCCAAGGAGGCTGGGCCGGGGAGGCCAGGCCAGGGAGGCTCAGCCAGAAGGGTTGGCCAGGAAGGCTGGGCCGGGGAGCATCTCACTAGACACCGGGATGAAAACTCAGAGGAAAAAAGGCACGATGAAGCGTGCAGTGGGTGCCTCCCACCTGGAGGGAATCCCCAGGAGCCGGGGAGGAAAGCCCCCACCTCGGAGACTCGCTAACTGGGAAGACAGCCTTGTTAATAGTCTGGAGGGGCAGCCGGGGGCTGGAGCGGACAGAGCCCCAGGCCTGGAGCTGGGTTCGAATCTGGCCTCAGACCTTGCCTTTCTGCCTTTTTTTTTAAGTCTCGAGGTCCCAGCCACGTCCATCTCACCTTGTCAGTCAGCATCGCATCGCAGTCCGGATGAGCCAGGAGGAGCCTCACCATGTCCGCGTTGCCATGGCGAACAGCCACCATGAGGGCCGACGTCCCCTCGTGGTCCTGGAGGTTGACGTCGGCGTGGCAGGTCAGCAGGGCCTTGACCATGTCCCCCCTGTCATGGCTCACCCCCAGCATCAGCGCCGTCTGTCCTCCCTGGAAAGAGTCACAGGAGAGCCCTGAGCCAGACTCCTCGCACCGGGAGACCAAAGGTCCTCCCAAGGGACGGAGGCGGCCACGGGGCTGAAAGGCCGCCCCAAGGGGGAGCCCTTCTCCTTCTGGAGGGGGGCTCGGACAGCTGGGGGCCATCCCTCCAGGACCATGTAGGGCGGGGGGTGCACCCTGCTAGGCTGCAAATCAGGAGTGGCACAAGGCAGAAAAGAGGCCACCCCGGACCAACATCCCAGGAGGGTGGCTGAAGGGGAATTTCCCCAAGTCAGGGGGGTGTCTGTGTTCTGTTCCCATCACCCCCGGCACCCCGACATCGGCCACCATCCCTTTCCTCTTTTCCTTCTTCCGGGCTCGAACAAAGAGAGGAAGTCTAGGAGGCAGCACACTTATTCATGGGATCATCCTCCCCTGGAGCCTCAGTTTCCAAATCTGTAAAGTGAAGGCCTCCGACTAGGAGACCTCAGAGAACACGTAGAGTTGGAAGGGACCCAAGAGGAAGCGCGATCCGTCCTCCTTCATTTGTAGCGGAGGCCGCCGCAGCCGCCGAAGTGAGTCAGAACAGCAGAAATCGGTCTTTAGCCATTTACTTGTGAAGAGGCTCTCCTCGGCCGAGCCACCCCGTCCCCCGTGCTCGTCACGCCACGGCAGAAGCCCACCGATGCCTTGGCTGGTCTAGACAAGTCCTACCCCAGTTCCTCTGCTCTTGGTTCTAGGAGCAGCCATGAGATCACTGAGAGGAAGAATTGTACACTATCTCCAAGGCCAGCTAATCCATCCGCCATTGTGTCCCTGGAGAGGTGGGGCATGACCAGCAGTGGGTTCATGGGTTCATGGACTTGGAAGTGGCAAGAGCTGAGGTCGAATCCTGCCTCAGACACGTACTAGCTGTGGCAAGTTACTCCAGCTCTCATTCTCAGTTTTCTCCTATGAAAATGGGGGTAATCATGGCATGTAACCTCACAGGGTTGTTATGAGGACAGAACGAGACTGTGTCTCATTAAAGTACTCTGTGAACCTACAAGATCTTTGTCAATGCTGGCCACTGCTATTATTATTATTATTATTATTATTATTATTATTATTATTATTATTATTATTATTATTATTATTATTATTATTATTACTGAATTGGGTTGGGTTTGTTTTTTGTTTTGTCTTGTTTCTTCCCTCTTATTTGCTCTAAGAGATGGCTCTCTGAGATTTTTTTCAGGGGAAGGTGGGAGGATATTTTTAGATGTGAAAGCATGGATATTGAATACTGATAGTCTACGCAGCAGAACTTAATAAAAACAAAAGATAAATGTAAAAGGCTTCTAGGACTGGACTCGATCTGGGGAGGGAAGGCAGGAGAAGGGATGCCAAGAAGTGGATCCGAGTCATAAAAGAGGGATAAATTTGAAGTACAAAGACTTGGGTGCAAATTCTGCCTTGCCAATGATTACTTGTGTGACCCTAGAGAACTCACTTAACCTTTCTGGGCCTCATTTTCTTCATCTTCATGATGAGAGGTTTCCATCAAGATTAGAAGGGAAATAAACTGGGGGAAAATTTATAACAAATGTCTCTGATAAAGGTCTAATCTCTCAAATTTATAGAGAACTAAGATAAATTTATAACAATATAAGCCATTCCCTAACTGACAAATGGTCAAAGGATATGAATAAGCACTTTTCAAATGAAGACACCAAAGCCATCAATAATCATATGAAAAAATGTTCTAAATAACTATTGATTAGAGAAATGCAAATTAAAGCAATGTTAAGGGTGCATTTCACACCTATCGGATTGGCCAATATGGCAGTAAAAGAAAGTGATTGTAAATGTTGGAGGGGATGTGGCAAAACTGGGACACGAATGCATTGTTGGTGGAGTTGTGAAATGATCCAACCATTCTGGAGGGCAATTGTAAAGATTTAAATTAATATACAATAATTAAGTGTTCTATTTTATAAAGTTTATTAGTAATAACTAAAGTAAAAAGCTAGCTAATCCAGCCCTGGTCACGAGAGAAGAGAGAGACAGGGGCGAAGTTACGGAACTTATAAACAAAATATGACCACGCAAAGTGGTGGAGAGATTAAAAGGAATTCTGGGAAATACTAAAGGCATTTTTGGGAACATAATTCAAAGGTACAAAATCTCCACTTATACACTATAAAACTGTGCATACCCTTTGATCTGGTAATAACACTATTGGGACTGTATTCCAAAGAGATCATAAAAAGGGGGAAAGGATCTACTTGTACAAAAATATTTATAGGTGCTCTTTTTGGGGTGGCAAAGAATTGGAAATGAGGGGATGTGCCTCCACTGGGGAATGACTGAACAAACTGTGGTACATGTTGATGATGATGATTGTGCTATAAGAAATGATAAGCAAGATGGTTTCAGAAATATCTGGAAAGATCTGTGGCAACTGATGCAGAGTGAAATAAGCAGTACCGAGAGAACATTGTCCACAGTAACAGCAATATTAGACTTTGGAATCCCCCTCTCAGAAAGAACGATGAGAGAATCCCCTTCACTGATTTCCAGAAATCCATTTGGTCTTAAAGGATCTTGGGATTTAAAGCTGAAGAGAATCTTAGAAATCATCTAGGCTGGTCCAACCCTGTCATTTTAGAAATTTAGAAATTGAAGACCAAAATGAATGGCTTTATATGAGGTCAGGATGGAAGTAAATAATGGGAAAGATTATTTTTTATTATTGTTAATAATTTCTGGAAAGTAATTGCAGGAAGAGTTGGGATTTGAACTCAGGTCCTCTGACTCAGGAGGATAATGAGGTGGCACAGTGGATAAAATGCCCAGCCTAGAGTCAGGAAGCCTCATCTTCCTGGGTCAAATCTGACCTCAGACACTTACCAGCTGTACAACCCTGGGTAAGTCACCAAACCCTTTTGGCCTCAGTTTCCTCATCTGTAAAATGAGCTGGAAAAGAAAATAGCAAACCATTCCAGAATCTTTGCCAAGGAAACCTCAAATGGGTGTCAGAGTTGGATGTGACTGAAATGACTGAATAACCATCTCTGACTCAGAAACTCTATGATTTCCACTCTAATCCTATTTAAGTTAACTTAATACTGATAGAGATGCTGATGAAGGGAAAGCTATTTTATGAAGTGATATCCTATTTTGGGCTGTATCCCCATCTGATCATTCCCCCCCCCCCCAGGATATTTGGAAGGCCTCTGTTCATTTCTCCAGCAGAATGAATTGCTTTTCATTTATTCCAGAACTGTTTCTCTGTATAGATGTTGTTTTCTCCCCCAAAAGATTGTAAGACCCTTGAGGGCAGGGATTTGTCCCTGCTTTTGTTCTTGTTCCCAACATCTAAAAGAGTACGACTGAGATTGTTTGAAGTGTCTCCTTTCTCTGTACTTTCACATTCTACAGGCATCCACTCTTCTCACTCCAAGTGAGTTTATGCATGAAAGAAATGGATGGGTGAGTTGTTCCAAAGTTCATTTTCTTGCTATACCACATCTTTGCTTTGAAATAACTGTGCCTTCTTACTAAACAGTAAAGACACACCAGTGGGGGCTCATGAGCTATAGTTTTAGAAGTCTGGATGCACATTATACTTTGAACTGGATATGGTCATCCCTTAGGGGAGTCAATTCTGTGAGTGTGAGCTGGGGGCTCCCCAAAGGAATACAAGACTTGAACCCGGCTTAGGAAGTTTACTTTCTATAGAATACACTCCAATGATCAGATTCCATTAGGATGAGCAATATCTGAATTTGGAGTTTGGATAAGCAAAGGAGGCGGGAGCATAAATTTGGAGCTGGAAGGGGCCTCAGAGATGATTTCATTCATTGTCCTCATTTTATACTGGAGGACACTGTGGCTCAAAAAGGGCCTGCCTTGATCGAGATCATGCCAGGAGTAAACAGTAGCTGGGTAACAAAATCAGGCTAGCAGGCTTTCTGCTACACTAAAAAGGACTCAGAAAAGACTGTTCCTCACATAAAGATGAGTCTTGAGGAAGGGGTCCTACTAACATCACCACACTTGGTTTTCTCTGGGTAGAGGGGCAGAGATGGGGGGTGGCAGTCAGGTCTATGGGGGCTCTACCTGGTCCAAAGCTCAGCCTCTAATGTGTTCCACCTGGCTTGCACCTGGGACAGCTGCCCATCTCTCCCCAGTTCCCACCATTTCCCAAAAGCCCATCCTGTCTTTTCCTTTCACCTTCTTTTTTTAAAAACCAAGCTGTAAAGGCAGGTGTATCAGGAACGAGTCTGGTTGGCCCCAACTCTTTGTTTTTCTCCAAAGGGTTTCCTGGTGGATTAATTAATTACTACTGTACCTGTCTATCACCTGCCCAGGTTGAAGGCAGAACACTGGGAAGCACTGGGAGTGGGCAATCCTGGCACTGCTCAGTGGAGGTCCCTACCAGCCCTGCTGGCCACTCCTGGCCCTGCCCCTGGTAGTGCTGGTGGAGGGTCAGGGTGGGAAGGTAAAGACTAGGGACCTCTTTAAAGAACCAAACCTTCCATGCAGACACTGCCCCTCTCAGCTCCCCAGAAATACTCATAACGGGGGGGGGGGGGAGAGAGAGAAAG
>NC_058133.1:15631270-15667069 GCF_016433145.1 Gracilinanus agilis | reverse complement strand
GGGAGGAAGGAAGGAAGGGAGGAAAGAAGAAAGGGAGGAAGAGAGGAAGGAAGGAAGGGAGGAAAAAAGAAAGGGAGGAAGGAAGGGAGGAAGGGAGGAAGAGAGGAAGGAGGAAGGGAGGGAATTTTGTACAGTGGTAAGAACATTGGATTTGGACCCAAAGGGCCTGGGCTCTAAAGTAAATGAGAACTATCAGCAATAATACACAGCACACATTTCTAGAACACTTAAAGATTTATCAGATGCCTTTTGCAGACATCTCATTTGAAGCTTGTGAAGAGGAGCCATTATTATGCCCATACAACAGATAAATAAATAGACTTAAGAAGGTGAAGGGACTTGTCCAAGGTCATAGTAAACATCTGTTGTTGGATTTGAACTCAGAATTTCCTAAGCTCAGGTCCAGCTCTACCTACTCTGCAGAGAGCAGAGAAAAATAGATCATGACATTGTTTCAAAGCCCCAAACCCATAAGGAATTTTCTGATTAGCAGTCGGGCCAACATGCCATCTTCTACATGAGGTCTTTATTGATCAGGTTGTCATCAATAACATGTTGTGCTTAAGAAGGCCTCGGCTGCTATCATTGTGGACAAATCACAAGATTTGGGTATCAGGAAGACCCAAGGTCAAATCCCACCTCGGACACTTTATAGCTCTGTTATCCTTGGCAAGTCACTTTGCCTCAGTTTACCTATCCATAAAATGGGGATGGTAATGACACCTGCAAGCTGAGGATCAAAATATTTGTAAAGTGCCTGGCAAAGGCCGGCACATAGTTTAATCAATTTTAGTTGCCTTCCTTTTTAATCAGGGTTTTCCTCCTTATGAGTTCCTAGTGGCAGAGTTTGGACAAAGAATGGCACCCCAGGTTTCTTTCACGGGGCTCCCAGGACCCCTGTAGCAGAGACCCACACTGCACACTTTGGGGAGGATTCAGCGTGTTTGGGCAAGGCTAACTGCTCCAACATCCCCCCCCCCCTTCTCCAATCCCTGGAGTAAAAAGAATACCAATTGCTGGTCAGTCGCGGTCCAAACTTCAGGCTGATATTGGCTCAACAGGCGGCATCCGGCCAGAAATTCTTCCGAGGGCTTATATCTAAACAGAAAAGGACAAAGAACATATCACTCGACGTCCGTGTGTCCTGAGCAGCTTTCCAGGTAACCGAAAATAAGGGATCCACAAAGTCACCCACCGGAAGGGGCCTCACGGGTCACCTTCGGCAGCTCAGGTCCAGACCAGAATTGGCTCCTCTATTTTTCTGACCAAAAACCAATCCTCCAGGCTGGCCTCCCTCCCCAGTCTGTTAGGACAGCTCTGGTTTTCCACTGAGCCTAAACGGGACCCTCACCACCGTCCACCCACTGTTTTAGATCAGCCTCCGCTTTCCTAAAGACTTAACTCGGGCATCCCCTGCTACGCGAGACGTCCCCGATTCCCCCGGATGCTAAAGCTTCCTCGCCTAAAAACAGCCCTGCCTCGGGCCTCGTCTCCCCGTCCTGTGCACGGACGGGCTCCTGACAGAACGTGAGCTCTCGGAGGCCGGGGATGGCTGCCTTTGCTCTTCCCTTGAGGCTCCAGGGCGGGCTCCCAGGGCAGCGCCGGGCACTTAGGAGGAGTCTCACAAACGCTTCTCAGTCCTGGTTCTGTCTAACACCCCAAGCCTCCAGCTCTGGCCCGTCTGGCCCCCTGACGCTCCAGTACCGGGTCCTGGAGAGGCAGTAGAGAGAGCGGATGCTCCAGGACCGCCGAAGCCAGAACGCCACCGGAGAGGCCTTCCAAGAACCTAGAAATCGGCTTTCTCCACCCAGAGAACGCGCCCCGCTTGGGCTGTCCCGGAGAGGAAGGCCGCCAGGGCTGCGGCAGCCCAGGGGCCGAGCTCTGCAAAGGGGCTCTTCTCGCCTGCTTGTCGACAGAAGGAATTTTCTGCCTCAGTGACTTTAATAATCCCAAGAACCCGAGCCCTGTGCAGGCCGTTTTCTCCAAGTTAGTCTTCCTTGAAGGGCGGAGAAACTGGTCATAGATTTAATAAAAGGAAAATCTATTCTGAAGCTGTTGGGTCCGCCACGACCCTGAAGCAAACCCGCCCTGGGCCGAGGCCGCTGCGTGGTGCAACTCGCTGTCTGCACAGCCGGAGGGCGGGCTCGGCTCACTCCACACCTTCTCATGACATGCTTCGGAGACTGGGCGGCCTACAAGCCCACTGGCCAACTGGCCCTTACTCGTGACTCATTATCCGTGACGGCCTTCAGAGACTCAGACGCCAAACTCACCCCTGGACAACCCAGAGAGTCTTTTTTAAGCCTCAGTTTCCATGTACGGAAAAAAATAATAATAATATTTGTCTGAAAGAACCTTATTGGATTTTTCTGTAGAAAGAGCTCTGAAAACACTCAACTTCAGTATAAATGGGAATTTCTTTTTAACCCTTCCCTTCTTAGAATTAATACCGTATGGCAGCAAGGGTTAGACAATGAGGGTTAAGTGACTTGCCCAGGGTCACACAATTAGGAGGTGTCTGAGGCCAAATTTGAACCCAGGATCTCCCATCTCTAGCCCCGGCTCTCCATCCACTGAGCCACCCAGCTGCCCCCCAAATGGGAATTATTCTAATGGAGATAAAAGTAGCATGGCAGAATACAGGGGTTCTTGAACATGGGCTCTCTGAACTTGTTTGCAAAAATATGTGGATAACTGCATTTCAACATAATGGGTTTCCTTTGCAATCCTATGTATTTTATTCATTTAAAAACATGATAGTGAGGCGGACCCACAGGCTTGACCAGACTGTCCAAGGAGGCCACAACTCCAAAAAAGTTAAGGACTCCCCTTGGGAAGTCTGATGAACCCCACGGACCTTTTCTCAGAAAATTGTTTTTAAATGCATAAAATATATTAATGAGGGGACAGCTGGGTAGCTCAGTGGATGGAGAGCCAGGCCTAGACACAGGAGGTCCTGGGTTCAAACCTGGCCTCAGACACTTCCCAGCTGTGTGACCCTGGGCAAGTCACTTGACCCCCATGGCCCACCCTTACAGCTCTTCTGTCTTGGAACTAACACGCAATATTGATTCTGAGGGAGAAGGGAAAGGCTATTTTAAAAAATAAATAAGTGAAATGTCTAAGTGAGATTACAAAGGAAAAGAATTCATCTCGTTTGGATATTATAATTGCAGAAAATGTAAAAATGATTCCATGTACCTGGAAAAATGAAGTATTAAATTAAGAAAGGGAAGCAATTCTACTGAAACACAGCTATGGAAACATCCGAATAATGCTTACACGGCATCTACTCTGTGCTAGGCCTGTGCTGAGGGTTTTATGACCATTAACCCTTGGCTCTACCCTGGGAGGAGGCGCCGGCCTTCTCCCCACGTATCCCCATCCCCCCGTTTAAAAGATCGGGTTTAGGGGAGCAGGCTCTGGCGCACCTCTCCGACTTGTGATGGGCACCAGCCGTAGCTCCTTCTCCCCCGCCGGCACTGCTCTCCTGGCCCGGGCTCCCGGGGCCCTCCGCGGTGCCCTGGACCATCTGCTGGCTTCCCTCTGCGGCTCTGCCCAGCTTGTGCTCCGGGCCGTCTCCCTTCCTGTCGGACTCCCCGTCGGAACAAGCCTCGGAGGCGCTGTCCTCGCCGCTGGTCTCTTCGCTGGAGGTTGTCTCGTAGCTGCAGGAGGAGCGCGAAGGTCAGTCAGCGCAGCCTTCCTTGGAAGGCCAAACACAAGGCCAGAGTCTCCAGGAGGGCCCGAGGCAGAGAGGAGCCTGGCCTCAGCCCACGAGCCTTTATTAAGCACCCTCGAGGAGAGCCTGGTCTAACGCGGGAGACACCATGCCAACAAGCAAGCATGAATGAGACACAGGCACAAAGTGGGGGGGATCGCCAAGGGGGGGGCGCAGGCAGTGGGAGCGGAGGGAAAAGGATGGCTGAAGTGGGGGGGGCTGGAGCGGAGGCCTACAGGAAGCCGGAGAACCCAGGAGGCGAGAGAAGGAGGGAGACGCTCCAGCTGGAGAAGACCCTGGCCTCGTCCGTGGGAGAAGCTTCCCAGTTCAGAGGCCACCGAAGACGAGGAGGAATGGGGCCAGCCCCCCCCCCCAGATGAAGCCGGACGAGCCGCCCCTCACCCAGGACCCCGCGAAATCAGGGTGCTCGGGACACCTACTCCAATACTGGCAAAAGCCTTCTGTTTGGGAAGCTGGAAACTCGTTCTAGAAACGTCAGATCACGGATTCATTTATCCCCACTGAAGCTCTCTGGATTCATCGTCAAAATCCTTCCCTGGATTCCCCGGACCCAGCCGTCCCCTTCAGCCGGCCTGTCCATGGTCGCTTCAAGCTGACTAGGACGAGGCCTTGGGTCAGCACAACGGGGCATCTTCTCAGTGGTTAAGGCCCACGTGAGGAGAAGGGGAAAGGGGAAGTCTCCCACTGTTGGAGGGGATGTGGGAAAATTGTGAGACTGTGTATGGCTTCCAAGACAATGAAAGAGAGCGGGAAGGGCTAGGCCATGGGGGTTCGGTGACTTGCCCAGGGTCACACAGCTATCATTTTCCTATTTTGGTCGTAGGAGCCAACTTGGTAGGTGGGAGTTGTTTTAATCTGCACTTCTCTAATCAATGGGGATTTGGAGCATTTTTTTCTAAGACAGAAGGTGGGGTTTTTAAAAAAGAAAAATGCCTAAGATTTAGGGATTGAACTTTAAAAAGTCTAACGTCCCTTCCTTCTCTAACTCGGGAGGACTCGAAGCAATGGGTACGAGTGACGGGGAGGCAGCTTCGTGTTCCACGGCTTGGCGGGAAGGAAGAGGGGCCACGGGACACCGGAGGCTCTTTTGGAGCTGCTGCCTGTTTAGGGGGCCTCATCTAGGCTGTGTTTTCACAGCAGTTAGAGGAGATCTAAATGAGGACCCTCGGGGCTGCCGGGTGGCTCGAGAGCCGAGATCGGGCCCTGGGCCCCTGACACCAGGGCCTGCACTCTGCAGGGAGCCACAGCCACAAAGACAAGCGTCTGGAGACCCCACACTTTCCACGTCCCGCTCTGGAGGAGATGCTTCTCCTGACTCTGCCCCATCGGTGGAAGGCTGAATGAAAGGGAGGAGAGCCTGGGGGAAGACAAAGAGGGGCCAGGAGGAAAGAGGGAGGGAATCCTCGGCCCAGGCCGGCTCCCTGGGAAGCCCTCAGGCAGGGGGGAAGAGGGCGCTGCCATCTCCAGGGGGGGTGGGGGCTGCTCAGAATGGTCTCTGGAACTGAAAAATCTGTAAGAGCCTGGGCAGAGAGGACCCAACCAGGCCCCCCCAGAGCGTCCCCGGGAAAGGAAGCGGGAGCAGCTGTGAGACCACTGACCGCTAAGAGAAGGGCCTAAAAGCGCCCGGAGCCCCAGGCTTATTCAGTCAGGAAGGCAGCCTGGCATAGTGGGGAGGGCCTGCCTCAGCACTGGCAAGACCCGCTGCTCGGCCCCTCAATTCTTACTCATCTCTCTGACGTTACAAATCGCAGAGGAGAGACCAAGTTTGCTCCTTCCATTTTCAAATCCATACTGCGCATTGGCTCCAAGGCAGAAGAGCATACGGGCTAGGCGATGGGGGTTAAGGGACTTGCCCAGGGTCACACAGCTAGGAGGGGTCTGAAGTCACATTTGAACCCAGGACCTCCTATCTCTAGCCTGGCTCTCCATCCACCAGGCTACCTCGGTGCCCTCACCAGGTAGTGGCTTCTCATTCAATGCCCCTAAGAATGAGCGCGCTGAGGCTGCCATTCATCTTTGGGCTCCCGCCATCTGCCTCAGGGCTGGGGTACAAGGACTTGGAAAAGAGCCATCGAAGCCAACTGCATACGACCCTTCCTGTGCCAGGAGGGTGTCTGGCGATGGCCAATGCCTGCTCTCTGCCGACCCCATCTCCCACGATGCTTTGGGGGCCACGTCGGAGCTGAGGCTCCTGGGCAGGGTTAGGGTTGGAAGGGCCAGAAGGAAAGGGTCCGAGACGATGCCACGGGAGACCGCGGGAGCCAGGGCCCAGCCAGGAACAGCCCCCCGGCGCACGCCGAGGCTTTTCTCCAGGCCTTTCGCCGTCTCCTGGATGCCCTGGTTCCCGGGGAGTCGGTGTCCCTAAAACGGGGTGCCCAGCACCAAGCCCCAGACCCCCCGGGGGCCGCAGGACGTCTGCCCTCTGGTCCTGCCCAGACACGTCTTTACCCAGCCTCGAGCGGCAGCCCACTGGCCACCCCAGACCTGTTTCTCCGGGCAGCCCGGACGCCAAACTCGTACCCCAAACTCGTACCCACCCGGGAGGCAGATTCCCCGAGGAGCGTTTCAGGGGATTAAAGCAGGGGAAAATGAGGGAAGGAAAAGCAGGTTCTCCCCCCGCCCAAGAGATGGGGTAACGTTAGACAGCGCAAGGCAGCCTGGTCTGTAGGAACGATGCTTACCCACCGTTAACCCCAACAAACTGAAGGTTCTTTTTGGTCCCATTACCTCCTGCGCGGAAGCCATAGTCTCGCTTTTTCATTATGGACTTAAGGCTTGTCGACGGGGAGATCTCTAGGCAGACACAATGGTGGAGGTTAGCGGCAGTCAGTGAGGAGGAAAATCAAGCTTCGGGAAGTCTGCGGGCTCCGGGACCAGGGAGAGCCCCTCCCCGGCTCAGGCCCGGCCATCTGGGCTCGGGGATTCCCCGGCACCAAGAGGAGGCCTACCCAGGAAGGATTCGAACCCGCGGCCTCCAGATCCTGAGAATGGCTCTCTGTCCACTAGGATAAGGGCTTCTCGTCCTGACGTTGGCTCCTCTAGTCAGGGGACTGTGGCAGAGACAGCCTTCAGGCCTCAACGTATAGCCATGATGATCCTCCTTCAAATGAAAGTTTCTAGACCCCCCCCTCCCAAGGATCTTGGATGACCCTCCAGGCCACACTATGAAGTGGACAGAGAGGAGTTTTGTGGCTGGTTGGTTTTCATTAGAAGCAGCACGGTGCCCCGAGGCCCCGGGTTGGAATCCCACCCTCTGCGACTTACCACCTCCCCGGGCCTCAGTTTCCTCACGTGGAGTGAGAGAGAGAGAGAGAGACAGTTGGCCGGACCTCTGACCCGATGGCCCCTTCTAGCCCCCCAAAGAGGGTATTAGCGTCTCTCTAGCAGCGCAAGGGAGGAGGACCCTTTTCCAGCTGAAACCCCTTTTATAGATGGGATCACTGAGGATTAGAAAAGGGCGCAGGTGCAGAGTCAGATGCAGCCCTGCTCTGAGTGACCTGACTCCTAAATCCGGACAATGGCCTGGAAGGCTCACCTCAAGGCCAGCCCAATTCTCTCCTCTTGTAGATAAGAAGACAGAAGACCAGGAGGACTTGGCTAAGGTCTCGCTGCCGTTGCAGAGCAGAGTCAGGCCCCACCGGAGGGTCCTCTGACTTTAGGGCAGCCACACTGGGGTCTGCTGACTCCTAATTCTAGGCTCCCCCACCACACCCCACCACACTGTGCTCTCTCTCACGGCTGGGCTCATGGGGGAAAAGGGACAACTGAGGCAGTGAGAGGGAGAAGAGGAGCTCCGACCTCAGCCAAAGTCTGCTTCTCCTTAGCCAAAAATGCAACGGGGGTGCAATCGATTACAGCATGGCACCTTCATGCCAAGAGGCAGATTTCCAAATGGGAGCCAGACCTCTCGCTCTCTCTCCCTCCCTGTCTCTCTCTCTCCCTCTCCTTCTCCCTCCCTCTCCCTCTACTTCTCTCTCTCTCTCTCTCTCCCTCTCTCCCTGTCCCTCTCCCTCTCTCTGTTTCTCTCTCCACCTTTCTCCCTCTTCACTGCTTTCTTTATTTTCTCTTTCCCATTCCTTCCTTCCTTTCTCTCCTTCCTCCCTCCATTCCTTCCTTCTTTGTTCTCTTCCTCCCTTCTTTCTCTCTCCCCTTCCATCCTTTCTCTCTTGCATTGCCTCCCTTCTCTCCCTCCTCCTTCTCCTTCCTTCCTTCACTCCTTTCCTCTCTCTCTTCTACCCCTTCTCCCCCCCCATACAAATTAGTTATACAAGTTATCAAAATAACGGCATCTAAAACTAGCCTCAGGGAAATCACAACTTCATAGCCACATGGTTTCTGGGTTTAGAGCCAGGCGAGCTGGGTTCAAATCCCTGCACTGTCACCACTCCTATGCCCTTGGGCAAATGCCTTGGGAACTTTTAGGATTTAGTTCCTAATCTCTTAAGTAAAGGGCAGAAGTAGAGGAGCTGGCCCCGAGGGGCCCCAGAGATGTTCAGCTGAATGTCTAAAGCCTGCCTGCTCTCACCCCAGAGACGCCATTCAGGCCAAATCCCACGTCTAAGGAAGAGGCCAAGGAAAGGACTGGCTCAAGGTCCCAGTGATAACATGCCACTGCCTGGATTTGAACTCAGGGCTTCTCATGGCAAATCGGGCCGTCATTCTGTACTCCATAAACCTTGCCTCGGGCCTCTGATGGTGAGCCAGGGGTGGGGGCGGGGAGCTCTGACCACGGAAACTCTCTGGGCTGAATTCCGTCCCATGGCCTCGGGGTTAAAAAGGACCGCTGCGCCCTCCCCTCCCCCTCCCCCTCCGCCAGTAGTTACCCGGGGCGGGGGCCCCGCTGGGGGTCTTCTCGGGCTCGGGCGGTGACTGGGCCGAGTAGGCGGACAGCAGCAGGTTGAGCGAGCTGACGAGCTGGCTCTGGATGGAGCTGAGCTTGGACGCGGGCTGCCTGATGGCGTTGGCCAGCTCGGGGTAGCCGTGCTCCAGGCACGTCCACTGCTCGTGCAGGAGCTCCTGGATCTTCTTCACGTACTGGCCGATGGTGACGTCGGGAGGGGAGCCGCGCTGCTCCGTCCCTGGGGAGGAGGCGCCGGTGCCCGCGCTGGATGGGGAGCCCCCGGCCCCGCCCCCCTGCTCGGGCTCCTGCTCCTCAATCTTGAGCTCGGTACAGAGATAGCTGTGGCTGGGGGAGGGCGGGAAGCCGTCGGGCTCCTGGGGAAGGGCCTGAAGCGGGGAGCCCTGCCTGGGGGGCGCCGGGGGGCCGACTTCCACGGCGGCGGGCAGCTGGGCCTGGACGCCCTTGTCGCACACCGAGCCGGGGGGCTCCGTGTTCGCAGCGGCATCGCTCCGGGAGTCCCTGGCGTGGCTCTGGCCGAGCCGCTGTTCCAGCTGGGCCAGGGCGCCCATCAGCTCTTGAATGCTCCGCTCTTTGTTCTGGAGCTCGGCCTCTTGCTGCCGAAGGAGGCCCCTGACCTCGGCCAGCTCCTCCGTCCTCCGGGCTAACTCTCGGTCCAGGCGGAGGATCTGCTGCTTCAGAGCAGGCCCGTCCAGATGCCAAGGCGCGAGGCCCAGGCTCTCCTCGGTCACCCGGATGCCCACGCTCCTGACGGCCAGCTCCACAGGCGGGGGCGGGGGGATCTCGCTGATGTTCAGCTCGATTTCCGAGGGGAATTCATTCTCAGGGATGGGGGAGGGCAGCGGCGGCGGGCTTGGGGTGGGGGTCCCGGGGGTTGGGGCCTTCGGCTCTTCTTCTGTGCTCTCCAGGACCACAGGAAGGTCCTGGGGAAAGGAAGCCTGGCCCGGGAGACAGCTCTGGTTCTGGAGCCCTTCGTCCTGGTGCCCACGTTCTGGCCCGTCCTGGCCAGGGTCAGGGATCACCGGCGCCACACCCGCCAGCTCCTCCATCTGGCCTTGAGTGGCTGCTGGTGGGCTGGAGCTGCGGGCATCGGAAAAGCCCTCCGCAGGGCCAAAGGCAGCCTCTGAGAAGCCCTCTTCATCTTGGGGCTGAGCCTCAGAGAGGCCCGAGCTAAGGCTCTGCTCGTCGGAGAGCTTGCGCTGGAGGAGGGTCACCGGCATGCTGGAAGCCCGCAGCAGCTGGGGCCTCCCCCTCCCGCCATCCAGCTCAGCCTCAGCAGCCGGCGTGGCCTCCGCTTGGCGGATGGTCTCGGCCAGTAGGGCTCTCCTCCTGTAGCTGATCTCACCCCCGGAGGCCGAGGGCTGAGCAGGCTCCCCGGGGGATTCCTCTGCCCCCAGAGAGGTCTTTCTGGGCAGGCCTGAGAAGGTGGAGGTCCGGGGCTGGTGGGGAGCAGCTGCATGGGGCCTGGCACCACTGTCGGGGAGACTAAAGTTCCGAGGCAGAGTACTAAATTTGGGCTGCTTGGCTTTCCTGTGGATGTGGATTCTCTTAATGGTATTTCCCTTCTCGATGTCATCCACATACTTCAGAAAGTCCAGATCTAAGTGGAAACCGTACGGGGTCTCCACAGAATAGGGGTGACTCTGGGGAGCCTCTTTTTCTCCGTCCCTTGGGGGTGATGCCTGGTCTCTGGCTGGAAAACAAGAAGACATGCACATATATATTTTTTTCAACCTTTAACTTCTGTGTATTGGCTCCTAGGTAGAAGGGTGGTAAGGGTGGGCCATGGGGGTCAAGTGACTTGCCCAGGGCCACACAGCTGGGAAGTGTCTGAGGCCGGATTTGAACCCAGGACCTCCCGTCTCTAGGCCTGACTCTCCATCCACTGAGCTACCCAGCTGCCCCCGACATATTTGTTTTTAATCCCCCAAATTCTAGACCAGTAGACGTGAGCCTCCCTCCCAACACGATCCTGCGAAACTCAGCAACATCTAAAACCTGCTGAAATGCTTCCGGTCTCGTTGGCTTTGTGGCAACTCGGTCTTGTTAAATCAATTCATAATTAGGCAGTCTGTGCGAGGCCAGAGGGGAGAGGGAAAAGCTCCCCGTCTGCACCGTGTCACCAGAAAAGCTAGAGATACAGTCACAGAGCAACATCGAACTGCCTCGTTTTGTCGCTGGGTTTGACTCATGTAATTGTCATGCTGAGATAGGCCAGAAGTTGCCAAATTGGGCCACTAATTGGCAATTATATAAATGGAAGGTTTTAGAGGTTGAGCCACCAATTTGTCTGAGCAACTCTACAAAAAAAGGCCCTGCATTATCCAAACAAATACCAGTAAATCCTGCTGAGCCCAGAGATCTAAGTGATCTCTAATGTCATCGTCTTGGCTTCCAAAAATATGACGCCGGGGAGAACCAACCAAGTCAGGGAATGTATCCCCGGCTCCTTCGCCCTTCGACGTTCCCCGGACCCCTTCCATCTGAAGGTCTTGGACTATGCTAAGCTCTCCCATCGCTCTGGAAAAAAGGAGGGGAGACCATTTCCCCTGACTAGGGAAAAGGCAAAAGGGCAAATTCATGTGACAAGGGGGGGGGGACTCGTTGTACCTGGAAATATGGACTGCTTTCTGTCATCTCGAGAACCTAAAATGGTTCCCTTCGGTAGCCCCAGTGTCTAGCCAATAGAGGAAGTTATGGCCCAGAGAGGAGAAAGCCTGAGATAGCCAACAAAGGTTAGGCCAGCAGGGAGATGCTAAAGACCCTAATGGAGAGACCTTCCTGGCATCCTCTCTTCACTCATGAAGCCTGGCCTCCCCTAGCTTAATAAGTGCTTGATAGTGGACTATTGCCAGTAGCATGGACATATAATATTTATGGTCGTCTTAGTTTGGGGGATCAGAGGATTAAGAACAGGAAGGAGCCTTAAAGGTTATCATCTATCCTGACTCCTCATTTTACAGATGAGGAAAATGAGGCACAGAGACTTGCTCAAATACAAGCAAGTGGCAGGGGCAGGATTTGAATCCAGGTCTTCTGGCAGCAAATGCGACGTTCTTCCCTTTACGTCATGCTGCACCACACACTGCTCCAAACTAGTTACCCTCTTCAGAACACCATACTCATTCCATTCTCCATGATATCCTCAGTGGAAAGCCCTCTTCTCACTCTCTCCTCCTGCCTTTGTCAAATGCATCTATCCAGTTCCAAGCCATCAACCAAATAATGCCAGCTGACATCACACCTCCCCCTTGGAGCCTTCCCGGAATACTCTTGCCCTCCTTTGCCTTTCGGTTGTTCCTGGAGTCGTTCATCGTTGCTTGTTCAGGAAGCCTTTAGTAAGCTACGTCCCAGGCACGAGAGCTACAAAGACAAAAGCCAAAGGGTCCCCCACCCCCCCTCCAGAACCATACATTCTTCTGCTGGGCTAAGGAAGGGGATCCCAGTGCGGACGCAAATCAAATCACAATACATGGGGATGGAGCCAAGATGGCGGAGGAGCAGCATGGAAAGCTGGAACTACTCAGAATCCGCTCAAGCCAACCTTAAATATTGAAATACGTAATGCAGAGTAATTCTGGCTACAGAATTAACAACTGGGGAGGGATCAGAAAAATCCTTTGGCAGAAGATGGATTTGAGCTGAGCCTTGAAGGATCCAGGTTAGCCCCAGAGTTGATCTATTTAATGTGTAATTGGCACAGTGGATAGAACGCTGGGCCTGGAGTCTGGAAGGCTCATCTTTATGAATTCAAATTAGACTCAGACCCTTCCTAGCTGTGTGACCCTGGGTGAGTCACTTCATCCCCATTGCCCAGCCTTTACTACTCTTCTGCCTTGGAACCAACACATAGTATTCATTCTAAGGTGGAAGGTAAGAGTTTTAAAAAAAAGTTTCATGAAACAATTGACAAATAATATCTCATTTTACCCTCACAATCACCGGGGGAGGTAGGTGCTATTATTATCCCCATTTTACAGATGAGGAAACTGAGGCAGTTAGACTCCACAGACTCTAAGGTTCCCTCCAGCTCCTGTATATTGACGAATCATTCTTCATCTTGGCCACCCTGGCACAGTTCACAGGCCCCTAAGCATGTTAGATGTTTCGTATATACTAACGGACAGATTTTATTGCTTGGCTGCCAACTCTAGGAAAATGGGGTGGGGGGCGGAGAGGAAGTAACCATTGGCAAAACCACCTGGTTACAATGAGCTTCTCTATCCAGCTTCCCACAGCGCCAATTAAGAGAAAAATTCCTCAGCCCGATCCCTGAGAAATCCAGGAGTGGCTTCTCGGGGTGGGCTGGACCACGTGAGCAGAGTCGGGGGGTTAGGGAAGGCTCTCCATCGGGGCCCACAGCATCTCCCCACCAGCCTAAAGGAACTGGCTCTCCTCTCTGGACTGTAACTGCCTGATCTATAAAACGAGGACGGGAAAATCATCATTGGAGACCCTGCCAACTCCAGTCTGGATTCTCTTACTATATGTGTGTATTATGGAGATGGAGATGAATGTTTTAAAATGTGTACACACACACACACACACACACACACACACACACACACACTCACACGCAGACAATTAGCTAGTACAATAGACAGAACATTGGGCCTAGAATCAAGAAGATCTGAGTTCAAATCTGGCCTCAGACACTTAGTCGCTAGCTATATGACCCTGAGCAAGTCACTTAATCCTGTGTGCCTCAGTTTCTTCACCTGTCAAAAAAAACTAGAGAAGGGCAGAGCAGAGTGCTCTAGTACCTTTGCCAAGAAAACTCTAAATGGGGTCACAAAGAGTCAGGCAAGACTGAAATGACTGATCCATAATGTATACATATGCACACATGTATATGTGACTAAGCATATATATCTGCATTTACATATTATATACAATAATTGTACATGTTATATATTGTGACTAGGTATGTATGCATAGCTCTAGCTATATATACTCATAAAGATAATTGTCTATTTCTAGAGCTAAAATATACAGTCATAAAATGTAGAATTTTACATATTATGTATGGAAAGAGAAAGACAGAGGCAGACAGAGTGAGAAAGAGGGAGAGGACGGAGAAAGAAGGATGGAAGGAGAGAAAGAAGAAGGGAGGAAGGGAGAGAGAAAAAGGAGAGAAGAGAGAAAGAGAGAAAAAGAGGGGGAGAGAGAGAAAGAAAAAGGGGGGAGGGAGAGGGAGAAAGAGAGGAAGGGAAAGGACAGAGAGAGAGAAGGAGGGAGGGAGGGAGAGAGAGAGAAAGAGAGAAAGAGAAAGGACAAAGAGAAAGAGGTAGGGGAGAGAGAGAGAGAGAATACACATGCAGCATAATGAAAAACAACATGTTAAATATGAAAGGCAGCACAAGATCATGGATAGAGATGGCTTCAGGACCAGGAAGAGGTGGGTTCAAATCCTGTCTCTGACACAAACAGGTTGTAGGACTCTGGCCGAGTCAACGTCTCTGTGTCCAAGATACCTCAAATACTATAAACTGTGAAAAAAATACAGACTTGCAGAGGCAGAGGGAGACTCTTCACTGGAATTTTCTCTCCTGATACAATCACAGGTCACATTCCGTAATTAAATGCATGTTTAGCTTGTCTACTAATATGAAGGGAAACCTCAGTGATGATTTTTGGGAGTTTCTTTAAAAAAAAAAAAAAAAAACTTTGAAAAAGTTGGGAAGAAAATCGCTTCCTGGTGGCCGACGCTGGCGCTGGGGCTCTGGCCAACACTGGGGCAGTCCTGAGATGACCATCTTCTGCCAGCTCATACCGATTCTCTCTATCAGGACAGGGCTTGGCATCAGCTCTGCTGGCACAGGGAACAGTAGCCCGGGCATGACCGTCAGCCACGCGTTGGGTTTTTTAAGAGGAGCGATGCAATATGCACATACAGTGATCCATCGGGAGAGCAGTTATTCCATATCAGGCTGGGAGGCGGTGGGAGAGGATCAATATTGTTTGAGTTCCTTTCCTGCCTCTGACATGGTTGGGATTATTGACCCTGGATCAGTCACTAACTTCTGATGCTGAACAAACTGCAGAGCGTTTGCCCATCCGCATTGCTCGGCACTTCCCTCCAGCCCCCGGAATCCGTAATCGACCCCCATGATCATGGCTCCTCTCTGTTCTCCGGCACTTCCTTAGCCCCATATTGAAAACACGTGTTGCCTGAAAAAAAGGGAATTCCATTCCGGTGCAAAGAACTCAGCACCAGCCACCGTCGCCCAGGAGGAAGGCCCATCTTCGGTGGTGTCCGACAGGCCTCCGGGCTGCTGTTCCTGCATTTGCTTTCAAAAATGTCATGACGACAGACCGATACGGTGTTATCTACCACGTTCTTAGGAGAAACAAACCCTCCACAATTCAAAATCTTGGAGAGCTTCTCTGGTCAAAAACAACACACCTAATCAACTATTCAAGGAGTTTGTCCAAACTTCGCTAGCCCGGGGGCAGCGAGGTAGCCCAGTGGGTAGAGCACCAGGTGGGGAGGCGGACGGTCCTCCGTTCAAATGTGGCCTCCGAGCTTCCTAGCTGTGTCCACCCTGGGCGAGCCACTTAACCGCCACCGCCTAGCCCTTACCGCTCTTCTGTTTTGGAATTAAGGAAAGGGACGGGTTTAACATGAACAAATAAAAAGAATTGCTGCTAAGACAGAAGGTAAAAGCTTAAAACATTAGGTCCTGAGGGGGCAGCGTCACAGGACTGAGCAGCACAGAAGAGTAGAAACAGGACTGGGTTTGGAGTTAGTCGGAGGACCTGGATTCAAATCCCAGCTTTGCCCTTTAATCCCTGTGGGACTCTGAACGAGTGATTTTACCCATCTGGGTTTTAGTATCCTCCTAAAATGAGGGAATTAGGCCTTGACTCATCCATTGTTCCTCCTGGCCCTATGTGCTACCCCAATGGAAGTCAAAATAAACTCAAAAGTATTTTTTACAGATATAGGGCTATAAGCTACCCTATTTATTATTCATTTCAGCGACCCTATTTCATTTTCATGGCCCTGTTTGAGATTTTCAGGGCAGAAATATTAGCGTTTTTCACCATTTCCTTCTTTAGCTCACTTTTACAGATGAGGAAACTGAGGCAAACAGGATGAAGTGACTTGCCCAGGGTCACTGAGCTAGTAAGTGTCTGAAGCTGGATTTGAACTCAAGAAGATGAGTCTTCCCAACTCCAAGCTTTCCACTGTGCCCCCTGGATGCTCATTAAGCTACCGTTAGGGATTATCTGCTCAACCGCCTCACTTTATAAATTTAATTCTTAGCCAAGATCATATAGCTCATAAGAAACAAAGTCAAGAGTTCAACTCAGACTGTCTGCCCCCAAGTCTGGTCCTTTCCAGGACGCCATGGCTCCCTCTCGCCAGTTTCCTACTTCCATTGTCAGACTACACTGTCCTTTTGGAAAGTTCTCCCCAGAAATCCTGGCATTGACAAGCAGAACCCAAAGTTCTGACCCAGACGGCAGAGACTCGGCTAAAGGGGAAACTGTGCTCTGCGTTTTCTTATGGCCTCATTTTGACAAAAGGGCCCCAAGACCTTGGAGAGAAGGTCAAACACACGAATGTAACTATCAGACATTAAAACAGAAAAAGTGGGGCCAATCCCCAGGCCAACATACTCAAGAGAAAAACAAGGAAAGCGAGAAGCTTTCACTGGACTGAGAAGTCAGAACTAGGCGGCGAATACCTGCTCTGCTGCGCGGGCATTTTCTGTTGGTTTATTGGTTTGTCTTTAAACGAACCATCCAGCTACGACAGCAGCTCTTCCTTTCCTGAATCCTCGCTGGGATCCTGAGTCCCCCCCACCCCTCCACCCAATGAATAATGGGGCTGGCCCTCCTGGTCGCACCGAGTCCTGATTGAGTATTCATTCCCTGGCAAGGCTCTTCTCATTGTCTCTGTGCCTCCCTCCTCTCCAACCTATTCCCCACACAGCTGCCTAAGGGACTTTATTAAAGCATGGAATTTCTAACCCTATCACCTCTTATTCCATAAACTCCCTAAGACTGCCAGGGTCAAATAGAAACCCCTCTGTCTGTCCCTTTAAGCCCTTCTGGACCTGGCCCCTTCCCTCTTTTCCAGTCTTCTTACTCTTTCCCTTCCTCTACCCACTCCCCTACAATCTGGCTCTCCTGGCCTCCTTGCTGTGCATGAGGAGCTGGCAATCTCTCGGGGCTCCTCCAAGGGTGTGCTGGGATGTGGCGATTAGCTTTGGGAAATAGAAGAAAAGCAGGCCTGGAGGCAAGTGGGGGGAGGAACTCCCCCTTTTCCTGATCCAGAGGGAGGCATTGGCCTTCCTCAGCATCTCAGGGTAGAAGGACACTAAATGAGGAGCCAGGACACCCCAGTTTTAATACTACTCACCTACTAAATAATTGGATGAAAGAGAGTACCTTTCCCTCCCTGGGCTGTTGCTTTCTCCCTTGAAAAATGAAGGATTGACCTCAATTTATCTCAAAGGTCCCTTTCAGCTCTAGCAATCACAAGCTCACGAGTCAATATACAGAATCATAGTTCTGGAGTTAGAAGGCTCAAAGGCTCTCCATTACAAACACCTTATTTTACTAATAAGGAAACTGAGGCCCAGGATATGCCTTGTCCAAGGGCACATACAGGATCTAGGACCTAGAGATGGAAGGGACTTCAAAGACTATTTAGTCCAATCCATTCATTCTACAGATGAAGAAACTGAGGCCAAGGGAGACGATGTGACTTGCCCAACGTGAGAGGTGGGATGTGAACCCAGGTCTTCCTGACTCCAAATGTCTATCAAGCTCTCTATGAAAACACATAACCGATGCTGAGGATATCGAAAACACATAAGCAGACATTCTCTAAAGGGATCTCAGGGGCAGCTGAGTAGCTCAGTGGATTGAGAGTCAGGCCTAGAGACAGGAAGTCCTAGGTTCAGCTGTGTGACCCTGGGCAAGTCACTTGACCCCCACTGCCCACCCTTACCACTCTTCCACCTAGGAGTCAATATACAGAAGTTAAGGATTTAAAAAAAATAATAAAGGGGTCTTAGTCATGCCTAAAATAATTCTTTGGAACACAACCACAACCACAATGGCAACGTAGCTGAAAGACTTTGGTTTCCCTTAGATAATTCTACATATTGATAGTAAGCCAGTTGCTTTCCACCAGCCGTGTGGCTCCTTTCATCGGGGAAAATGAGGAAACAACCTGCCTACCATCCGTCTTCTCCATCTTTGGGGGCGTTGAAGGGCAGCCTCGCAGGGTCACTTCATCAGACGAGTCAACGGCACGTGGTCACCAAGCTCTAGAAGCAACAAGAGACAAGGCAGAGGTATGGTTATTGGGGTCCTACTTGGCGTTGGGGAAACAAAGAGCCGAGAAGGAATTGGCAGCCAGGCTTCCTTGGAAGGACGAAGGGCATCATCGTATCATCCCTGAAAGGATCCATCCAAGTCACCCAACACTGAAGTACCTTCTGCCCATACTGCATCACGATGAACAATAGGGAGATGCAAAATAAACAAAAAGCTCAAATGGACAGGCTTGACTAAGTGCCTCCCATGTAGCAGGCTCTGGGGACCCAAAGACGAAAAGGAAACAGTCCTTGCCCTCAAGGAGCTCACGGTCCACCAGGGAGACCCAACACGTTTGCCACCAAGAACATACACCATCCACGCAAAATAATTCAAAGTCATTTCAAAGGATGAGGGAGTGAACACCTGGGGGAGGAGGAGGAGGAGATCTGCTGAGGTTTTGTGAGGAAGATGGCGCCTAAGCTGTGTCCTCAAGGAAGCTGAGGATTCCCAGAGGGGTCTCTGGGAAGGAAGCTGAGGATTCCCAGAGGGGTCTCTGGGAAGGAAGCTGAGGATTCCCAGAGGGGTCTTTGGGAAGGGTGGGCACCAAGAAGGGAGGATCGCGTATGGAAGGATATGGAGGTGGGAAACGCACTACGGCGTGCCAATTTTTTTCTCTTATTAATATTCTTTTTCTCTCCTACTAACAGGAAGTCCTGTAGATATCTAACATTCAACATGCATTGTCTTTCCCCCAAGCCCAAAGATCTTCCCATTTCTCTATGCTATTTGAGGATACCGTCATCCTTCGACTCACCCAGATTCACCACACTCTTCCCATATCTGATCAACAGCCAAATCTAGTCATCTCTACATCCAAACACAAATGAACGCATGATAAAGAGGCAGCTGGTAGCTTGGCAAATAAAACAATATACTTAGAGTCAGGAAGACCTGAATTCAAATCTGACCTCGGACACTTACTAGCTGTGTGACCCTGGGCAAGTCACTTAACTGGTTGGCCTCAGTTTCCTCCATTGTAAAATGGAGATGATAAATAATAGCACCTCCCTCCCAGGGTTGCTATGAAGATCAAGTGAGATAACCCTGGTACAGCACTTAGCACAGTACCTGACATAGCGAGCGCTTAATAAACAGTTATTCCCTTTCCCATTAATCACGCCCTTACTCTGTGTCAGGCACAAGGCTACACGTGGGATAAACTGTCGGAGGAGCCACATGCACAGAACAGCAGTTTTATTCCCTCCCACATGGCGAAGCTTGGCCAGACAAGGTGGAATACTGTCCAGACAACCCCCTCCATCTGCTGACCCCAGACATTTTCAGCTGCTGGCCCCTGCCTGGAATTCTCTCCTTGGAGTCCCAGCTGAAGTCCCACCTTCCTCAGGAGCGTTTCCAGATGGCCCTTCCTTCTAGGGCTTTCTCTCATACATTATCTCCAATCTCTAATCAGGAGGCCCCTCCTAGAACCTCCCTCTGAGAAGGTAGCTCTGGCCAACCATGCCTCCTTCCTCTCTGGAAGGTCTCTTAGCCACCCTCCCCCCCATTCCAAATCTCTTTTATGTGCCATCTTCTCCCATTAGAATCTAAGCTTCTTTAGGGCAGGGACAGTTTTTCTATTTGCATTTTTCTCCTAGCACTTAGTATGGCATCTGGAACATAGTAGGTGCTTAATAAATGTTGACCAACTAATAATGTGTGTTGGCTTCTGCTGAATTGTTTAGAAGGCTTAAAAAAAAAACAACTAAAAGCAGAAATCAGGAAAAAAAAAAACCCATAGGCTACGGAAGTGAAATGCCTACCCAGTGGCTGGCTTCGCAAATGCTCCTGGAGGCGGAGAATGATAAGGGGTCTCCAAAGTCTATGTTGGCATCTGCTTCATTCTACACTGGACTGCTCACAGCCTGCGTGTTTTGCATCTGACTCCTGAGAGGGCTCATTTCCTCACATTTTACATCCCAGCCCAGAAATCATTGGGGAATAGTCAGGTTCACGGAAGGCGCCCACACAGAAGAGGGCCGCTTTGTTCCCTCCCATGATGGTGAAGCTCAGTCAGCAAAGGTGGAACGCTGCCCTGTGTGTGGATTGAAGGAACCCAGAGGGGGCTGTGAGGGCCCAGTGAGAACCCCCAAATGTTCGGTGTAGCCTAGGTGAGGCGGCCTCCAGGAACAGGAAGGGGATCGTCCCATGGGGCTCTGCCCTTCTCATCTGGAGCAGTGCTTAGTTCTGGGAAGCGCAGTTTAGGGGGGACACTGATGAGACGGAGAAGGGTGACCGAGAGTCCGTGTCCAGTGCCCCTCGCCCGACTGCTAGCACCCTCCCTGCCTATCTTATAGTTAAGGTTTACTTTGTATTTTATTGTGAATATGCTTACAGATGTCCGTGTGGTCTTCCTGATAGAATGCAAACTCCTGGAGGTTTTTGTATCCCTCCCACTTGGTTTGGTGCCCAGCAAAAATTTAAGTATTGAATGCTTGGTTTGATCAAAAAACCCTGGCCCTGGAGTCAGAAGAGCTGAGTTCAAATTCCGCCTTTGATACCGTCTGTGTGATGTGAGGCAAGTCGCAACCTCTCTGGGCATCCATTTCCTCATCCTTTTCCTTACAGGATGGAGGTGGGACTAGAGAACGTCTGCATTCGCCTCTAACTTTAGGTCCCCTGCTCAGCCTTCTCTTCTCCAGGCTGAACATTCCCACTGTCTCCCAAGAGGCAACCAAACAGCCTCTTTACGAGTTAGGAAGGGGAGGGATTATCCCCATTTTGAAGAGGATGAAATTGTGGTTCCAAAAGGGTGTCACACAGTCCATTGAGTGTTCCATGGTCCAGCTGGGTCCAAGGCCCAGGGCTTTGGACTAAGCAATGAGCTTGTTACCTTGGTCTTTTGCCTCGACTGTGTTCCATGCACTGGATTAAGAGGAGAACGCCCAGCTCTTTTTATTCTTATTCACCCACAATTCTAAAAGACTCCGTTTTCTGGTTTGTTCAGACCTCAGCAGGCTAGAAGCAAGAACAGGAGCCTCTCTAAGTGAACGTATTGATGATGGGATCATGCACTGAAGACTGAAGAGGACCCTGAAGGAAATTGAATCCAACCCCCTCACTTTATAGACAAGGAAACTGAGGCTGAGATGTGAAGGGCCTCTCCACAACCAGGACAAAGTGGCCGAGCTGGGCACAGCATCGGAAGGGAACACCGGACGCCCTTCTATGGAGGGATTCCGTGTTCTATATTAGTGTTTTCTTCCTTTGAAATGTCTTTGTGGGGAAGGTTTACATGACTTCCTCCACACACATTCCCACCCTCATCCATCCTCCCCGACCCCAACGAAGTCACAAATAAACCCAGTCAAGAAAATGAGATGGCTCCATTGGCCATGACAGATGATGGGAGCCCCATTCTGTCCCTATGGTCCTCCAGCTCTCTGCCAAGGGAAGGGGGCATGATGTGTCCTCTAAAGTCCCCACATTGATTGTTCTTAAGTCCCTGAAGCCTGTTGTCCTCCACATTTCTGTGGTCATCATGCAAATGTTCATAGCGTCATAGATTTTAAGCCAAAGGGGACCTTAGAAGCCATAAGTCTAATCCTTTCAGTTTTACAGATAAAGAAACTGAGGCACAGTGGGATTCATCAACTTGTCCAAGGTAATAGATGTCCATGTCAGGATGTGAATTTGAGTCTTCCTGAACCCCATCTGCTCTGCCTGCTTTCCAGCATTATCTCCCCAGCTCCATGATGTTTCTCCATGCACATACTGGGCATTTAACATGGCGGAGGAGAGAACCACTGGGCGCCACATCAGACAGAGGACCTGGCTCCATTTTCCAGTTCTACAGGATTTTGAATATCCTGAATCTTTCTGAACTTTTTTCATCTGCAGAATGGGGGAGTTAGACTAGGTGTCAAGGTCCCTTTTGGCTATGACATTCTGTGATTCTGTGATTTATGAATACCCAACTGGAGATACCCAGAGTCAGCATTCCTGTTAACTAGGACACCCTACCAGTATCAGTAATAATGGGCTCATTGACTACTCGCAAGCGATCTACCCAGATAGGAAAATAAAAAACCAAGTGGACATTTTTTAAACGAGCTGAAAGGCAAACATCTGCAAAATTTGCATTGATATTTCAATCAATTGCCCAGGCCTGCAGAGCAAGCTTGGGATGACTTTTACCTGCTGGGTTCAGAGCAGAGAAACTGAGCCTTGGAGGCCAGATGATATCACTCATGATTCAAGGACATATTGTCCTTGAGGCTGAATTCACGTGTCTCAAGTCTTGACCATAAATTTCCCCAAAAGTTCAAATCAATTCCCCAACCTCTTCCCGATCATAAACAATTCAGTGCAGTCCGACTTGCCACAGGTCAACCTATAAATTGGCCGTTTATTACTGCAACTGCACACATGATGGACACATTTACTATCGATGGCTCCCCAGCAGTAGGAGGAAAAGAATTCCACAGTCTTCTTCCAACTCTAAAATTCTAGGATCTATGATTTCTGATCTCGATGTTAGAAAAGTGGGCAAGCAGGAAGTGTAAGTGGTGGGAATGGAAGAGGGAAAAATAATGGACAGGCCCTCCAGCAGCATGGGAAATAGGAGGAGAGTAAACCAAAGACCAGAAAAAACAACTGGAAAGTCACTGGCTCTGATGAATAGGAAGGATAGACTAAAGCCCTCAGATAGGACATTTTGGCTGATCGTGGAATGTAGGAATGACTTGGTAGAGTTCCATTGGGAAGGCATGGCTGAAAGTCTTTCTAGACTTTCATGAAAAGAAGATTTAATTTTGAGTTATGGGATCATAGATTTAGATCTAGAAGATCTTAGAATTCAACTTCAACACTCTCATTTTACACGAGAGGAAACTAAGGCTTGGAGTGGATTCATGATTTGCCCAAGATCACACAGACAGTGTGGTAGAGTCAAGATTTGAACTCAGGTTCTGAGACTCCAAGGTCAGGGCTCTTTTGACTACACCATGCTATTTCATAGTCAGAACTCTTGGCTTTAAATCCTATTTCTGCAAGACTAAGCCCAGATGGTGGAATCAAAGGAGCCAGGGCAGCCCCGTTCCTCCCACAACCGTTCCTATAATTCTAAGAAGAATATCCAATTGGAAAATGACTAGAAAGTCAAGGAAAGAATTACAGAGGGTCTTCTTTCCAGGTCCAGATAATGAATTCAATCAATGGACAAATGTCCAGAGCAAGAACTCTGGAAAATGAATGGGCCAACATTTGGATCTGCAGCAAAAGGATGAGTAGTGAGGGGCCAGGAACACAGATTCAGCACCCAGAGCTCCTAGCTAGGTTGGTAGGGTGGGAACACAGACCTATTCCTAGATTCTGTCCTTCAGCAGACGGGGAGAGAGAGAGAGAGAGAGAGAGAGAGAGAGAGAGAGAGAGAGAGAGAGAGAGAGAGNAGCACGTGGTGTGGCCGGGCTGGTGTATAGGGAATCGCAGGGGGGAATAACTCCAGCAGTTTCCCTAAAAAGCCAATGAGGTGCCACAGGGGGCTAGAACACACCTCCTGGGGTCAGGAAGACCAGCCGCAGACACTTGCCAGCTGTGTGACGCTAGGAAAATTATTCCGCCTCTGCCTGCCTTAGTTTCCTCAGCTGTAAAGTGGGGAAGATAACTGCCTCAACTTTCCACTGCTGTGGGGAAAATCAAATGACATAAATGGAAAGCACTTAGTATGGTGCCTGGCACAGAGTAGGTGCTTCATAAAGGTTCCTTCTCTTCCTTCCCTCCCTCAGGAAGATGTATGGCAGACACTTCCCATGTGACCCTGGGCAGTCACTAAACCTCTGCCTGCCTCAGTTTCCTCAGCTGTAAAGTGGGGTAGATAACTGCCTCTACTTTCCACTGCTGTGGGGAAAATCAAATGAGATAAATGGAAAGCACTTAGTATGGTGCCTGGCACAGAGTAGGTGCTTCATAAAGGTTCCTTCTCTTCTTTCCCTCCCTTCAGGAAGACGTATGGCAGACACTTCCTAGTGTGACCCTGGGCAGTCACTAAACCTCTGCCTGCCTCAGTTTCCTCAGCTGTAAAGTGGGGTAGATAACTGCATCTACTTTCCACTGCTGTGGGGAAAATCAAATGAGATAAATGGAAAGCACTTAATATGGTGCCTGGCACAGAGTAGGTGCTTCATAAAGGTTCCTTCTCTTCCTTCCCTCCCTTCAGGAAGATGTATGGCAGATACTTCCTAGTGTGACCCTGGGCAGTCACTAAACCTCTGCCTGCCTCAGTTTCCTCCCCTGTGCAAAGAGACTGATGAGATGGGGTTGTTGCGGCAAACCTTAGCGCGGAAGCTCTTTAAAGGACCAGGGAAGCAGGTTGGGTCACACAAACGATCAGCCCTGGGCATCCCCTGCACCCTGATTGACTGGATCTTTGCCCCTTATTTTTCTCAGTCCCTTGGATTTTGGTATTCCATCTGACCCCCTGGTACCCACCCCAGCTCCGGGCTTCAGTTCTCTGCTTGCCCTGCCTTCTCTGCCCCAGCCAATCAGTTCACATTGATCATAATTATATATATAAAGCATTATGTATACTATGCACATTATACACATAACAAATAACATTGCTGATGGGAGAGACAGCATGCAAACACCCACCCACCACCTTGTACAGAATGAACAGGGAAATGATTAGCTGGAATTCGAAGGGGCGGGAGGAAAAGATGGGATTCTAGTTGGGACTTAAAGGAAGCCAAGGAGGGCAGTGGTTAGAGTGGAGAAGGGAGAACAGTGATAAAGCACCCACTATGTGCCATCTAGTCATTCAGCGTTATTTTGTTTTCACTTCCAAACTTCTCCACCCTTTTCTTAGGGAGATTCACCTTGGGATGAGGGTGAAGGAAGGATGCTGATGGAGGCTGCCAGCAGGGAAGGTGGGCAGTGGGACACCAAGCAGAAGGTTCAGGGCATCATTCAGCCTATCCTGCAGCAGACCTGTTAAAGGGCTGTTCCTGGCACCTGGCTCCATCCCTTCCCTGTCCTTCCCTACTGTTATAAGACACTACAATTGTTGCCCCATTTGATTGTCTTGCCTGGACTTAGTGGTGGAACTTCCGGTAATCTACCCATCCTGGAGATGAGACTCAGAGACATTAAAGTGAAGGTAATAAGGCCATAGTAGAGCTGAGATGGGGCAGCAAGGTGGATCTGTGGATAGGGTGTCAGGTTGGGAGTCAGGAAGACTCGAGTTCAAATCCAGCTTCAGATACTTATTAGCTGGGTGACCATGAGCAAGTCACTTCCTCCTGATTGCCTCAGTTTCCTCATTTGTCAAATGAGCTGGAGAAGGAAGTGGCCAACAGCCCAGCAGGATCTCTGTCAGGAAAACCCCAAATGGGGTCGTGAAGAGTTGGACACAACTGACCAAGGGCAACCACAGAGCTGAGGCGGGAGCCTGGACCCTCTCATTCTCCATTCAGTTCTCTTTCACTCCATCAGGAGAATGTCGGCTCCTTGAGGACATTCCCTCTGAGCCTAGTGGTAATCTCTCCTGCTTGTAGCTTGTTTGTCCCTCCTTTGCCTGTTGTCTGTCTACTAGACTGGGAGCTCCTGGAAGGCAGGGACTGTCTTTTGCCTCTCTTTTATCCCCAGCTCTTAGCACAGTGTCTGGCACACAGTAGGAGCTTAATAAACGTACATTGGCTGATGCACCTTTTTCTTAAGTCTTCCTGCCCTGCTGAGCACATAGTAAGGGCTTAGCACTCTTTAGTGAAGGAGTTCACTGAAACAAGGCTGGCATGGGAGGGGGCATGGTGCCCAAGGACTGGGCAGACTTTTATTCAGTTTATTTCTTAAGGGCTTCATGAGGCTGGGTCACAGCTCTAGCTGGGCAGCAGAGACCAGGAGTAGGTGCCTCATTCATTCAGCAAATGCTTCTGAATTTTCTGCTTTCCTGCCAGCTATTAGACGAGGAACTAGGGATACAGACACGGGCAGAACCGGCCCCAGCCCAAAGGGCTTCTGTCGTCCTACGTGGAAGAAGGACTCTGTAAATGGATGAGGAAAGTCTTTCCGAATCTCTCTGGCTTTCTCTGCTGTGTGTCTCTCTCTAACTTGTTGATTCTTAGTCTCCATCATGTCTCTCACTTGCTTTTCCCTTTCTCTGTGTGTGTGTGTGCATGTAGACATAGCCAGAGCAGTTTTCAGGGTGACCACTGAGGCAATCCTGAAAGGCTTCCTGTAAGAAGTGGCCCCTGAGCTGAGCTTGGAAGGAAGCTGGAATTCTAAGAGGCAGAGGGGAGGAGGGAGGGCATTCCAGGTGTGGAAGATGGCCTTAGAATCTCAACCCGGCTCCTTCAAAACCTCCTTGTAAAAGGAAAAATAGAGAATGAGCACCTGGATTCATACCTTTCAGTCAGGTCCTGAGTGATGCTAATGATTAAAAATGATTAGTCAGTTCTGCAAAGGCTCCTCCGATGGCTGGCTTGGCCCTGTAGGTGATGTCTGTCCTTGCAGGGAGATGAAAATGGCCGGGAGGGTGGGAAGCTATAAGGAGAAATCTGAATCTTCTTCTCCCAGGCTCGCCAAAGAAGCAGAAACATTGATTTGACTGGCAGAGGCGGGGGGAGCTGTGAGCTGGTTTTCAATCAGCAGTGGCCATTGGAGCCCTGTGTACTGCTGAGAAATACTGCAGAGGACAGAGGACTCTTGGGCGTTGGCTGTGGGGTCTGTCCTCACCAGAGGCAGTGTGGATCAATGGGGAGAGCCCTGAATCTGATGGCAGAGAAATGAGCTTCAGTTTGACACCTGAGTGGAACCTCCCTGAGGACAGGGAGGGTCTCCTTTTGACCTGTATATCCCCAGTGCCTGGCACTTAATAGATGTCATCCATTTGTTTAATTGCTTGATTGAAGTTGATCTACCCTCAAGGGCTCAGTTTCCTTCTCTGAAAAAGGAAGGCTCTTCATCTAAGGCTCTTCAGTGGGCTCTGTGAACTTGCCTCTTGAAGTGGGTGTGTGTGGCTTTCTCTTTATGTCTCTATATATTGTTTCTAGATGATGAAATTATTTTATTAAAAAATTTAAATATTAACATCAATATGTAATGAATAGATATTAATTAATGTATTGTATTGATTAAATTACTGAATAGAAGTATAGTTAACATATTCATCAATACACTATTATATTAATGTTTATATAATAGTATAGATTATGTGTCTATTTATTATATATTGATATTATATATTTTTAAAATCCTTATCTTCTGTCTTAGAATCACTACTAAGTATCTATTCCAAGGCAGAAAAGTATTAAGGACATTTCAGATGTGGCAGAAGGCCTTGGAATCTGGAACTCGGCTCCTTCAAAACCTCCTTAGGGTTAAGTGACTTGCCCACAGTCATACATCTAGACAGTGTTTGAGTTAAGTTTTGAACCCAGGTCTTCCCAACCCCACGCCCAGCACTCTATACACTGTTCTACCTAACTGCCTCTCTAAATATTTTGATACCTACATTTAAATATAATTAGTTTCCCTTTAATCCTATGTATTTGAAACATTCTTAGAAGGCTTCACCAGACTTCTGGCCTGCCTTCCACGAGGAGGTGGCCCTTCTCCAGCTGTTTGCCCCTTCTATTACCTCTGTTCTCCCACTATAATCTTCCTTCTCTTCCTGTCCCCTGGCTGCCTCTCTGCTGCCTACAGATTTGTCCTTTCATCCTCCATCCTCAAAACCCCCTCACTCAATCCTTCCATCCCCTCTAAGTGCTGTCCTTTATCTCTCCTTGACTCTTTGCAATGCTATCACACTCTCTGGCTGGAAAGTCTAGAAGAACGTGGCTTCCAGCTTCATCTTTCAACTGAAATTGTTCTCTCCAAGACAGTGATTTTTTTTTAAACTTTTACCTTTTGTCTTAGAATCGATACCAGTTCTAAGGAAGAAGAGCAGTAAGGCGAGTCAGAAGATAGAGAGCCAGGCACTCCTGGGTTCAAATCTGACCTCAGACTCGTCTTAGCTATGTGACCTTGGACAAGTCACTTAAACCCCATTGCCTAGCTTGTGCTGCACTTCTGCTTTGGAAACAATACTTAGTATTGATTCTAAGGCAGAAGGTAAAGGTTTAAAAAAAAAGCCCACCAAACCAACCATTCTTAAGCCCTTACTCTATGTCTAAGCATTAGGAATACAGGAAAGAGGTAAAAAAGATGGTGCCTACCGTCAAGGAGCTCACAATCTAATATGCCCCCTATTCAGTAAACTCCAGGGCTCACTATTAGCTCTAGGATGTGAGTTCAAATTTTGGCTCTATACAATCCTTGGTGCCTTATTTGGTAACTCAGTGGTGTAGTAGATAGAGTGTCAGCCTTGGAGGAAAGACTTGTGTTCAATTTTTATCTCACGCCCTGGGCAAATCGCTTAACCTTTATCAACCTCATCTGTAAAATGGGAGTGATCCTCACATAGGGTCTTGTGAAGATAGCACGTAAAGTGCTTTGTGGACTTTAAAGTGCCATATAAATGCTAGCTGTCATTATCATCATCATCATCATCATCATCATCATCATCATCATCATCATCATTATTCTTTGTAAAATGGAGTTGGACAAGATAATTTCTTAGATTTCTTCTATGATCCAATGACCCTTTTTCCATCTCTTACTGACTCCTCAGGGAAAGTAAATAGTCAAGCGTGTTGTAAACCTTAAAGGATGAGAGAAAAAGGAATTATTATGATTCCTCTTTGTAGCCCTGCTTCCTATCACAAGGCTTTATGCCCAGCAAACACTCAGTGAATAATTCCCGAGTGGGCACATAAATCATGTAGTTGTTCATTTATTCAGCTAACATTTAGGAAGGACTCATCCCATGCAAAACCTTGCTAGATGCTGCAGATACAGAGACAGCGATGACAGGCTTTGTTTACTGATAACACACACATCAGCTCAGGGAAGATTTATTACAGAGTCTCAGTAATGCTCAGCACGGTGTTCAGTTAATAGCATTTCAAGCAGGCCATGGAGCCCAATCCCTTTATCTTATAGTTGAGGAAACTGAGGCTTAAAGATGACAAATGACATGTCCAGGGTCACCAAGTACTAAAGAGCAGAATTGGGATTAAAAAAAAATTTTTTTTCAACAATTAAGTTTTTAATCCCTATTCCTATCCTTCCCTACCTCCTAGGACAAAACAATAACAACAACAACAAAAACAACAAGAAAAAGAAAACATTTGTAACAAATAAATATAGTTAAGGAAAACAAATTCCTATCTCAGTCATGGTAAAAAAAATGTGGGCCTCCTGCTTATTTGTCCTTTTCCCTTCTGTCAGGAGGAAGGTGTATTTTTCCTGATTAGTCCTCCAGAATCATGATTAATCATTGTGTTGATCAGAATTTTTTAGTCCTTCACTACTGTTCAGATATGAGAGAGTTTGCATTTTCTTCTATTTTTCAATTTGTGGACTTTGTTTTGATATTTCTTCTTGTCTCTTGGCAAGGACTTCTGTTTGGGTCCATTTTAGGGAGTTGGTTGTTTGGGGTAAGTTCTGGACCTCCGGTGTAAAGCTATTAATTCTCTTTCCAGCTATTTCTTCCATAGCTCTCATTTTTTCCCCTCCATTTCTTTCGTTTATCTCATCTCATTTGCAATATAATTTAAAGTCTTTCTTTAAACACTTTTCTTTTAGGAATTCTAGTTGTGGGGTTTTGGGTTTGTTTGGGGCAAGCTGTCTTTCTCTTAGATTTCTCTTAGATTCTTTGTTTGTGGGCATTTTGGATTATTCTCTTATATTTGTGTCTCGAGGCATCACTGGCATCGGTGGCATAATAGTGCTTTATCCATTTTTGTGGACTCATTCTTTTAGTGATCTGCCTAATGTTGCTGGCCTACCCAAAAGCTCTGGGGGCGAGTTTGTGGCTCTTCTAGAAAATAACTCTTCTTTTACCCTTCTCTCTCTCTCTCTGTCTCTGTCTCTCTCTGTCTCTCTCTGTCTCTCTGTCTCTGTCTCTCTGTCTCTCTCTGTCTCTCTCTGTCTCTCTCTGTCTCTCTCTGTCTCTCTCTGTCTCTGTCTCTCTCTCTCTCTCTCTCTCTCTCTCTCTCTCTCTCTCTCTTTCTCCTTTCTTCCCTTTCCCCCTTCCCTTCCCTCCTCTCCTCTCCTCTCTTCTCTTTCCCTCTCTCTCCCCCCCTCTCCTCTCTCTCCTCCCCTCTCCTCTCCTCCTCTCTTTCTCTGTGTTTAAGTAACTGAAGACTGATTGCCCTAAGACTTTGGGTTGGGGACAGCTTGTATTTTGGACTTTTCTTTCTTTGTCTGTGACTTGAGGGACAGATTGCCCCTGAGCTCCCTTCCAGGAAGGATTGGGAAGGAAGAGGAAGGATAAAGGGAGAAAGGAGGGAAAGGCTGAAGGAGGAGAGACAGAGACAGAGAGAGGCAGGGAGAGAGGAGAGAGAAAGGGAGAAGAGAGAGGCTGGGGAGGGAAAGAGGGAGAGAGGAAGGGAGGGAGAAGAGCCTTTAGGTTTCTCATATGTAAAATTAAAAGGTGGGAGGAGGGGTGTGACTTGGTAGAAAGAATCCCTGATTCGGAGCCCAGAATCCTGGGTTCTCACTCTGTGATCACCATAATTATCTGGGTAGCTTCTCTGTGACTCAGTTGGCTAATTTTGAGGTTGTTTACGATTGTGAAATGTGCTTCTCAAGGTTTTGGGGGTTTTCTTAAGATCACGAACTTGGAAATACTTGGAAGAGAAAGACTCCACAGACGTGTCACACATGACAAATAGAGGTGCTTTTCCCCCAGATTGGGCTTCTCCCCTCTGGGCCACATCAGACTCACAGTTGACCATGAATTTGATTTGGGTTAGAGAAGACTCTGCCAAGAAACCTGACCTTTGGGAAGAACATCCTGATGGCTAATGGCTGTGAACAGTAGATTCACTTTATTTTTAGTTTTAAATTTTATTTTTATTGATGTCTTTTTTAGTTACATCACCTTCCTTCTGGAAAAAAGGTCTTCCCTTTTCTTCTGCCCAGTGAGCCGTCCCAAGTATAAGTTAGGTGGGGGGCTTTGGGGAGAAGTGAAGAGAGGTCCTCTGTGACAAAGCACATAAAAGGGGGGGGGGAGCAATTCAGAAAAAAACAACAACTAAAATATCTTCTGTTCCTGACTGTGTGTCAGTGGTAGTCCCCTGCCACCACAAAGAAAGAGGCGTATTTTCTCCACTCTTCTCAGGGGCCATGTTTGACCAGGAGCATTTCACAGAGCTTCTCCTTTTTCTTTAGAATGTGAGCTCCTTGAGGAAAGGGACGGCTTTGGCCTTTCTTTGTATCTTTAGCACTTGAAAATAAGGATAGTTGTATTCAGTGGAGATGTGTTTTTTTTTTTTTTTTAGTAAGAAAAATATTCTGGATCTGGTATCATTTATTCACTCCATTCCTCGATTCGATAAACAGTTAGGGCGATGGCAATAGACAGCTGGGGGCACTACTGTGCACAGAGTGTCAGACTTAGGAAGATCTTTGTTCATATCTGGCTTCAGACATTTAGTAGCTATGTGACCCTGGGCAAGTTACTTCACGTCTCTCTGCCTCAGTTTCCTCATCTGTAAAATGGGGATATTAGCATCTACCATACAAGGTTGTTGTGAGGATCAAATGAGATAAATCTGTGAACAGTGCCTAGCACACAGTAGGTGCTATATAAATGCTTAATCCCTTCCCTTCCCCTTCCCAGCATGAAGTGGGGTAATGAGGTTTCAGAATGGAAAATGAGGCAGGTGCCAGATTGTGAAGGGCTTTAAATGCCAAAGAAGAGGTTGTACTTTATGCTAGAGGTCCGAGGGGGGCTTCTCCAGAGGGATGGGCACGTGGCCAGCCCTGGGATTTAGGAATGTGATTGGGAAGCACCGGGAGTGTGCTGGTAGGAAGGCTGGCCAGGGAGACCACACGAGATTGGTGCAATGATCCAGCTGAGGGGAGGGCGCAGATTCTGGTGGTAGGTATGATGTGAACAGAGAGAGGGAGATTATATCATGGTTCTCATTCTTGTATCATTTCCAAGTGGCTTTTAAAAGCATGTTAAGGTGTCCACGAGGCTCTGTGCTAGATAGCAAGGGGTGCAGAGATGAAGAAGAAGGGCCCCGCCTCGAAGGAGTTTACGAAGGAGGAAACATCCCCATAGACAGACAAAGAAGTTATAGACCACTCGTAACCATAGATAAGTTACAAAGAAATCGGAAGAGCATGGCCAGCTCGGATGAACTCACTTCCAGACAGGGGATTCCAAGAATGCTTTTTGATCATGGGACACTGAGGCCGGAAGAGATCCTAGAAGCTGACTACTCCCTTCCTCCTTCCATTCAACACGAGGAAGTGGAGACCCCCAGAGAGGAACTGACTCGGCCAAAGTCACACAGCTGGCAAGTGGCAAAGCTGAGACTTAAACCTAGACTGATCTTTGAAGAGGCAGGAGGGCCCAGTGGAAAGAGCCCTGTGTGATCTTCAAGGAGTCATTTCATCATCCCTGGCCTTTGTTTCCTCATCTATAAAGTGGAAGTTCTAGATCAGATGGCCCCCCCAAGGTCCCTTTCCTCTCCAGTTCTGTGTTCCTAAAATGTGAAATGTTTCACTTTCTTGGCATATTTGTTTCATCAGATGTAAACATGCCACTTGAGAGTGGAGACTGTCTTGTTTTTAGTCTGGTTGTTCTCAGCTTCTGGCTCTTAATAAATGCTTGGTTTAGGCTTAGGCTCACAATAGGTACTTAATAGGTACTTGGTTTAGGGTTGGGCACATAGAACTTGATTTAGGGTTAGGTACACGTAGGTGCTTAATAAATGTTTGATGGACATAGTAGGTACTTAATAAATGCTTGGTTTAGGGTTAGGCACACAGTAGGTACTGAATAAGTGCTTGATTTAGGGTTGGGCACATAGAACTTGATTTAGGGTTGGGTACACAGTAGGTGCTTAAGTACTTAATAAATGCTTGGTTTAGAGTTAGGCATAGTAGGTGCTTAATGCTTGGTTTAGGGCTGTCACATAGTAGGTGCTTAATAAATACTTGACATAAAAGGCACTCGACACAATTACTTGATTATTGAATGAATATTGAATAAGGATTCCCGACATTTAATGAACCATATGAGGCACTCAGTAAATATGGGTAGTGCGTGGAATCGGATCTTTCCGTCTGTTTTTTGAGCAGGCTTTCCTATGGCATGACCCCCAGGCCACGACTGAACATGCATTTATTAAGCCCCTGTGTGGAGTGTTTCTCGGTGGTAGGTCAGTGCTCGGGCAGCGTCTCCATCCGCGGGACTTGGTTCCCCATTTTGCTCTTATGAATAGTGTCTCTGGGGCCATCAGTGTTCGCGTAGCAGATAGACTTTGGGCATCTCCTGACAAAGGCCCGGAGGTGGAGGGGGTCGGTCCCAGGCTCCTGAGGGGGGACCCGATGAAGGCTGAGGCTGGTGGTGGGGACTGCCCTCAGCTCCACCCCTTCTCCCACTTAGCGCCCAGGCCAGGCTCTGAGTGGAAAGTTCGGGAGACTCCTCTCGCTGAGCGTGCAGGAACAGCCCTTGGCCGCTCTCCTTGCCCCGATTGATTGTGCCTTGGTGCCCCCCATCCCCCCAAGGTTAGCTCACAGCCGCTGCTCTGTCCCCTGGACAGCTTCCGCCTGTCTCCCCGGCCGCCACTGTCACTTGTCAGGCTGCGGCGGGCTCGGGGGGGGAGAGAGCGGAGGCAGACAGCCGGAGATGGATGAGGAGGCTGCACGCAGCAGCAGCAGCAGCAGCAGCAGCAGCTCGTCTCCGGGCTCCAGAAGTCTCCTCTCCTCCTCGGCCCCCAGCCTCCCGTCATCCTCCAGAAGTCGCCGGGCTGAGCTGCCCTTTGGAGCTGGCCCCGGAGCTGGCCCGATAGGCCGATCGTTCGCTAATTAGAGCGGCTCCTTCCTCGTTCTCGGTGCCCGTCGGGATTCGCCTCGCTGCCTCCGTTCCCCGGGAAGGACAGATTGATGGGCCGCGGGCAGGTACGGCCTCCCTGAATTCGCGCTGCCGGGGCTCCGGCGGGCAGTGGGCGGGCTTTTCCTTGGGATCGCCGCTGGGCAGGTGCTGGGATTTGTGAGCGAGGCTGGGGGCGCGCTCGGCCGGGCACCAGGTCTTGGGGTGGGAAGAAGTTTCTTCCGGGCTGCCTAAGTGAAACTTTTAAAACTAAGCTACTTCCTTGCATAGGAAGACTTTCGCTAATGAGCCTTAAGGAGCGGGGAGGAATGGAGGAATGAAGAGCCGCCTTGATGCTTGGGCGATTAGGGACGACCTCAAACGATGCCACCGCTTTGGCTCTCAGACTAGGGTGGGGCCGCGAGGAGCTGGAGTTCCCCGGACCCGGCTTCGAATCCTGACAAAGCTCTTTCCTATCTTTGAAGTATCGGGCGAGTCCCTTCTCGATCCTCCGACCCTTTACTGCCTCCCTTTTCTGAGCCTCAGTTTCCCATTCTGGAAAATGCGGGGATTGGACTGGGCAAACAGATAAAGAAATAGATGATAGGCAAAGCACTTATTAAGCGCTTACAAGCACGGAACAAAGCGTTTTGGGGGTGGGAGGGCAGGTGGAAGAGCCTCCGCCCTCAGAGAGCTTCCATTCTAGGAATGGGGGGGGAGGGGACTCGAAGGTCCCCAGCTCTAACTCTAGGATGTTACGAGAGGTTCTTGGCATGCGTCCTAGAAAGGGGTCCTTCCAGTACATGTTGCTAAATCTAAATCTGGTTATTGGATTTTAACGTCCCCCCACGTCCCCCAAAGGCTTTGATGCCGCCGTTGCCTTGCTGGGGACGGGCCACGCATTTATTAAGCTCCTACTCTGTGCCAGGCTCTGTGCCAAGCACTTTACAAATACGATGCCATCTCTGGACAGTGAATCCCTTTCTGGCCCTTTTGGGGGTGGGTACAAAGGAGGCCAAGATTTGTTTGAGCAGCAGGGGCGCCGGTCACCTGATGGAGCGAGCCTTTGAGCTGCGAGGACACACGCTGCTGGTGGCACGCACCGGGGCTCCTGGGCGGCGAGGCGGAGCAGCCTCCCTGGAAGGAGGACCTGGGGCCCGAGTCTGGGCCACCTGCCTTGGCTGGAGGGAGGAAGCTGAGAGGTAACCTCTGCTCCCGGCTTCCTTTCCCTCCCGAGCGGTAAAGCTCTTGCTGCAATGCAGAAGAAAACGAGAAGGGCTGCTACAAAGTCTTGGGACGGCGGACTTAATGAGCTTGTGGTAATGTGGCATTATTGGGGATGAGTTATGGAGCGCTGGGGCTGCTGGCCAGAGACAGGGCTCAGGATCCGGGAGGGGGAGGGGGAGGGCTTTGGGGCGATGATTGCCGCGAGCCCCCGGGGGTCTGGGAGGGAGTCTCCAACCAGCAGGGCTGAACCCCACCACACAGTCCTCCAACATCTCCCAAGTGTGCCAGCAGGCACGTGTCGAGGTCCTTGGCGCCCGGATGCTTTGGGGAGGGGCTGTGGGGTGGGTGGGAACCTGTCGAAGGTAAATGAGAAACGAGGTCCCTCTCGGCCTGCCCTGAGCCCATTTGGGGGCGACGGGCTTTTTCAGAAGCGGGGCGGGCACTACTTTGGGTCTGCCGCCGGCAGCCAAAAGGAGTGAAAGGGCTTCCTCTGGCTCCGGTGCAGAAGCTGCTCCAATATTTGATTTTGTGATGTCGGCAGCTCCGAGGCTTCTTCGGGGCGATGAAGCTGCGCTCCGAGCCAGGCTTTCTTTTAAAGAAAATCCGGGCTGCTGTTTGTTTTGGCTCGCCTCCGGCCCCAGAACGAAATCCGGCATCTTTAATAATTGCCTAATAAAGGCGAAGGCTGGGCAGGACCGAAATGACGGCGTGGGGGAGGGGCCGCCTTTGAAGAGAGGTTGGCGGAGGGGGGGGGGTCGGGCTCGGCTTTGC